>NW_025335747.1:4203-7656 GCF_004798865.1 Varanus komodoensis | reverse complement strand
TCTGCATCAAAATGTGGGGTGCTTGGGAGGGCCATGCGGGGCACCTGCGGGGTTGTGGCAGAAGTGCTTCTTTATGTTAAACAGCATGGTCAAACCTAACTCAGAGATTCTAATCTACATTGGCTCCAGAGGGCTCATATGATGATAATCGGCTACACCTCCTGCAAAACCATCTGGAAGAAATACATCCTAAAGAGATGGAATACGGGTTGGATTGGTCCAAGATGGTGGAGGATAAAAGCCCTAATATGGAATTGGTGCACCAGGAAAGATCTGCACGTGTGAGTCCATGTTTGCACTGGGGTTTGTGCAGAGTTTTATGTTCACTGTTTTTGAAAGTCTTGTGTTCATTGTTGCTGTCTGTATTTTCTGTCTTGTCTGTTTTTATTTTAAAGTTTTCCCCGTTCTGGGAGATAGGCATAGCCCAGGGTGGGTTTTGGGGGTTCTTCAGGAAAGAGAAGCTCCCCACGCAGCCGCACCAATCTCTCCTCTTCAGGACATGGTTGAAAGCAAGGGCATGGATGGGTGTTCTCGCCACTGAGATGAGGATGTGTGAACCTCGTTTGATTGAGATACATATTCATGAGGTCATTTGCCTGAGCCCAAGCATGGCTGATTCCGGCAGGGAAAAAGGAGATGATCAGGGGAATGTGTGTTTGTGATCTTTCCTTCCCCTGCTCTTTTTATATGAGCTAGAACTGGGAAGGAAGGAATTGTGTGGCCCTGGAAATGGGCTTGCAAACACAGGTCCTACCCAGTTTTCTGGTCATCCTCAGTAAGTTTATCCTGTGTGAAAGCCCTGTGTGAAAGAGGAGTTGTATAGAAACATTTTTATACAGGCCCTTGCCTTCTCAGACCACGGGAAAACTGCTTTAATGTCTTGCAAGAGTTTCATTCACTTCCATTTTCCTTACAGCCCTCCTAGGTAGGAAGATTTCATTCTTGTTTGCGATTAAATAATTGTATTTGAAATTCCAGGAGGGCATGCAGAAAGGCAGATGAAAGATGGGAAAAAATGTATAGACTGTTGAGGATTCTCAGAGTAAGAATCCAGAAAGGATACCCAGAAAGATTAAAAAAAGGTTTTTCTTTTATATTTGAGGACATTTTCTGTTAAAATTTTGGAAATTTAAATGGTTGTGTTTAGCAATTAGCCTGAGCAGTAGCAGGCTGGAGTTCAACAGGGCAGAGAGTAAAATCAGGGGAGGACAGATTGCAGTTAACCAAGAATAAATATTTCTGCCCAAATTGGCTGGTTTTTCTCCCCCNTGTAAAATCAGGGGAGGATAGGTTGCAGTTAACCAAGAATAAATATTTCTGCCCAAATTGGCTGGTTTTTCTCCCCCTGTTGCACTTCCAATTATTTGGAATGTGCGGTTTGAGAAAGGCAAAAAGATTTTTTTTCTACTGGATGTTGTGTGAATGCCATGTGAGAATGAGAGTGCAGTTGTCAGAATCCCGGAATCTCAATTTGAGGAGTGGGAATACAACTCGGGTTCGTGGGAAAGACTAAGTGTCCAGACCATCTGCGGCTTTACTGTATTTTCCCCAAGGTTCCCGCGGTACTCAAGATAATGCATGCATTACCGGGCAGGCAGAGATGAACTCTGCTGCAAAGCCTCAACACTACTAGAGAGTTTCTGTACACTCCCCGTCCCATGCAGCTACAGGGCAATTGCTGACAGAATGCAGAGATTACAATATGATTCTGAGGTCGTCACATACAGAACAGGTAAAGAAATGTCTTTCAATCACTCTGTAACAATGCAATTTCAATATTTCTAATTGCCTGCATTGACACTTGAGTTCAATAGCTTGAACCCACCTCCAGGTCTGCCTAGACATGTAAATTCAATCTACTGAAACTATGCATGAACTCAAGTCTCTTATCTACGCTAACATCCTAATTGGCAAAGGCACAAGGAGGCCCTGGGATATCAGAGGATACTTCCTGGTAAACTGAATTCCAACTATGAATATTTACACAGTATGTTTGGGCTGAATGGCCAGTCTACTGTAGCCCACAGCTAAAGGTGAGAGAAATGGAGCTGGGGAATGCCAGTTTACACAGTGACAGCTTGGTTTTGAGAAGGAGGACAGGACTTGATCCCACAATGCAAAAAAAAGCACACAAAAGAAACCCTTTTCAGACAAGATGTACCCAAATTTTCCCAACAATCCCCCTTTCTCAGAACCTTCAGTATGTGACCCAAACAAGTGAGTCAGTTTGGATAAAACCCGTTCCAAGTATTTTTCCCATAAAACAGCTTCCTTCTCAAAACCAAATTAATGTGCCGAGAAAGTTCTTGCATACAGTTGAGACTGGTGTATTTGCTGAAAGTTCAAAGGGTAGGAAAAGTGGGAAACAATTATGAAGCAGCCAAGAAAGAGAAAGAATGAAAAAGTCCAAAACACATGATATGCCGCCCCAATGCTAGTGGTCCTCCTGGGAAACTCCATGCTGCTTTTGGCCCCCTTTGGCTGCACGAACTCAGGGCCAGCCAGCTCTCATCCTCACCTGCTCCCCCACCTCTCTCCTGTTTTGCCAGCGAATGTTGAGGCCTGGTTCCTTTGCTCCCTCGGCCTCCTCTGACCCATTGCAGCCTTAAGCATTTCACCCTCATCTGGGCTGAGGCCCTCACGGTTAGGAATATCCTGCCTGCAGCCACCATCCCTTCTGGACCGCAAACTTGGTTCATCCTGCTTGGCAAGGAGGGAGCAGTGTGGGGTGAGGCAACGGCCAGATGTCCAGTTCATCTCTTGTCTTGCCCTTTCAGGCAGTTCTTCAAGATTTCGTGGTCTAGGCTTCACTCAAGCTTCTTAGCTGTACTGAAGTTGCACCTCATGGTTTGCCAGGTTAGATCTTAGTTTCCCCGTGAATGATGCAATGGAGCAAGGCAGAACACAGAAATGGATCCCCATCACAGCCACTGCAGCTCCTGGAGCCAGGGCATAGCATTGGACATGGAGGGCTTTTCCTTCGAGGGCTGTAGAGGAAGGAGCCTTTTTTCTATCCTGGGGTGCCAGCTTTGCTGTTGAATCCTGGAAAGGTGCTGCTCAAAGGAAAGGTAAATTAAAAAAAAAAAAGGGCTTTTCCACTTCTTCACAGAAGCTGGTTGGGGGCAGTGGCAGAGAGATCCACATGAGTTTAGAGGTAAACCTCAAGATGTAAAGACTGTCCTTTTTGACTCTCGTTAGCATAGTATAAAGAAGAAAATGCTTGGGTTGATGAAATCAATCCAACCAATGCAAAAACGTACACAAAAGAAATCCTTTGTTGAACTGGTGTTGCACAAACCTGTTGCTTACCTAGGCTAAAGAGAAATATGCTTCCTGCTGGACAATGAGAACAGTTCTACACAATTTCTTATTAGAGATGATACTCTCCCACATACATACGAAATGAACCAACCCTTTGTTAACACAAACAAACCTGAACTATCACACATTTCA
>NW_025335747.1:0-3798 GCF_004798865.1 Varanus komodoensis | reverse complement strand
ATGCATAACTTACACACACGCACATATATAACACCCAAATCATGTTGAATAGAAAAATGGAAGTTATTGGAGAGGAAAATCTCTTGATGGCTGACAAGAACCATTAAGACACATGCTCACTACATTCCTCTTTGGAAGGATTCCCTTCTTAAAAAAGAAATCCCCTATCTACTCATTGAGAGTGCTTAAGGGTCTTGGTTTTAACCCAAACCTTCCCAGGCAGAAATTTTCCTTGGCAAATACAAGCTTTGAACACTCAAAGGAAATCAAATGCCTTGCCTCAGATACACAACCTCCCCCACCAACCCCCAAGACATAAAGATTCCTTTTGAGAGTCTTCTAGATACTCGAGGACTTTCTTTTTAGATCCTGTGACTGGAAGCAGAGCCGCTCAAACTTCCCAAAGTACTTTGAACTCTGTACATGTTCAGAGGCTTTGTGTGTGCTGCTTCTGCAGTACTCACAATGTGGTGGTACCTTCCTGCGAGACCACTGACCCTTTTCTTGGCTCTATGGAATAGCCAAGTCCACAGAGTCAAGAAATCCAAATTTTCCAGCACAAATCCCCCCCGAATTCAGGTGGCCAGACTAAACCCAGAGAAGAGGCTGCAGTTACCATCTCTTTCAATAATGAGAGTGCTCTTAGCAAGGTTGACTATACCTCTTTTTTGCATTTTTTTCTGATTTTTACTCCAAAAGTTATACATTTCTTCTCATATTTTTTTCCAATAGAAAAAGTACCAAATAACCGTTTACCAAAACTCTTAAAATTCTCTCACACACCAAACACCAGGCACCCCTTGAATCAGGTAATTCCTGTCACTCTCACTCTCACATGGCATGCACCCAACATCCTGAATAAAAATCTTTTTGCCTCTCACTGCAGTGGGGGAGGGGGATTGCAAACGGGGGATGCAACTGGTCTTATGTTGAAGGCCAGTTGCAAATCACACGAGGGAAAGGTCCCTCAGTCCTGCTTGCTTCACATAGGCAGCAAAGGCACATTCTCAGAGCGGGACTTTCTTGCACACGGGAGTGAGGAAGGTTGCCAGGATGCCACAGAGGTGCCTAGGCCATGAGGCCAAATAATTATACATATCATTATGCATTACTGCACTTCTTGCTAATCCTCTTGGGCACCCCTCCCCCAGGACCACCCTGAACCCCCCAAGGCCCCCCTGAGATGGCAGAGGTGTGTTCTACACCCAGGCACAAAGGGGAGGGCTCTTCCTTCCCTGCCGTCCTGCTCACGGATCGGGTGAGGCTGGGGCTGCAGATGAGTCTGCCGTGCTGGCACTTATTCCTCCTTCCATCGCTGGAGCCTTGCCTGGCCGGGCTCCTTGTGCATTTAGGAGGAAATTCCCCCAACTGCACCTCTACTGGGCTGAAAGGGGCAGGATGGAGGCCGTGCCAAGCGCCGGCAGAGAGTCACTCTTCGTCCTGCTGCTGCTGCTGCTCCCAGAGGCCTTCTGTGTGAGGCTGGGGGCCAAATGCCCCTGGAGCTGGCACAGGGCTGAGCTGCAGCCACACAATCATTTCTGGCAAGGAGACTTCATCTTCAGTGCCAGCATCTTCGCAACAGAAGGCACATTTCGACCACACACTTTCAATCAACCTGCCTCTAATGAACAGAAAAGGTAAGTCACTGGCCTGCTGGACCTGATACTGCTGAGAGCCATGGGCAGCCGGCAGCTCCACCAGCGGTACAAACAAAGCTAGAGTGATTTCATCTGGCTGGCTCCCTCCTCAGGAAGACGCAGCCGATGAACTCAGAGGCAGCAAGGTCAGAAGAGCAATGGGGGGCAACGGGCCCCAGAACAGGCCCCCCTTCCTTGCCTCTGCACCCCTCTGCCTTCCCTTCCCCATCAGTGGGAACGGCTGCCCTCCTGGGTTCCTGCCTGGATGGGCTCCTTGCCTGCAGTTGTCTTGTCTTAGGGGAAGGAGCTGGAGTTTAATGGGAAAGAGGCCGCAGGAATCCCATCAGAAGTCCTGCAGGAATTGGCAGATGGGCTCTACTCTGGGATGGGAAGAAGCTAAGCACGTGGATGCTGGTGAAGGAGGATGCAGCCTCGAATGGCACCGGAAGGATCCATGAGCAGGGATGGCTGGGGGAGACTTCCCCTGCTTTTTTTCCTTTCCAGGAAGTCATCAACAGAATACTGGGAGATCCTCTCCTTCCTGTTTGCCATCCAGGAGGTCAACCAGAATCCCAGTCTCTTGCCCAACCTCACCCTGGGCTACAGCATCTATGACACCCTTCATGATGACAGACTGACGTCCGACGTAGCCATAGACCTGCTTTCCACCGTTCAGGCCCACGTTCCCAACTACAAGTGTGGCAGGCGAGATCACCTGCTGGCTGTCCTTGAAGAATCTGACTCGGACAGCTCCAGGCAGCTTTCCCACATGCTGGGCATCTTCAAAATCCCACAGGTGGGAAGCTTGGGAAAAGCGATATGAGTTGCTATGTTGAGAAAGGGAAAGATTCCGAATTGCTGGGCAAGCATGATCTCCATCACGGGGCAACATACGATCCTACACAGTCCCATGAGGAAAAGGGTTCAAGCCCCCAGGCCCCACACCAGGCCCCCATGTGGTACTGTTAGTGCTGCGGATGAACCAAAGGTCCCACTTGTTCCTTGTCTGACCGTGAGAGAGGGGGCAACACAGCACGTGATTTTATGGAAAAGAGTCGTTGCTGTGGGTGCCCAACCAATAACCACAGATTGACATCAATATTATTACTTTTGGACATGGTTATTTTAAGCTGCAATTCTCAACTCAAAAAAAGGTGATCTTGCTGATCATATGTAAAATGATCTTTTCTGTATTGTGACATTCTGTCAGAGGCTTCTATCTTCCACTTTCTTCTGTCTCTCTGAAAGAACCCTAAACACTTGAGCCTTGCTGTATTGTTCTCAGGAAAAAATGTTTTCTTTATTTGGACAAGATATAGAGCAAATAAGTCTGCACTTCAGGGTCAAGCATATCATGGGCATCCAGGGTAATTTTCTTTTCTTTCTCATCATACAGTGCTGAAGGGCAAGAGCAACTCCGAAAGCCCAGGAGGGTGTCCACGGAATCTGTCTTTGACTAACCCTATAAACCGTTCCCTCTCCCATTTGTGTGATGCAGTCTTGGGAATCGGAGAGACAGAGCAAGGCAGAAGGAGCCTACTTTGCAATCGAGTCTGACCCCCCGCTACAGCCACGTCAACCAACGGCCAGTCTCCCCTTGAATGGAGACCCTCCCAAACACCTTGTCCTTCACAGCCTTGCTCAGCACGTGCCCATTCCAGGCTGCGGATCCCTTGACGGGGTCAAGCCATACCAGTGTGGTGTAGTGGTTAAGGGCATGGGACTGGGACTAAGACGAACTGGGTTGTGTCCCCCGCTGAGCCATGGAGCCAACTGGGTGACTTTGGGCCAGTCACAGACTCTCAGCCCAACCTACCTCACAGGGTTGTTGTTGTGGGGAAAAGATGGAGGAGGAGAGAGGATGTAAGCTGCCTTGAGCCCTTCGTAGGAAAAAGGCAGGATATAAATTGAAAAATAAATAAATAAATAAATAAATAAATAAATAAATCATTGGTGCGCCAGGGTAGCGAACACGGGTTCCAAGCAGCCAAGCCCCTGGTCAGCAGGGGCAGGACTGCACCAGCAGCAGCACCTCCAGCTTTCTCCATGCGTAAACTTAGTTATAGACTGGATGAGAGCAAATAAACTGAAGTTTCAGCTAGAACAGATGCAGGTACTGCTGATGGTTCAGCTGGATGGGTGTGTGATGCTTGACTTGTTC
>NW_025335746.1:37480-73342 GCF_004798865.1 Varanus komodoensis | reverse complement strand
CTTACTGTCCCCCTCCCTTCAAGATTCAAACACCCCAACATTTTCTTGTAGAGTTTTCTAGACATTCCACATCCCATCCAGAAAACCAATGCAAGCCTGCCCCCAACACATGGCTGGAAGCAGCACTGCCCCATCTTCCCAAAGCACTTTGAACTCTGCACATGCTCAGAGGCTCCTGTGTGTGTGCTCCCTCTGCAGCACTCACAAAATGGTGGTCCCTTCTGCCAGAGCATTTCCCCTTCTTGGCTGTGTGGGGATGGCCAAGCCCACAGAGTCAGGAAGTCCATAACTTCCAGCACACGTTTCCCTGAATCCAGTTGGCCAGGCTGTTAGGCTCGACCTTCCTGGCACTAGATTAGCATAACAGGACTAGCACAACAGGATTAGCATAACAGGATGTTTATTAGCTTGTCAAAGGTGTAATGGGCAAACTTGTCAAAGGCATAAAACTTAAGAAAATAGACTAACCGCTAAACCGTTCTGCTTCTGTATCTCGCTTGCTCAAACTTGATAGACCGCTGCCTACGTGACTTTGTAATTTTCTATTGTTCGCTCACTTGACTGTAAGTTGATTGTAAAGGTATAAAACCACCATTGTTCTTCTGCCAGAGCACCGCACCCTTACTAGGAGTGTGGTCCCTGCGCAGGTAATAAACTCCCTTTATAATACCAACCTGTCTCTGGTCTCATCTGCAAAACCGTGGGACACAACACTGGCCAAATCCAGAAATAGCTGCAACTGCTGTCCCTAAATGATGGAGTGCTCTCAGCAAGGGAGGCACACCGACCCTCTTCTTCTTTATTGCTTCTTCCTTCTTTTCTTTACCCAAATGAAGTGTGCACCATGGCGCCCGCAACAGCAGGCAGTTGGACTCCAGGGCCTCCGTGGCCCCTCCCAGCTCCTCCAGTTTGTGCTTCCATGGAAAACTTGAGCAGTTTCATTTCTTACACCTTTTCCCCTTTTGTACCAAAACACTCAACCGCCATTTATCCAAAACTCTCAAAAAGCCCCCTCACACCCAGCTCCATGCCCCCCTTGATGCAAGGAATTCCTGAGAAATGCATCATCCCACAGACTCGCATCCCCGCTGGCCCCCAGCACAATTTGCCTTTCGCCCTTTACACCCCACATACCAAACACCTGCAGGTCCAACAGGCAGAGAGACCAAACCAGCCCAGAGAAAACCACGAGGGAAGCAGCCAGGCCTGAGCCCATGGGGCCCACTACCCCCCCTTCGCTGCCCCCAGGGGCCGTCTTCACTCATTGAATTGCAGCCTGCCACTGTTCAGGCTGCTTGCTAAGCACAACCATCCCATTTCCACTATTTTTCCAAAAACCTCCTCAACACATAAAAGAAAACCCTTCCCTTCTGCGTCTTTGCCTTATTTTCCTTCCTTCTTTTTCCATTTCTTTCCCTGGGAATCCCTTCAGGATAAGCAGGATTCCCCCTTCCCTTTTCCTTCATTGCCACAATCCATCTGCTTTCTTGACTCTTCCTACTTGCAACAACTACAAAATCCCAGTCCAAACTACGAAATTGCAAACCCTTCCACTAGTGCAAAACCACAGCAAACAGCGCTTTCCCTTTGCATGTGTTTCCTCCTGAACAAGTCCCCTTCTGTCTTTCCTACCATGCCTTCCTTCACAAACTGATGCTCCAGCAGTAAGTGATAGGCTGGATTTCCTGAATCTTTTTCCCCTTTAGCCTTTCCAGCCTCTCAGATGCAGTTCTCACCTTTCTTGGGCCAAAGTGCACTTCCTAATTTTAGTTCCTTCTCCAAAAAAGAGGTGCTAACCTCACCTCGACTGCACCTCCAGAGAGTTTGAGTTCTTTCCTAAAAGGCCACACACTTTAGGCCAAATCTGCAAGAACTCCCTATTAACCATGACTAACAGCAGCAACAACAACAATTATCCCCCCCCCCATTTATTTAGGCAGATTCCCATCAAACACACATACAAATACACAGCAGTTTTCCATTTCCCTTTTCCAGCCACCCCAATCCAAAAGTTATCCCAGAACCTCAAAATGTCCCCAGGAACTTGCAAGGAAGGCATTTTTCCTTGGCCCCTTTACCCCTATAGAAACAGACTGGGTCAGGAAGGGCCTCCTGGGCCATCCAGCCTGATCCTCCCCATTCCGTTTTCCACGGGTGAGAAATAAAGATTCCTTACCTAAACACAGATGCATCTTATCAGGTTTTCTCTACCTGACTAAACCCTCTTTTGACCACCTCCTGAGCTACTCAAAGTCTCTGCCACCAGATTTTCAAACAGACTTGGGTCTCTGATCACCCTAGTTTAGGCATGAGAGCCACTCGCAGGAATGCCATAACCTCGGCAGGACCTCCTCCTACGGAGACTCACCGATCCGAGCCGACAATGGATTTTGGACCTGTCCCGGATAGAGCCCCCAGGTAGTTATGAACCCTCTTTCCTTTCCGTCGAAAGAGAAATATACTCCAGGCATGCAGACAGTTCTTTTTAAAACTTCATTGCAATAAAGAGAGCAGAAGGGAATATTATCCTTCCCAATTATTCCATTCCCCTGAGCACTTGTTCACACACCCCTTTGAACTCTGCTCCCGGCTGCTAGTTCCCGCCTCCATTCCCCGAATTGGCTAATAGGGCACTGAGAGTTGCACCCTTTCCCCCGCCTGCTCTGCGCTGCCACAGCACTGGCCCTTCTTCCCCGTCCAGCCCTGCCCCTGGTGGGCTACAAGAGGCTCACCTTGTTCTGCCCGGCCTGTCAATAAACAAGCAGGAAGCATTGGCCCTCGTGCCTAGTGCCTGTTTCCCCACACCTTGTGCTCTCTGATTTTGGCCCCACCCCTCCTTTGGGCTAAGTATTTTCCTTTGGTACCCTTTTAAATCTCTTTACTCCCTTGTTTCAAATCATCCTTTCATGCCTATCAGTCCTCAGCCTTCCCTTCTCCAGGCTGATCGCGCCCAGTTCCCTTGGCCTCTCCTCACAGGGCTGTGTTTCCCATCATCAGGCTCTTCTCCAGGGAGTCCCTCCTTCTCCTTAGGTGGCCAAAGTGTTTGAGTCTCATCCTCAGTGTCTGTCCTTCTAAAGGGAAAAATTGACAGGGAAAGAAAAAGGGGACGCAGAGAAGGAGGTGGTGGATGGAGGCACAGAAGCGTCGGGGTGAGATTAATGGGGCTCCCAGGGATGGTGGAGGAGAGGCAGGCCTGGAGGAATGCTGTACTTGGAGTTGCAATGGGATTGAGGCAACTTCGCAAATAAAAATAGCACATACGGACACCATGTCCCAATTCATTGTGAATGCACCCACAACCGAACTAGCACACACTTCGGCCAAACAGCCGATGCTCGGGCCTTTGGATGAAATGAATGCCGGTGCTCATGGAGAAGCTCCAGGGGAGGGGGCTTCCCTCTTTGTCTTTCTGGCTGACACTCAGACAGGGGTCCTCCAACTGCAAACGTCAGCCTCCTGCAAGGCAGTGGGACACCGCCCCCCCCTTGGCACCATGAATCAAGCTGGCGGTTTGCTTTTGTCTGCCTGCCACATCCCATGACATGCCTGCACCTGGTCTGTGAAGGAGGCCTGGGCAAAACCAGGCCACCTAAACTTTATCCATTTTTAAAAGTTGGGGTAAACCACACCCTTCAAACAGGGAACCATCATATTACCATGATGTAATATATGGCAAATATAGGGTATTCACAAGAAATATGACCAAATTTCTAAAGGTCTCCAGAATAATTCTAGATGCTGTGTGAGAAATGAAAATGGTGCCACTGATTTTTCTCTGCTGATCCTGTCAGACAGGGCTGCATGCGATCCCCTTTTTCACTATTTGATCATTCTGGATAGTCCCATTTGAGACCAAACGACGTAGAACTCCGAGAGCAGCCTCCCACGGAAGAATAAGACCGAGTGACCGACCTGGTTTTGCTGGTGGCTTTGGCCTACATGCAAATGCTGTGGAGCAGCAGGGAGACGTGACGTGGGCCCTTGCAGCAGAAAGTGGGCTGAGGAATAAGTGAAGACAAGGCCACGGTGATGCAGGCTGGCCATGTCCCAGAAAGCAGCCCAGTCGCATCAGGTGGCCAAGTCTGAGAATCTGTGCAGCAGTTTTGTTCCCTGGGTGGTTTATGGACGCAGATGTGGGACAGAAGCAGATGTGAAAGGCGGGATGGGCAAAGCGTCTGTTGTATCCTGACATGTGTGCTTGTTTACAGCGTGTCCCCTCTGGACATTGCAAGGACCTGCAGATCATTGAGTGCCATTGCTGTGCCGATTGCAAGGGAGACCTGGAAGCTTGCAAGAAATTTATCCAGAAGAGAAAATTCTTTGGCTACGTTGTCTTAGAGAGATATTACAGAAGGCATGTTGGGCGACTATTGCAAATGAGGACATATTAAGAAGATGAGATGCCAGAAGACTCTCTGCTGGTTGCCACAGTCATTGGTGTCCACACACGGCATTGCTTTTAGAAGGTTTCCCTACCTTAAAAAAAAATCCCCCAGCCCCTCACTGAGAGTACTGAAAGGGGCTCTTGTTTTGAATCAGTCCTCCCTCCATCTGGATCTTCTCCATGAGGCAATACAAGCTCTGAACTCTCAGAGTTTCCCCCTCCGTGTCCAGCAACTGCCATGCCTCCTTTGCACAAACCCTCCGTGTTTCAGTCACACCAAGATTCCTTTCGAGTGCCAGCCTTAGCCCACCTCCACCAGTGGCTGGAAGAAGAGCGGATCTGACTCCCAGGGCTGCTTTGTGCTTTGCACATGCTCAGGGGCTCTTTGTGCACACTACCATGCTCACACGTCGCTGATACCTTCCCCCTTTTTCGTAGCTCTCTGGACTGGCCAGGCTGCAGAGCCAAGCGTTTGTGCCAAGTGTCCCCCTGGGATTCCCCGAGTCAGAGAAGGGCTGCAGGCGTTGCCTTGCAACCCCAGCGGCTCTTAGCAGAGAAGACAGACCCTTTTCATCTCACTTTTGTTTCCTTTCCAAAGGTTCAGTGGCTGCATCCCTCTCCCCATTTCTTTTGCTCTCTCCTCCTCTTGCAGCTACTCTCCACCCACATCGGTCAAGCCTCTCAGAGCCTCTCTCCCACCAAGCTCCATACTAGGGGGCAGCCCAGGCCGACCCTCCACCTCACACACTCTCCCTCCCACAGGGCACTCCCAACACAAACTACAAACTTCCCGGGCGTATACAGAGTGTTTTCCAGATTTCAACTCATGCACAGGAGCAGAGTCGATGATGAGGGAAGAAGAGGGACATTTCAGCAAATAATGTTTTCCTGAGGACATGATAAACTGCCCAGTGGAGTGGTCCTAATGGCCCAGTGAGGGTGGGTGATGACAGAGGGTTTACACGGCAACAAGGGAGACCCAGGAATCACCACGGGTCCTGCACGGGGGCTTGATTTCCCCAGCCCAATGTCCTGCCTGCCTGGCCAGGTGCACCTCCCACAGGAGTCCCTACAGTGCGCAGGCATAGGCCAGACTTCACACCGCCTCCGGGACAATCTCACGGCTTCTCTCAGGTGACAGTTCTTACGGTGCGGGCACAATGGGGATAATTTGATGACTAAGTGAACTCCGTGTCTTCTAGTGATGGGATCTTTGTTTTGTGTTGCTCCGTTTTCTTACAGCATCATAGGAGGCATCCCTGTGTCCCTGGAGAATCATGAAGCACCGCCCTGTCTCGCGTATTGCAGGACGACCCCTGGGAAATGGATGCTCTGTCCGAAGAGCTGAGGCTGTGATGGGGGTCTCCTGCTTCCTGCCAGAGGGGGCCAAGACGCCCTGGGAGCTGCGTGTTCCTGGCTGACCACATTCCCTGAGCTGTGGCTTCTGCCAAGCTGCCCTTTCTTTCCTTCCCCTCTTTGACCCGCATTTATCCATTCAGCCCAGGTGGTCATGAGCCCCCGCAGCTGTATTTTTATCCCTTTAATAGACGGCTCTTTTCCCCCAGCTTGGATGTGTGGTGTGCTTAATCCAGAGGCTGGTCCTGGATTGAGGGAACAGGGAAGCTCCACCTGGGATGCTTCCCAGGTGGTCATGGATCAGAGAAACCCAACCTGTTTTAGGTAATGCTCAAGAAGCAGAGAATGCAAGCACCTTCATCCCGGCAAAGTTGAGAATGCTTCCCTTCTGTTTGCTCATTTGATTGGAATTGAAGACACCTCTTGCAAAAGCATTCAGTGGGAATACATCCTAATGATATGGAGAAAGGTTTAGTTTGGTCCAAGCTGGTGGAAGAAAAAGAAAAAGCTAGCTAATATGGGATTGGTGCACCAGGGAAGACATACACATGTGAGTCCATGTTTGCACTGGGATTTGTGTAGAGTTTATGTTGACTGTTTGTGAAAATCCTGTGTTCATTGTTGCTGTCTGTGTTTTCTGTCCTGTCTGCTTGCATTTTAAAGTTTTTCCCTTTCATGGAGGGAGACATAGCCCAGAGTGGGTTTTGGGGTTTCCTCAGGAAAGAGAGGCTCCCCACGCAGCCGCACCAATCTGTCTTCTTCAGGACACGGTTGAAAGCAAGACGTGGATGGGTGTTTTTGGCCCTGGGATGAGGATGTGTGAACCTGTCTTTGATTGAGAAACAGATTGATGAGGTCATTTGCCGGTGACCAAACATGCCTAGGTCTGGCTGGGGAAAAGGTGACGATCAGGGCATGTGTGTGCGAGTCTTTCCTTCCCCCTTTCCTTCTATATGACCTAAAACTGGGAAGGAAGGAAATGTGTGGCCCTTGAACTGGGCTTGCAAAAACAGGTCCTACCCAGTTTTCTGGACATCCACAATAAGCTTATCCTGTGTGAAAGCCTTGTATGAAAGAGAGTTATATAGAAACAATTTCATGCAGGTCCTTTTCTTTTCACAAACTGGGAACACTGTTTTAATGTCTTGCATGTTTTCCTGCCTCTTCCTTCTGCCTTACAGCCCTCCTAGGTAGGAAAATTTCCTTCTTGTTAGATGAAATAATTCCGTTTGAAATTCCAGCTGGGGATGCAGATGGCAGATGAAAGATGGAGAGAAAAATGCATATACTGTTGGGAAGACTCAGTAGGAATCCTGAAAATAATTCCCAGAGAGATAAAGGATAAGGTTTTAAATTGGAAACTATTTGCTGGTAAAGTCTTGAAAATCTAAAATTCTTGTGTTTAGCAATTAGCCTGACCAGTAGCAGTCTGGAATCCAACAGAGCAGAGTGTAAAATCATGGGAAGACAGATTGCAGTTAACCATTGATAAATATTTCTGCCAAATTAGCTGGTTTTTCTCCCCCTGTTGAACTTGCAGCTGTTTGGAATGTGACATTTGAGTGAAAGGCAAAAAGAATTTTATTTTT
The DNA here is from genome assembly GCF_004798865.1 of Varanus komodoensis. Taxonomy (NCBI): domain Eukaryota; kingdom Metazoa; phylum Chordata; class Lepidosauria; order Squamata; family Varanidae; genus Varanus; species Varanus komodoensis. Next base: position 66,013 of record NW_025335746.1, on the reverse strand, counting down.
CTGGATGTTGTGTGCATGCCATGTGAGAATGAGAGTGACAGAGATTCCTTGATTCAAGGGGTGCCTGGTGCTTGGTGTGTGAGAGAATTTTATTAGTTTTGGTAAATGTTGATTTGGTACATTTTCTACTGGAAAAAAATATGGGAAGAAATATGAAACATTTGGAGTAAAGAGCAGAAAAACAAATGAAAAAAGGAGGAATAGTCTACCTTGCTAAGAGCACTCCACTATTGAAAGAGACAGTAACTGCAGCCTCTTCTCTGGGTTTGATCCGGCCAACTGAATTCAGGGGGGATTTGTGCTGGAAAATTGGGATTTCTTGACCCTGTGGGCTTGGTTATTTCACAGAGGCAAGAAAAAGAAGGATGCTCTGGCAGGAAGGTACAGCCACTTTGTGAGTACAGCAGAAGCAGCACACACACAGCCTCTGAGCATGTACAGATTTCAAGGTACATTGGGAAGTTTGAGCGGTTCTGCTTCCAGTCACAGGTTCTAAAAGAAAAGTCTTCGAGTATCCAGAAAACTCTAAAAAGAAATCCTGGTGTCTTTGGGGAAAAAAAAAGTTGTGTAACTGAGGAAAGGCATTTGAGGTCCATTGAGTGCTCAAAGCTTGTATTTGCCTCAGGGAAAATTCTGCCTGGGAAGGTTTGGGTTCTTTGTGCCCATGTTCTACGCTGCCCTCAGCTACATGGGCCTCTTGGCTGTCGTCTGCTTCAAGGTGGCCTTCCTGGCCAGGAAGCTGCTCGCATCCTTCAATGAGGCCAAGCTGATCACCTTCAGCATGCTGGTCTTCTGCAGCGTCTGGGTGTCCTTCGTGCTGCTGGAGGCCCCCAGATTGCTCCTGAGAACTGGAAGTGAAAGGTGCTCAGATGGGAATGACATGCTCCACATGGGGAAGAGTTGAGGAAGTCCGTTCCCAGCCGTGAGAGCTCCGGCTTCACTCAGAGTCAGCAGAGAAACTCCCCTGAGGGTAGAAGTTGATCTGTTTGGAACACAAATCCAGCCAGATTACCCCTTATGAGCAACCTTGGTCTTGCCTCCAGCTGGGACTCCTTCTGGGAAAGCGGCCACATGGCTGGGGAGAGCTGCTTCAGCCCCTACCCCGCAATTCCTGGGCCATGAGGGAAGGAAGAGGCCCACTGAACTCAGCGCAACATTTCCAAATCCCCTCATATTTTGGAAGCCAGGGAACCATGTCTTTGGGGGTCCCCCGGTCCCTCACAGGGTACACTTGAAGGAATGGAGCAGCCCAAACATAACCACAGGGGGAGAAAATGGAACATGCAGAGGGAGCAGAAAGGGAGGAATTTGGGGCTCAGCATTTTGGGGCTCAGCATTTGTGTTTACACCTCATGCATTCTCTGCCTTTTCTCCTCTTGCAACACCCAACACAACTCCAAGTTTGTCAACCTCTCCTTTTAACCTCTGAGGGATGTGCATTCCGAGGGAGTGATTGGCCAAGCATCTGCCGGGACCTGTGAGGATGGGGGAGCTGGAACTTGGCCTTCTAGGCCTCCCGCTTGGCACTTGCCCCACCAATCCCCCCTGCCTCTCAGAAGACACGCCGGTCTTTCGCAGGACTTCCCTGCTGCAGTTCAACTCTTCATCTTGGGGGGCAGGGGATTTTCTTCATGCATTATTTTCTCCCTGCAAGTGATAGGTTCCCACTGAAGTGCAAAACGGAAGGGGAGCATTTCCTCCTTTGCCGGGATGAAGATGCTTGCATTCTCTGCTCGTTGAGCATTACGTAAAGGAGGCCTGGATTCTCCCTTCCATGACCACCTGGGAGCATCCCAGGTGGATCTTCCCTGTTTCCTCAATCCAGGACCAGTGTCGGGACTCAGCACATCAGACACACAAGCTGGGGGAAAGGAGCCATCTATTAAAGGGATAAAAATAGAGGTGGAGGGCTTGTGAGCATCCAGGCTGAGAGGATGAACGAGGGTCCAAGATGGGATGGGATGGGAAGGAAAGGGTGCTTGGCTGCAGCCACAGCTCAGGGCGTGTGGCCAGCCAGGAACACACCACCTGCAGGGGCGGTTGGCCCCTCGGGAAGGAAGCAGGAGACCTATTATCCCAGCCTCAGCTCTCCATCCAGAGCTTCGAGCTTCCAGGGGTTTTCCCTCAATGCACGAAATGGAAAAATGCCTCTTGATTCTCCAGGGACACAGGGATGCCCCCTTCGTGGCAGTGAGGAAACAGAACAACACAAAACAAGGATCTCATCACTAAAAAGCAAAGGATTCAGCAGGTCTTCAAATCATCCCCATTGTGATGAACAGTCTCCTTTCCGTCAGAAGAGAAAAATACTCCAGGCATGCAGAGAGTTGTTTTTAAAAGTTTATTGCAATGAAGGGGAATGGTTTCTTTCCCAATTCTCCATTCCCCTGAGTACATGTTCACATCCCCCCCCCCTTTGAAACCTTCTCCCGGCCGCTTGTTCCCTCCTCCGCTCCCCGAATTGGCTAATGGGGACCTGAGACTTGCACCCTTTCCACCTGCCTGCTCCACGCTGCCCCAGCACCAGCCCTTCTTCCCCATCCAGCCCTGCCCCTGGTGGGCTACAAGAGGCTCATTCTGTTCTGCCCAACTTGTCAATAAACAATCTGGAATTATTCGGCCATCCGCCCTTCGTGCCTGTTTCCCCAGACCTTGTGCTTTCTGATTTCAGCCCCTCCCCACCTTTGGGCTTAGTAATTTTGTTACCTTTTTATTTCTCTCCTCTCCCTTGTTACAAACCATCCTTTCAGACCTATCTACTCCTCCCGTTTCTTTCCTTCACACTTATTTGAAACAATTCCTAACTGTTAAATCTTGACACCATCATCCTAATCATTTCCTCCTTATCTGTGCATTTCCCCCCAAATGCATCCACTTGTTACATGGGGGCCAGACCAGCATACATTGTAGGCAAATGCAGCAGATTATTCTTATCACCATTATCCCCAGTATGAAAACAGGGGTTCCAACCACATAGAGTTGGGGAGCCATTATGTCAGCCAGTCTATTCCTGATTCCTGCCTTATTTTGATCCCAATTATTACCTGTTCGATTGCTCTTAAGTCTTCATTGATGCCTGTTGTGTTTAAATCCATCTTTCAGAGGTGCCCAATCACCCCACAGGCCCCTTCTTTGGTACTGAAACATAATTCAGAGCCACCCTATTTTGTGGTGTTTATACCTCCATTTGCTACATCTCTCCAGCCCTTTTCCTAGCGGGCGAATAGTAGCATTTCCAAGGGTGACTATTGCACAGGCTGTTTGCTCCTGAAGAGGTACTAATTATACTTGAGTGGATACTGAAAAAGAGGGAATTCCAATCCCATTCACCCCTCCTTTGTTTGGGATTGTTAGTTCCTTTCCTGTGCAGTACTCCTTCGTTACTGGTTTGTCTCTAGCATGTCCTCATGAATAATGATCCTGGCAGGGTACATCCCCTAACTTTTTTATTTCTAATGCCACTCCTTCAGCTTCCTTATGATAACTGGAAAATTTCCCTACACCCCCATTTTCAAGAATAAATATCCACGAAGGGTTGCACACCCATCCTCACATACACAGGTGCCAACCCAGTGTAGCAGGACTGCTTTCCAGTATCCACTGGGGCTCCTTTGTGATCTGAGCTATATCACACTTCCACCCAGTCATGTGAACCAGTAAAGGACTCCATTCTCCCCAAACTGGAGCCCTGAGCACACCTTCATTCACCTTTATGGTCCACCTGGAACAGTCCCTGGTGCATCCCCATTTTACACATTTCGATTCCTTCGTCAAAAGGCTCCCCGCTCACCATAGATCCTCTAACCTTTGAAAAGAGGTTCTCTATCCAAGCCCCTTCTGACTGCCTGGAGCAGTCCTCATCTCCCGGTTCATTCCCCAATTTCCTGCTCACTCGTATCCAAATTGTCCCTTAATGATCTGACGGGGCCTTTGATGTCCAGAATGAATTTCCTTTCATCTTCCTTTGCCAACAAGCATCAGTGGGCATCCTTGAGGTCTTGCTGCACGGCTCTCCACCCTGGATCAGCCACCCACACTTTCTCTATCTCTGCTTCCACAGTCGCCCAGCTGTGAAATTGCCTCTGAGGCACAGGGGTCACTGTGTGCCTTGGCATGCAAATGTGGGCGATTGCAAGGCTGTCTATCTGGCAGCTTTATCTGCCCTACCCGATCAGCAAAACAATGGCCCCAGCCGCCCCTATACAAGCCGCCAATTCCCATCCTCTTGAACCAACAGCCAATACCAACAGAGATGTGACCTTAGCACAGCAGTGCATATGGGCAACGCCCTCTGCCAGGATTTTCATGTTTCTCCAACATTACCCCCCTTTTTGTGAGCAACCAAACATGTCAGCCAGTTCAGATAACTCCTGGTGCTTCCTCTTCCTCGGGAAGCAGCTTCTATCCAGGCAGCTCTGGTGGGGATTGTCTTTCCCCCTCGTTTGGCTGCAAGCAACTCAGTCCCAGCCAGCTCTCACATTGGACCTGCTCCCCTGAACCTTTGCAGCGCAGTTGCCCAATCTATTTTGAGGGCTTGTTCCTTTTCTCCCTAGGCCCCTCCTTTTGACCCATGGACCTAAAAATATCTGCATCGGGGCTGAGACCCCCACAATGATGAATACCCTGTCCAAGGCCACCATCCCTTTTGGTCAACAGACTTGGGTTAGCCTGCTTCGCAAGGTGGGAGCAATGTGAGATGAGGCAACGGCCCAATGTCCAGTTCAGTTTTCTGCTTTGCCCTTTGAGGCGATTCTGTTGTGTCGCACGGTTTTGCAGATGAGACCAGAGACCAGTTGGGAGTATTAAAGAGGAGTTTATTACCTGCGCAGGGACCACACTCTAATAAGGGTGCGGTCCTGAGCAGAACAACGGGATTTTTATACCTTTACAATCAACTTTCAGTCAAGTGAGTTAACAATGGGAAATTACAAAGTCACATAGGCAGCAGTCTATCAAGTTGAGCAAGCGAGATACAGAAGCAGAACGGTTTAGCGGTTAGTCTATCCTTTTAAGTTTTACGCCTTTGACAAGATTTTCCTATTTTCTGAGAGAACGCCTCGTTTGACAAGCTGATCCACATCCTGTTATGCTAATCCTGTTATGCTGATCCTAGTGCCAGGAGGGTCGTGCCTAACATTCTCTACTGGTCTTAATGGGAATCGAATCATTGATTCTGAGGCAGGGAGAAAGCGGTAGCCATCGAACTCTAATTCTGCCCTGGCGTGGAGCATTAGGAGTTTGACCGCCTCGACGCGTTTTTGAATGAATCGGGTTAGCCATCAGAGCTGGACAGAGCCAAAAATAAGGCAGAAAAACAATCCCAGAAGGGGCTGACCAAGGAGGAGAGCAAGCTAGCCAACCAAGGGGACCAATTAAACATTTGCTGGTACCAATAGGAACTCTCGGAGCGGCACCTCTCTCGATCCTCTAATCTAGTTCAGACAATGTCCAAGCTATTTCTAATGACCCCGGAATGATTAGCATAGAAGCAGCATTTTTCGTTCAAGGTAGCGCATAACCCTCCTTGTTTAAGCAAGAGTAAGTCCAGGCCCCTTCTGTTCTGGAGGGCCACCTCGGCAAGGGAATCGAGGGACTGCTCTAAAAAACTTGATGGAGCCATGGAGCTCCTGCAAGTCTTTGTCCACTTGTTCAGACAGGTGAAATATGTCCTGACTTCTCTTAATCAGGGCACCTGCCCCTACCGCTGCAGAACCCGTGACTCCCAGGCTGACCAGTGGGGGGCCAAAAGAGGGACGGCTCATCGAACGCAAGCTCCAATGGGCAGATCACCTACAGGGGTCATCTCCCCATTGGCGAGGTAGATTTTTGGGAGGACAAGCGTTAAAATGTAAAGGTCCGACGGGGGTGTCTGGGTCACGGAAGAACTGGGGAGGGCCATAAGGAGAGTGGAGTATATACACGGTGTTAACCTGGTGCAACAGGCAAAGAGGGTTCCATTGGGAGCCGCCAGTCGTTAGCTCTAACGGGTTTTCCCTCCCTGTGCCACGCTGACACTTTTGTGCCTTCTTTACCGTGATCCAGTGATCCTTCCCTCGGCCCTCCCCCTCCAACCAGGTCCCAAACGTCTCGCATCCCCATTGGGCACAATAGAAGAAACTATTGTCTCCGCATTCAGGACTGCCGTCTGATGGGCAGCCGTAATACCCTTCTGCCCTTAAACCCTTTCCCAACCTTTCACTCCCACACCCATACCCCCTCTGTCCTACCCGACCCTCTTTGGCTGCTGCTGACGTTTTAGGGTTGTTCCATCGGGGGGGGGGGGGAAGCAGTTGGCAGATGGGAGAGGTGTCATGGGTGTGATTCAGAAATGTCGCCACCAGCAGAGGATTCTGTCGTATGCCATAAGAGGAGAGGTCTGTCCGCAAAGTCCACTTCACCTGCATCGGCTGGTGTGGATTCTTCCATTTTTCTGAATGTTCTGGCGAGGCGGGCTTGATCTGCGTCAGGTGGAACCAATGGGGTTTTTCAGCCAATCTTACTGCCGTGGGAGTAGAGAGGATCACTAGGTATGGCCCCTGCCACCGGGCGCCTAGAGTACAGAAGAGGGAGGACTGGGGGCGTGGATGGCGTCCCCATCAGCGTTTCCACTGCTGGGCCGAACCTCCTGACGGATCTCCCCCCGGACTCAGTCAAGGGCCTGTAAGGACTCAAGCAAGTTTTCCGTTAGATACCTCGGCCCGTACCTCCTCTGTGAGGCGGGGAATCAAAGGGGGAAGACGCCCAAACATTATCTCAAAGGGAGTAAAGACTTTTTCGATAGGGGGAACACCGCATTCACAAAAGAACAATGGGAAGAAGGTCAACCTGGTGACCGCCAACTTCGATAGTAAACTTCGTCAGGGTTTCCTTTAAGGTCCCATTCATTCTCTCTACTTGCCCTGAACTCTGTGGTCGATAAACGCAATGCAGTTTCCAATCAATTCCTAAAGTCTTAGCTACCAGTTTGGAAGTTTGGGCGATAAATGCTGGGCCATTGTCGGTCCCAGAGCTAGGGGGAGGCCAAATCGGGGTATTACCTGCTGTAGTAGAGTCCAGGCAACAATTATTGCCATCTCCCCCTTGGTGGGGAAGGCTTCTACTCACCCAGAATGGGTGTCCACGAAAACCAAAAGGTATCGGTACTTGCCTCGGGTTGGTTTTTGTTTTGGTGAAGTCAAGTTCCCAGTGGTCACCTGGTTGCTGCCCCCACCGTCGGGTGCCCTGAGCAGTGGAGGGCCGGCTGGTGCCTGCGTTAACTTGGGCACACGTGGCACACCTGGAGGCAATAGAATCGGCCAGGGCCGAGAGTCCGGGCAAGTAGAAATGGGGGCAGAACAGTTGGCAGAGTCAGGTCATTCCGAGGTGTGTAGCCTGATGGGTCTTCAGAAGAAGGTCTTGGCCGAATGTTTGGGGAAGGAAGATCCTCCCATCAGGATGGCGCAGCCATCCTCTCTCAGTTACTCCATTTCCTTCTCCGAGTAGGCTGGGCAGTCAGGTAGGGTCCAGGGCGACAGCTGAACTGGGAGAATCTCAAGTGGCCCTACTGGCCTTAGGACGATTTCCTTAGTGGTTTTATCAGCAACATTATTTCCCTGCGAGACCGCCGAGCCAATCCGTTGATGCCCAGGGCAATGAATTATAGCTATACGTTTGGATAGCCAGAGGGCCTCCAGGAGGGACATGATCTCATTTGCATTCTTAATGTCCTTCCCTCCAGATGTTAGCAGCCCTCGTTCCTGGTATAGTGCTCCATGGACATGAGCCGTGGCGAAAAGCATACCAGCTGTCCGTGTAAACATTAAGAGTCTTTCCCTTTCCCCATCGGAAGGCCTGCGTCAGGGCAATTAGCTCCGCCTTCTGACCTGAAGTGCCATGTCCCAAGGACTGTGCCCATATTACCTCAGAGCCAGTGACCACCTCCACTCCCGCATACTGGACTCCGTCCTTGACAAAACTGCTCCCGTCTGTAAATAAATTGAGGGCCGGCGGATCTAGTGGGATATCCAACAGGTTGGGTCTGGTTCCGGTGAGAGTATCAAGGACCTTCGTGCAGTCGTGGGTGTGGGAATATTCTGGATGGCCCGCATTCTGCTGGCCGACACTGTCCATTTTCCACCACTTAGGTCGTACCCCAAATAGGTCTCTCTTTGACTACAGATCTGTGCCTTCTTCTCTGAGACCCGGTAACCCAAGGAGCCCAGAGTTGTCAGGAGGTCTCGGGTCGCGTGTAGGCACACAGGGGCGGATTTCGCTGCCAGGAGCAGGTCGTCCACATATTGAAAAAGGGTAACCTTGGGGTGTGTTTCTCTAAAGGGGAAAAGGTCCTTATTCAGAGCCTCATCAAAGAGAGTGGGGGAGTTTTTGAATCCCTGCAGCAACCGGGTCTACTTTCTTTCTGCGGGGGCCTCCATTCTTCCAGTGACCTATTTCCTTACAGTAGGCACATTGATCCTTTTCCAGGTGGGGACGGCCTCCCTGTTTGGGGGAGACCTCTGTTTCTCCGTTGGGTCCCTCAACCCCTGTCGTTTGTTTCCTGCAAGGTCGCTAAGACGACTTTGGTTAACTTCTTTGTGCCTGCAATTTCTGGGTCCTCCCGGTTATTGAAAAACCTTTTGGGCTATCTCGACTAACTCGCTAAGATTTTTTTTCCTTCAAACCAATCCAGTTTCTGAATCCTTTTTTTTTTTCCCCTAATATCTGGGGCCAACTGTCCTACAAAGGCTATGTTAATAGCCTTCATGTTTTCGGGCACCTGGGGGTCTATAGGCGTATATTGCCTGTATGCCTCAAGCAGACGCTCTAGGTATGAGGCTGGGGACTCCTGGGGTCCTTGAATGACTTCACTCACCTTAGACAGGTTAGTGGGCCTTCGGGCTGTGCCATGAAGGCCCTGCAAAAGAAGTTGACGGTACCTGGTTAAAACTCCTTCCCCGGGGCCGGTATTTGGGTCCCAGTTGGGTCGTTGGGCCGGGAGGCACGTTTCCAGAATAACCAGGTCAGTGGTGGGTTGGCCATCTGTGCCAAGAACCTGCTTCTGAGCCTCGAGGTGAATCTGATCGCGCTCCTCAGAAGTAAAAAGAACCTGCAAGAGTTGCTGACAGTCATCCCAAGTGGGACGATGAGTGTGAAAAACTGTCTCTAACAACAAAATCAGACCTTGTGGTTTTTCAGAGAAGGGGACGTTCTGCTGTTTCCAGTTATACATAAATCCAACCAATGCAAAAATGCACACAAAATAAATCCTTTGTTGAACTGGTGTTGCACAAACCTGTTGCTTGCCTAGGCTAAAGAGAAATGTGCTTTCTGCTGGACAATGAGAACAGTTTTACAAAATTTCTTATTACACAGATGATACTCTCCCACATAGATGCAAAATGCACCAACCCATTGTGAACAAAAACAAACCTGAACTAACACACATTTCATCTAACAATCAATGCTTGCGCATTTTAGATGAACATATGAGTGCTTATGTTCATGGAAAGAGGTTTTGAGAACTTGCCATTTCAGCTGCCCACATCCTTGGGCTGGCAAATGGGCTCAGTCCCCAACAAACATTAGGCTACTGTAAGGGAAAAAATTTTTTTAGCACCATCAATACCAGTAACAACAGTAACAGCAATATCACTATCATTAATATTTGGCAACATTGCAAAAGGAAAAAGGAAACAAAACTTTCTGCTGAACACCAAAGGGAAAGTAGACTCATAGATTTTGAAAAGAAACTCTTCCCACTGCATGCGCATGCATGCACACACATACACAGCCCCAGAGTTTCATCCATTCCCTCCCAATCCTTCAGTTGTAACGTAGCAAATAACAAAATGGTATACTTAGAATTCAGAACTTATACCCAAACACATATATAAGACCCAGATCCATGTTGCATAGAAAAATAGAAGTTATTGGAGAGGGAAAGCTCTTAATGGCTGACACAAATCACATGCTCACAACATTGCTTTTTTGGAAGGATTCCCTTCCTAAAAACATCCCTAGTGACTCATTGAGAGTGCTTAAGGGTCTTTGTTTTAACCCAACCCTTCCCAGGCAGAATTTTTCCTGAGGCAATACAAGCTTTGAACACTCAGAAGACCTCAAATGCCTTACCTCAGTTGCACAACTTTTATTTATTTTCAAGACACCAAGATTTCTTTTGAGAGTTTTCTAGAGACTCAAAAACTTTCTTTTGGGAACTAGTGCAAGCCTGCCTCCAATCTGTGGCTGGAAGCAGAGCTGCTCAAACTTCCCAAAGTACTTTGAACTCTGCACATGCTCAGAGGCTGTGTGTGCTGCTTTTGCAGTACTCACAAAGTGGTGTTTGTGGTATCTTCCTTCCAGTGCACCCCCCTCTTTTCTTGGCTCGGTGGAATAGCCAAGCCCACAGAGTCAAGAAATCCAAATTTTCCAGCACAAATCCATCCTGAATTCAGTTGGCCAGACCAAATCCAGAGAAGAGGCTGCAGTTACTGTCTCTTTAAATAATGGGAGTGCTCTTAGCAAGGTAGACTATTCCTCTTTTTTCTCATTTGTTTTTCTTGTCTTTACTCCAAAAGGTACACATTTCTTCCCACATTTTTTTCCAGTAGAAAAAGTACCAAATCACCATTTACCAAAACTCTTAAAATTCTCTCACATACCAAGCACCATGGACCCCCTGAATCAAGGAATTCCTGTCACTCTCATTCTCACATGGCATACACACAACATCCAGAATAAAAATCTTTTTGCCTTTCACTCACACCTCACATCCCAAACAGCTGCAAGTTCAACAGAGGGAGGAAAAAACCAACCAATTTCCACTATTTCTCCAAAACCTCCTCATCACATAAAAGAAAACCCTTCCTTTCTGCATCTTTGCTTCACTTTTCCTTCCTTTTCTTTCATTTACACAATCCATCTGCTCACTTGCCTTTACTTTCTACTTACATCAACATAATTCCAATCCAAACCCCATGAAATTACAACCACACCACAGTGCTTTCTTTTTGCACGTGTTTCCTCCTGAACAAATCCTCTTCCTTTCTTTCCATGCCTTCCTTCACAAACGTACTCCAGCAATATCCATTTAGCCTCTGCAGCCCTTCAGATGCAGTTTCACCTCTCTTGGTCCAAAATACAACCCAAAAGCAATCCCAGAACCGTAAAATCCTCCCCAGGAACTTGCAAAGAAAGCATTTGTTTTTCTTCTTTCATCTGCCCTTCAGCAGCCCCTCCTGGAATTTCAAATACCATTATTTAATCTAACAAGAAAATCTTCCTACCTAGGAGGGCTGCAAGGCAGAAAAATTTGCATTTAATGCAAGAGGCAGAAAAACTTGCATTAAAGACATTAAAACAGTGTTCCCGGTTTCTGACAAGGAAAGGACCTGCATAAAAATGTTTCTATATAACCCCTCTTTCATACAGGGCTTTCACACAGGATAAGCTTATTGAGGATGTCCAGAAAACTGGGTAGGACCTGTGTTAGCCCAATTCAAGGGCCACATATTTCCTTACTTCCCAGTTCTGGCTCATATAGAAGGAATGGGGGAAGGAAAAAATCTCACACACACATTTCCCTGATAATCACCTTTTTCCCAGCCGGACTCAGCCATGCTTGGGCTCAGGCCAATGACCTCATGAATCTTTATCTCAAACAAAGCCAGGTTCACACATTCTCATCTCAGGGGCAAGAACACCCATCCACGCCCTTGCTTTCAACCCTGCCCTGAAGAGGACAGATTGGTGTGGCTGCGTGGGGAGTTTCTATTTCCTGAGGAACCCCCAAGACCCACTCTGGCCTATGCTTACCTCCCAGAAAGGGGAACACTTTAAAATACAAACAGACAAGGCAGAAGACTCAGACAGCAACAATGAACACAAGACTTTCACAAACAGTCAACATAAAGCTTTACACAAAACCCCAGTGCAAACAGATACTCACATGTGTAGATCTTTCCTGGTGCACCAATACCATATTAGCTAGCTTTTTTTTCCCCTCCACCAGCTTGGACCAAAGCAAAACTTATTCCATCTCCTTAGAATGTATTTCCACCAAATGCCTTTGCAACAGGTGTAGCCAATTTCAATCAAATGAGCCCTCTAGGGCCAAATTAGTTAGGTTTGACCATGCTGTTGCGGACCTGTTGGAGGTTCTCCGGGACCTGCCTAGCCGGGGGCCTGGCAGTTCCTATAACCGCAAGGAGTGGGGTGAGCCTAGATCTTCGTCCATTCCATTGACATTTTCTGATGTAGGGAGGCCATTCGGTGGCAATATTTACCCAGATGTCTATATAGGGAATCTGATCGGGGTGACCAGGATTCCCATAGACTACAGATTGAACTTCCCGCAAAAGGGGAAGGTCCAGAGAGCCTTCCAAAGGCCATCCTACGTCAAAAGTTGTCCATTCTAATTCACAGAGAGTTTGGAGGGTGCCCGAACTCACAGAGACTCCAAATCCAGAGGCCCTTTAGGAAAAAATCAGAAAAGTTATTCAGATCCGTCCCTGGCCCATCATCGAAACCTTCAAAAAGAGGTTACTGAGAATTCCAAGTGTCAGTCCAACAAGACAGATGACAAACCATCACCAAGACAGACGACAAAACAGACAATCTAAACAAACACACAACCTAAACAGGAACTGAGGCCGGGGAACGACGTCTCGCCCCCAGACCAGAAAGTGGCCCGTACGCTGCATCCAGCAGGCCTTTCTTTCCAATACCAGATCTGCAGATATTCAGAACAGAACAGATGGTGGGTAACCGCCGTGCGCACTTACCGATTACTCCTCTCTCAGCTAGTCAGACGTCCCACCGAGCCAGGGTAGAGGCATAAGATGCCTATGGGCCCATCCCTGGTGTTGGGGGAGGCAAGACTGATAGTCTCAAGATCTTGCTGGGGCCTCCAAATGTTGTGTCCCATGGTTTTGCAGATGAGACCAGAGACCAGTTGGGAGTATTAAAGAGGAGTTTATTACCTGCGCAGGGACCACACTCTAATAAGGGTGCGGTCCTGAGCAGAAGAACAACAGGATTTTTATACCTTTACAATCAACTTTCAGTCAAGTGAGTGAACAATGGGAAATTACAAAGTCACGTAGGCAGCAATCTATCAAGTTGAGCAAGCGAGATACAGAAGCAGAATGGTTTAGCGGTTAGTCTAGCCTTTTAAGTTTTACGCCTTTGACAAGATTTTCCCATTTTCTGAGAGAACACCTCGTTTGACAAGCTGATCCACATCCTGTTATGCCAATCCTGTTAAGCTAATCCTAGTGCCAGGAGGGGCGTGCCTAACAAGAATTTCTGCCAGACTCCTCCTGTATGAACAACCTTGGCCTTGAATCCAGCTCGGACACCTTCTGCGAATGTAGCCACCCTGCTGGGGACGGCTGCTTTAGCCCCTGCCCGATGATTCCTGGGCCATGTGGGAAGCAACTGGCCCACTGAGCTCAGTGCAACATTTCCAGAATCCCCTCATATTTTGTAGGTCAGGGGTGCATGTACTTGGTGGTCCCCCTCCCTTTCACAGTGCACAATTGAAGGATGGCAGCAGCCAAAAATTGACCCCAGGGGGAGAACATGGAGCATGCAGAGGCGGCAGAAAGGGGGCGAATATTGGGCACTGCATTTTGTATTTATGCCACAGGTATTCTCTGCCTTTTCTCCTCTTGCAAACACCCAAAGCTGCTTACAGGTTTCCTTATTCCCATTTACCCTGTGAGGGAGGTGAACTCAGAGGGAGTTACTGGCCAAGCATCTGCCAGGAGCTTTTTGGATTGGGGGGGGGGCTGGAACTGGGCCTCCTGGGCCCCCTGCTTGGCACTCCCCCCACAAGGCCCCCTGCCTCCCAGAAGACACTCCAGTCTCCTTCAGGTCTTCCTCACCACAGGTCAACCCTTCAGCTTAGGGGGAATTTCATTCTTTGCTTGTTCAGCATTACATAAAGCAGGCCGGGTATCACTGTTCCACGACCACCTGGGAAGCATTGCAGGTGGAGCTTCCCTTTTGCCCTCATTCTGGGGACAGTCTCGGAATTCAGCAAACCAGACACCCAAGCTGGGGGAAAAGAGCCAAGTATTAAAGGGATAAAAATAGAGGTGGTGGGCTTGTGAGCCTCCAGGGTGAAAGGATGGACGAGGGTCAGAATGGGGAAGGGATGGGAAGGGCAGCTTAACAGCAGCCACAGCTCAGGGCATGTGACCAGTCAGGAACACGTGGCTCTCAGGGCTGATCAGTCCGTAAGGCAGGAAGCAGGAGTGCCCCATCCCATCCTGAGCTCTCCATACAGAGTTTCGAGCTCTCAGGGGATTCTCTGCAATACCCAAAATGGAGAGGTGCATCATGATTCTCCAGGCACATGGGGATGCCCCTTTCGATGCAGTGAGAAAATGGAGCAACACAAAACAATGACCCCGTCACTAGAAGCAAAGCATGCAGCCTGTGATCAAATCATCCCCCTTGAAACAGCAGTTTAAATCCTGACACCCGGGAGAAACCATGATACGGTCACCGGGGCTGTGTGTGTGTGTGTGTGTGGGCGGGGGGAGCACAGGGAATGGAGACCAGCTGTGGACATGATTCTGGTGTCTTCCTGCCACCTCATGGGACTGCTGATGGAGGTCCCCCTGGCCAGGCAGAGAAGACACAGAGTACAGAAAATCAAGCTCCCATGGAGGACCCACCATGATTCACGTGCCTCCTTTGTTGCCATGTCAACTATCTGTAATCACCCATAATTACTCTGCTATTATGGCCCCTCCGCTCGGCACTTTCTGACATTTTCCTTACTCAAGAACACCTTATCTGCTGAAATATCCCTATTCTTAACATCATCATCTACTCCACTCCTGTGTTCATGACTAGAAATCTAGAAAGTTCTCTGTGTGCTGGCAGATTTTGGTTTGTTTGTGCTGGGTGTTTGCCATGTGGAAGAGATTGTGTGAGGTTGTGATTTGGCCAGGGATGCCCCTGGGATGGTGCATGGAGAGTGAGAGCTTTGAGAGGCTTGACAGTGCGAGTGGATATTTCATGTATGAGGGAGAGAGAGTGAAAGAAGGTGGGAGAGGGATGCAGCCGCTTAACGTTTGGAAAAGGGAACTTAAATGAGAGGAAAGGGGGTTGCCTTGCTTGCTAGGAGCCGCTGGTGATGCGAGAATACACCTGCGGACCATCCCTTGTTTGGCCAGACTGACTCAGAGGGATGCTCTTGCAGGAAGGTATCACGTTCTTATGAACGTGGTAGTGGCACACAGAGCAACTGAGCATGTGCAAACTTAAATCACACCTGGGAGTTAGATCCACTCTGCTTCCAGCCACAGGAGGAGGCGGACTTGGGCTGGCACCCAAAAGGAATCTTGGCGTGCCTGAAATAGGGAGGGTTGGTGCCAAAGAGGCATGGCGGGTGCTGGACACGGAGGGGGAAACTGAGAGTTCAGAGCTTATGTTGCCTCATGGAGAAGATCCGTATGGAGGGAGGATTGATTCAAATCAAAAGCCCCTTTCAGCACGCTCAGTGAGGGGTTGGGGGGATTGTTTTTAAGGAAGGGAACCCTTCGAAAAGCAATGTTGAATGCACACACCAAGGATTGAGTCATCCAGAAGAGACTCTTCCGATACCTCATCTTCTTAATACCTCCTCATTTGCAATATTCTCCCAACATGCAACGTATAATATCTCTCTAAGGCAACAATGCCAAAAGAAGGTTCTCTTCTGTGTAATTTTTCTTGCAAGTTTCCAGGTCTCATTCGCATTCGACACAGCACTGGCACTAAATAATCTGCTGGTCCTTTTAATGTCCATGGGGGACATGCTGCAAACAAGCATATATGTCGGGCCACAGCACTTGCATTGCCTATCCAGCCCTTCACATCTGGTTCTGTCCCACATCTGCGTCTATTATACCACCCAGGTAACAAGACTGATGCACAAATTTTGGAACTCTGCAACCAGCTGTGACCTGGTAGCTATCTCGGACATAGCCAAACAGCATCACCTTGGCCTTGTCTTCATTCATTCCTTAGTCCACTTTTTCCTGCAGGGCCAATGTCATGTCTCCCTGCTGCTGCACAGCATTTGCATGCAGACCAAAGCTACCAGCAAACCCTGGTCGGTCACATTATCACATTGTGCATTGCAGAGGCAATACTTGCGAGGGGGGGGGGGCATTGCAAACAGGGGATGCAGCAGCTCACCTGTTGAAAGCCAGTTGAAAAGCACATGAGGGAAAGATCCCTCGGTCCTGCTTGCTTCACAAGGGCCACATTGGCACATTCTCAGGGCGGGCCTCTCTTGCACTTGGGAGTGAGGAAGGTAGTCAGGAAGCTGCAGAGGTGCCCCAGCCATGAGGCCGTATAATTATGGAAATCATCATGCATTGCTTCTCCTCTTGCCAAACCTCATGGGACCCCCTCCCCCAGGACCACCCTGAACCCCTTGAGGCCCCCCTGAGATGGCAGAGGAGTGCCTGGCATCCAGGAACAAAGGGGAGGGCACCTCCTTCACTGCCGTGCTGCTCAGAGATCGGGAGAGGCTGGGGCTGCAGAAGAGTCTGCCGTGTAGGCACTTGTTCCCACTTTACTCAGCTGGAGCCTTGCCTGGCGGGGCTCGTTGTCCATTTAGAAGAAAATTCCTTAACTGCTCCTCTCCTGGGCTGGAAGGGGCAGGATGGAGGCCGTGCCAAGCGCCGGCAGAGTGGCACCTTTCGTCCTGCTGCTGCTGCCGCTGCCAGAGGCCTCCTGTGGAAGACGGGAGGACAAATGCCCGTGGAGCTGGCACAGGGATGAGCTGCAGCCACGCAATTATTTCCTGCAAGGAGACGTCGTACTCAGTGCCAGCATCTCTGCAACAATAGGCACATTTCGACCGTACACTTTCAATCAACCTGCCTCTAATGAAAAGATTTCGGAAGTCACTGGCCTGCTAGACCTGATACTGCTAAGCACAAAGGGTAGCTATAGCAAACAGTTAGCGGTAGTGTTGGGAAATTTGGATAAATCCTATCAGAAAAACATTGCTTCTGTGTGCTTTTGCATTTTGGAATCAATCCTCTTCTCCTTCTCAAACCAAGCTAAGTCACTGTTTAAAATGGTTTCCTTCCCCAGTCCTTTCTCTCACCTTTAGCTGTTAGCTACAGTGGAGAGGCCATTTAGTTCAAATATAAATAATATTCCTTCACCATTATTAAATAATCTTTGTTGGAATTCACAGTTTACAAGGAAGTATCTATTGCTAGCCCAGAGGGCTCCATGTGCCCTGGCCATTCAGAACGGAGTGCATTCAATATTTAGGTTGAAATTTTTTATTTAAATAAAAATATTCAATATTTAGGGTCTGAGTCTGGATGAGCTTATGAGCTCATGAATAGTTTTTCCGTAGCTTGAATTTACATGTCTGAGCACATCTGGAGATTGGTTCACGTTACTCAGTTAAAGTGTCAATACATTGCAATTAGTAATATTGTAATCTCAATGTCACTGTATGATTGACTGACATTCCTTTGTCTGTTCTGTATCAGATGACCTCTGAATCTTATTGTAATGTCTGCATTCTGTCAGCAATTGCTCTTTACCTGTGTACGTGACCAGGAGGGTATAAAATACCCTGTAGTTGTATTGAAACCTTGCAGAAAGTTTACCTCTGCCTGCCCAGTAATGCATTATGAGCAAATGGTGGGAAAATGGGCCAAACAATAAAGCCACAGATGGTCTGAACACTTGATCTTTCCCACAAACCTGAGTTTTATTTCCTCCACATGAATTGGATTTATGGCATTTTCTGAAAATTTGGTGACGAAGGCGGGATCGTGGGTTTTTGGCTTTTTATCCCGGGCGGTAGAGATGGTAAGTTCAGCTGAAATTCTCTCCATTGTGAGAGCTCAGATACTGGCCATCACTTCTGCTTCGCAGACTGGTCAAAGTAATTAGATTTGGTTTTGAACCTCATTGCACTTTGGCTTTGGTTGTGGACACGCAGGCCGCATGGGCATTTCAGAATCTCAGCTTACAACCCCATGGACACCTCTGCATCAAAATGCAGGGTGGAGTGGATGGGCATGGGCGGCACCTGCGGGGTTCTGGCAGAAACGCTTGGTATTTTGATGTAAAACAGCATGGTCAAACCTAACTCAGAGCTTCCAATCTACATTGGCCCCAGAGGGCTCATTGATGAGAATTGGCTACACCTCTTGCAAAACCATCTGGAAGAAATACATCCTAAGGAGATGGAATACAGGTTTGTTTGGTCCAAGGTGGTGGAGAAGAAAAAGCTCTAATATGGTACTGGTGCACCAAGAAAGATCTTCACGTTTGAGTACATGTTTGCACTGGGGCTTGTGTAGAGTTTTATGTTGACTGTTTGTGAAAGTGTTGTGTTCATTGTTGCTGTCTGTGTTTTCTGTCTTGTCTTTTGTATTTTAAAGTGTTCCCCTTTCTGGGAGGTAGACATAGCCCAGAGTGGGTTTTGGGGGTTCCTCGGAAAATAGAAGCTCCCCACGCAGCCACACCAATCTGTCCTCTTCAGGACATGGTTGAAAGCAAGGGTGCGGATGGGTGTTCTTTCCTCTGAGATGCGGATGTGTGAACTTTTCTTTGATTGAGAAACAGATTCATGAGCACATTTTCCTGAGCCCAAGTATAGCTTAGTCCGGCTGGAGAAAAGGTGATGATCAGGGCATGTGTGTATGTGATTCTTTCCTTCCCCCATTCCTTCTATATGAGCTAGAACTGGGAAGGAAGGAAATGTGTGGCCTTGGAATTGGGCTTGCAAACACAGGTCCTACCCAATGTTCTGGACTTCCTCAATAAGCTCATCCTGTGTGAAAGCTCTGAGTGAAAGACGGGTTATATAGAAACATTTTAATGCAGGTCCTTTCCTTGTCAGAAACCGGGAACACTGCTTTAATATCTTGCAAGTTTTTCAGCCTCTTCCATCTGCCTTACAGCCCTTCTAGGTAGGAAGTGTTCTTTCTTGTTAGATTAAATAATTGTATATGAAATTCCAGGAGGGCATGCAGATGGGCAGAAGAAAGGTTGGAAAAAAGGTATATATTATTGAGAATTCTCAGAGTAGGAATCCTGAAAGGATTCCCAGAAAAATAAAGAAAAGGGTTTCTCTTTTATATTTTGGGGACAATTGCTGGTAAAGTTTTGGACATTTGAATGGCCGTGTTTAGCAATTAGCCTGATCAGTAGCGGGGTGGAGTTCACCAGGGCAGAGTGTAAAATCAGGGGAAGACAGATTGCAGTTAACCATTAATAAATATTTATCCTCAAATTGGCTGGTTTTTCTCCCCTTGTTGAACTTGCAATTACTTGGAATGTCAGTTTTGAAAAAGGCAAAAAGATTTTTTTTCCCCTGGATGTTGTGTGTATGCCATGTGAGAATGAGAGTGCATTTGTCAGAATCCCGGAATCTAAATTTGAGAAGAGGGAATAAAACTCGCGTTCGTGGGAAAGACCAAGCGTCCAGACCAACTGAGGCTTTATTGTATTTCACCCAATATTTACGTGGTACTCACGATAGTGCATGCATTACCTGGTAAAGATACTTCCTGGTAAACTGAATTCCAACAATGATTATTTACAATGTATATTTGGACTGAATGGCCAGCTAAAGGTGAGAGAAAGGGACCTGAGCAATGCCATTTTAAACAGTTACAGCTTGGTTTTGGGAAGGAAGACATAATTGATCCCACAATGCAAAAAAGCACACAGGAGTAACGCTTTTATGACAAGATATACCCAAATTTTCCCAACAATCCCGCCTTCGTCACTAGCTTCGCTCTGTGACACAACAAGTGAGTCAGTTTGGATAAATCCCGTCCAAGTATTTTTCCCATAGAACAGCTTCCATCTCAAAACCAAACTAATGTGACGAGAAAGTTACTGCATACAATGGAGACTTGTGTATATTCTGAGAGTTCAAAGGGTAGGAAAAATGGGAAACAATTGGAAAGCAGCAATGAAAGAAAAAGGAAAAAAAAGTCCAAAGCACATGATATGCAAGTCCAATGCTAGTAGTCCTCCTGGGAAATTCCATGCTGCTTTTGAACCCAGTGCCAGCCAGCTCTCATCCTCACCTGCTCCCCCTCCTCTCTCCAGTTTGGCCACCCAATGTTGAGGCCTGGTTCCTTTGCTCCCTAGGCCTCCCCTGACCCACTGCAGCCTTAAGCATTTCATCCTCGTCTGGGCTGAGGCCCTCATGGTGAGGAATATCCTGTATGTGGCCACAGTCCCTTCTGGTCACCAAACTTGCTTTATCCTGCTTTGCAAGGTGGGAGCAGTGTGAGGTGAGGCAATGGCCTGATGTCCAGTTCAGTCACTTGTCTTGCCCTTTTAGGCAATTCTTTGAGATTTCGGTGTCAAGGCTTCACTCAAGCTTCTTAGCTGTACCAAAGTTGCATCTCACAGTTTGCCTTGTTAGATCTTTTTTTCCCTGTGAATGATGCAATGGAGCGAGGCAGAACACAGGAATGGATTCCCATCAGTCACTGCAGTTCCTGGAGCCTGGGCATACCATGGGACAAGGAGGGCTTTTCCTTCCTGGGCTGTAGAGAAAAGGAGTCTTTTTTCTTTTATGGGGTGTGTTGGGAAAATTTGGATGAATCCTGTCTGAAAAGCATTACTCCTGTGTGCCTTTGCCTTGTGGGATCAAATCCTGTCTTCCTTCTCAAAACCAAGCTGCCACTGTTTAAAATGGCATTCCCCCACTCCTTTCTCTCACATTTGGCTGTGGGCTACAGCATTCAGGCCATTTTAGTCCAAATATACATTGTAAATAGTCACTGTTGGAATTCAGCTTACAATAATCTGCTGATTGCCCAGAGGGCTTCAGGTGCCCTGATCATGCAGAATGTTTAGAGTCGAGATGGGGGTCTGAGCTTATCATGAATAGTTTCTAGTAGCTTGCATTTGATTGTTTGAGCAGGCCTGGAGATGGGATGAAGTTACTCAACTAAAGTGTCAATTCAGGCAATTAGAAATATTTAAATCTCATTCCTACAGTGTAATTGACTGACCTTCCTTTATCTGTTCTGTATGTGATGACCTAGGAATCTTACTGTAATCTCTGCATTCTGTCATCAATTTCCCAGTCCGTGCATGAGAATGGAGTGTACCTATAAATGCCCTGTACTCATATTGAAGCTTTGCAGCAGAATTCATCTCTGCTTGCCCAGTAATGCATGCATTATCGTGAGTGGAACCTTGGGGTAAATTCAATAAAGCCTCAGAAGGTCTGGACGCTTGGTCTTTCCTACGAACCTGAGTTTTATTCCCTCTTCTCAAATTGAGATTCCAGGATTCTGACAGGTGCCAGAGTGGCTGTTTGGTTCCTGCAAAGGTGCAGCTCAAAAGAAATGTTTAGTATGAAAAAAAAAAAAAAGGCTTTTACACTTCTTCACAGAAGCTGGTTGGAGGCAGTGGCGGAGAGATTCACATGAGTTTAGAAAGAAACCTCAAGAAGTAAAATCTGCCCTTTTTGAGTCTCTTTAGCACAGTCTCCAGAAGAAAATGTTTGGGTTGCTGAAATCAATCCAACCAATGCAAAAATGCACACAAAAGAAATCCTTTGTTGAACTGGTGTTGCACGAACCTGTTGCTTGCCTAGGCTAAAGAGAAATGTGCTTTCTGCTGGACAATGAGAACAGTTCTACACAATTTCTTATTGGAGATGATACTCTACCACATAGATGCAAATGCACCAACCCATTCTTAACAAAAACAAACCTGAACTATCACACATTTCATCTAACAATTAATTCTTGCGCATTTAGATGAACATATGACTGCTTATGTTCAGGGATAGTTTTGAGAATTTGTCATTTTAGCTACCCGCATCCTTGGGCTGGCACATGGGCTCAGTCCCCAACAAATGTTAGGCTTCTGTAAGGAGAAAAAAATATTTTTTTATTACCACCAATAACAGTAACAACAGTAACAACAATATCACTATCATTAATATTTAGCAACATTGCAAAAGGAAAAATGGAAACAAAACTTTTTGTTGAACTCAAGGGGAAAGTAGCCTCATTGAATTGAAAAGAAACTATTCCCACTGCATGTGGAAACAAACATACACAGCCCCAGAGTTTCATACACTCCCTCCCAATCATTCAGTTGCAGCAATGCAATGACAAGATGGTATACTCAGAATGCAGAACTTATACCCACACACATATATAAGACCCAGGTACATGTTGCATAGAGAAATGGAAGTTATTGGAGAGGGAAAAACTCTTGATGGCTGACACGAATCTTTAAGACACATGCTCACAACATTGCTTTTTGGAAGGATTCCCTTTCTAAAAAAATTTCCCCTAGAGAGCGCTTAAGGGTCTTTGTTTTTAATCCAAACCTTCCCAGGCAGAATTTTTTCAGAGGCAAATACAGGTTTGAACACTCAAAGGACCTCAAATGCCTTGTCTCAGTTACACAACTTTTATTTTTTCACTAAGACACCAATATTTCTTCTGAGAGTTGTCTAGATACACAAAGACTTTCTTTTTAGAACCTGTGACTGGAAGCAGAGCCGCTTAAAATTCCCAAAGTACTTTGAACTCTTACATGCACAGAGGCTTTGTGTATGCGGCTTCTGAAGTACTCACAAACTGGTGGTACCTTCCTGCCAGAACATCCCCCTTTTCCTGGCTCTGTGGAATAGCCAAGCCCAAAGAGTCAAGAAATACAAATTTTCCAGCACAAATCCCCCCTGAATTCAGTTGGCCAAACCCAGAAAAGAGGCTGCAGTTACTGTCTCTTTCAATAATGGGAGTGCTCTTAGGAAGGTAGACTATTCCTCCTCCTTTCTTTTGCTTTTCTTGTCTTTTCTCCAAAAGTTACACATTTCTTCCCATATTTTTTTCAAGTAGAAAAAGTTCCGAATCACCATTTACAAAAACTCTTAAAATTCTCTCATACACCAAGCACCTTGCACCCCTTGAATCAAGGAAATCCTGTCACTCTCATTCTCACTTGGCATACACAAAACATCCAGAATAAAAATCTTTTTGCCTTTCACTCAAGCCTCACTTTCCAAACAGCTGCGAGCTCAACAGGGGGAGGATAAGCAGCCAATTTGGAAGAAATATTTATTAAAGATCTGTCTTCCCCTGGTTTTACACTCTGCCCTGTTGAATTCCAGCCTGCTACTGCACTGGCTAATTGCTAAACACAACAATTTTAAATTTTCATGACTTTACCAGCACTATGTTACCAATATAAAACCCTTTTCTTTATTTCTCTGAGAATCCTTTTCAGGATTCCTACTGACTATTCCCAACAGTATATAATTATTTTTTGTCCATCTTAAGGTTCTGATGTCATCACTTACAGAACAGATAAAGGAATGTCAGTCAATCATACAGTGACAATGAGATTGCAATATTTCTAATTGCAGTGTATTGACACTTTAGTTGAGTAACTTGAACCCATCTCCAGGTCTGATTAGACATGTAAATTCAAGCTAATGAGAAACTATTCATGAACTCAATGCTCTTTTCTAGAGTCAGACCCGAAGTAATGAATCCACAGCATTCTGAATTTCCAGGGCACATGGAGCCCTCTGGGCCAGGAAGATGCTGCCTGGTAAACTAAATTCCAATGCCATTTTAAACTGTGATTTAGCTTGGTTATGAGAAGGAGTACAGGATTCAATCCCACAATTCAGCAGCACACAGAAGTAATGTTTTTCTGACTAGATTTAGCCAAACTTTCCCTACACAAACGAAGTCAGATAAAAGCAAGCTCCCAGTTTGGGCATCTGCATTCAGGATCTTGCATTTGTACACCAGGGGCCATGAAATGCTGGATTTGTTAACAGATCAAAACATGGAAGAACATGACATGATTGCACTGGGTTGTTTGGCCATCTGCTTGTGTTTTTGTCTGTCTTGTTTGCATCATGTCCCTGTATGTCTTTGGCATAAAGTGACCTCCTTGCAGGGTGAGTGAAATAGAAGCCCCCATGCAGCCCCCCCCACCTATCCTGCTTGGCCAGCTTGCTGATGACCAAGACTAGGCTTAGAGGAGGCCATGGAGGGGCTTCTGGCCCAGGGAGGAGCATGTGTGCCCCTGGCAGGGCTGAGGAAGAGCTGTGGGGTCCTTGCCCACCCTAAGCAGGGCTGGGTCGAGCAGGGGGCAGGGTGCGTGCGGAACTCCTCGCTCCCCCATCCAACCTCCTGTGCAGAGAATGAGCCTGAACTGGGAAGTGGGGACACTTTCACACCCTTTACCGGGTCTTCTGCACTGGTGCTACCCAGCCTGGATGCTCTCAATAAGCTCATCCTGTGTGGAAGCCCAGTGAGAGAGTGGGGATATCGGGAGACGCTCAGGGGAGGTCCCGTCGTGTACAGAACTGCCCTGCCTCTTTAGCCCCGTGGATGAATCCATAGCGGATCTAATTCCCCACTCTTTGCACTTTGCATATGCTCAGGGGCTGTATGTGTGTGGCACTTCTATGAAACTCACTAAGAAGTGTGACCTTTCCTCTAAGTCACCAGCTACTCAGCCAAAAAAGTTGAAGCCTCTGGGAACATGTTCGCAATTCCAAACATGTGACTCCCGGAGCCACCCCCTTCCCTTTCCTTTCCCAGAGAGACCCAAGCTGCATCCCTTGGCCCTTTTCCTTCCTCCTTTATCCACAAGAGGGGCTGCCTGTGCTGGAGACCTTCCTGGTGCCATGATGCATCCCTGGATGAAACATGACAGGAGCATGTGCAGAGCTGGAGGGCCAGGGAGATGCCCAGCTGACCATCCCTCTGCCCCCCGCCGCACCCCACGGGGAGTTCCTGTGGCTGCCCGGCTTGCCCTTGTGTGCAACAGGAGGCACTCCAGAGGACCTGCTGCAGCATATGGGATGCAGGCTTCTCTCCCGCAACCTCACTGTTTCCCCATGGGCCAGGACTCCATTTCTGCACCTCAAGGGCCATCCCGGACCAGAATCCTCGACTCCTGCACAGCTGCCCTGATGTGGAACAAAGGCTGCCAGTGTGACCATGGGCAGGCCATTTCCGGGCAGCCTGGATTCCCACCTAACAATGCCTGCTTTTGGAGGTGATTTCCACTGAATCTTATGCTGGAGTCTTCTATGGACATTCTTTCCATTGTTGTCATGATAATTGTTAGCATCACATTCTGACCTTTGTTCTGATCTTTTCCATGCATGAGGAAAGCAAGCACTTTGCTCGTTTCTCCTCAGTTTTCTCTTCCTGACAACAACAACCCTGCAAAGTAGAATAGGCCGAGGGTGAATGACCGGCCAGAAGTCATGCAGTGAGCTTCTGGGATGAGCGGGGATTTGGACCTGGATCTCAAAGTCCCCATTCCACACGCAATCCCATGCAGAGATGCATAACAATCTCCCCTACTTCATCTTGTCCAGCAAGAACGGTTCCAATTCTGCTTTCAGACATGCCTCTCCTCAACCTTGAGGGTGGAAGAAGAAGCAGACGACAGAGGGTGAGGTGGCTGGATGGAGTCATTGGAGCAGTGGGCATGAGCTTAGGTGGACTCTGAGGGATGGTGGATGGCAGGAAGGCACGGAGGAATTTTTTCCATTGGATCGTGTTGGGTTGGATGTCTCTTTGTAACTAACAAAAACAACATCCACAACCTGACTTGCTCTCCAGGATAGACGAACAGGAAACAAGCTGTCCCAGCACACACACAGGAAGGGGATCCAGATGTCAGGAAAGGGCAGTGGGCACAGCTGGAAGGAAGGAGAAGCTCTTTCCAATATAAATAGGAGGGAAGGGAAGAGGAGAGATGGGAAAACCCTCCCACAGAGTCCCTCAGAGGCAGCTGGGACGGGACGGATGGAACAGTTCCTCCATCAGGGTACTTCCCTTTAGCTGCCCTTCTTGGCCATCCCTGCAGGAACAGCGTTCTGACAAAATCTCAGCCTGTCCCATCCCAGTAGTGGAAGCTGAGCACCGAGGGAAAATTCATCAGCACCGTGAGGACGGTGCAGCCCTCGAAGGTACAGGTGTCATGAGCAGGACTTCCAGGGAGCAAGCTGAGCACACCAGGAATTAGAAGGGGGAATGAGAGGAAGTGGTTTGCAGGGCCAAGCTGCCTCACTGCATAGGCAATACTTGCGTGGGGAGGGGGGATACCAAACAGGGGATGAAGAAGGTCACATGTTGAAGGCCAGTTGCAAAGCACATGAGGTAAAGATCCCTCGGTCCTGCTTGATTCACAGGGGCTGAATTGGCACATTTTCAGAGCGGGCCTCTCTTGCACATGGGAGTGAGAAAGGTTGTCAGGAACACGCAGAGGTGCCACAGCCATGAGGCCGTATAATTATGGAAATCATCATGCATTGCTTCTCCTCTTGCCAAACCTCACGGGACACCCTCCCCCAGGAACACCCTGAACCCCTCGAGGCCCCCCTTAGATAGCAGAGGAGTGTCTGGCATCCAGGAACAAAGGGGAGGGCACCTCCTTCACTGCCATGCTGCTCAGAGATCGGGAGAGGCTGGGGCTGCAGAAGAGTCTGCCATGCAGGCACTTGTTCCCACTTTACTCAGCTGGAGCCTTGCCTGGCGGGGCTCGTTGTCCATTTAGAAGAAAATTCCTTAACTGCTCCTCTCCTGGGCTGAAAGGGGCAGGATGGAGGCCGTGCCAAGCACCCACAGAGTGGCTCTCTTCATCCTGCTGCTGCTGCTCCTCCCAGAGGCCTCCTGTGGGATGCGGGAGGCCAAATGCCCCTGGAGCTGGCACAGGGCTGAGCTGCAGCCACGCAATTATTTCCGGCCGGGAGACTTTGTCTTCAGTGCCAGCATCTCTGCAGCACAAGTCTCAGTTCGACCACACACTTTCAATCAACCTGACTCTAATGAACAAAATGGGTAAGTCACTGGCCTGCTGGACCTGATACTGCTAAGAGCCATGGGCAGCCATGCAGAATCGCTAGCGGTAGCAAACAAAGCTAGAGTGATTTCTTCTAGCTGGAGTCTTCCTCAGGAAGACGAAGCCAATGAACTCGGAGGCAGCAAGGTCAGCAGGGCAATGGTGGGCAATGGGCCCCAGACCATGCCCCACCTTCCTCACCTCTGCACCCCTCTGCTTTCCCATCCCCATCAGTTTGAACGGATGCCTTCCTGGGTTCCTGCCAGAGATGGGCTCCTTGGCTGCAGGTGTCTTGTCTTGGGGAATTGACGTGGAGTAAAAGGGGAATGAGGCCACGGGAATCCCAACTGAGTTCCTACGGTAATCGGCAGTTGGTCTCTGGCTTTGGGCTGGGACCAGGCTGAGCATGAGGAAGCCCGACAAACAGGATGCAGTCTGAAAGGGCACCGGAAGGATCCATGAATAAGGATGGCAGTTTGAAACTTTCTATTCATTTTTGGCTTTCCAGAATTACATCAATATTTTACTGGAAGTTCCTCTCCTTCCTGTTTGCCAACCAGGAGGTCAAACAGAATCCCAGACTCTTGCCCAATATCACCCTTGGCTACAGCATCTATGACAGCCTTCATGGGCACAGAGGATTATGCTAGGAATAGATCCTGTGTTCCATGGGGCATGGAGCTGAGCCTGCTGTCATGAGCGGAGCCGGGGATCAGACTATAGCGTGCAGGAAGCCCCTTCTGACTCGCTCTGTTTCTTTATTTCTATGTGGAGGATTTACATACATTATTTATGAGAATGATATGAAATAGGACATGTGCTTCCGATCCTTAGCTGTGCTTGATGGGCTGCAGTATAGTTTGACATGGATGAGGGACAGGTGTGCTTCCATGGAATTCGAAACAACTGGAGGGTTTCCAGTTACATTCTAAGTCTTTCTAATGTTAAAAACATTAAAGGAATGTGTTTCCAGCTGTGCTGAAGCTGGAATTTCATATGATAAGTATTCCAGCATATCTTTTTTCAGTTTTCTTTAATCCTGCGATTTTCCTTCAAGAAACTCCTGTGGTTTCTGTAATTCTCCTTCATTATCAATGCTGTTCTTACAAGAACCCGGTGAGGTAGGCAGGGCTGAGAGGCTCAGCGTGGCTCACAGGCACCCAGTGACTCCGTGGCTGTGTCTGAACTAGCCTCAGGACCACCTTTCCAAACTAGGTTTCTCCCAGTCATGAAATGCTACCAGGTGTGGAATTTCCTTGCTGTGGAGGAGCTGATGCAGCCACTCAGTGTGGAGGGGCATAGAAGACAGATCAGGTTGCGGCTGGTGCCACCGTGCAAGTGTCGAATTTTCGTCCTTCTCCATCCACATCTTGCCTGGATGAGTGGTAGGGGTGGTGAACAAACGATGGGACTCAATTCCTCAGTCTGCCCTGATTGTCCCTCTCCTCAACGCATGGAGGGGTGACTGTCTCAACAGAAAAGAGAGGAGATGGAAGGCTGTCGGTGCTGGCAAAGTTCCTTGTTAGAGAGCTTGTGGCAGAAGATCGGCTGGATGGGGGTTGGAGAGGATCACTCTCTGCAGAGTATCCATTTCAACCATTCATAATCCCCTCCCACTGAAGTCTGAGCACCAATGGATGGAATGTGTGGGGTTGTGGCGGGGCAGTGGATGATCCAGGGATCTGCCCTCCAGACTACACAGCCTTTCTG
>NW_025335746.1:0-37380 GCF_004798865.1 Varanus komodoensis | reverse complement strand
ATAATAATAATAATAATAATAATAATAATAATAATAATAATAATAATAATAATAATAATAGTTTGTGCTGGGAGTGCCCTGTGGGAGGGAGAATGTGTGAGGTGGAGGGTTGGCCTGGGATGCCCCCTGGGATGGATCTTGGTGGGAGTGAGGCTCTGAGAGGCTTGACCGGTGTGGGTGGAGAGTTGGTGCATGAGGAGGAGAGAGCAAAAGAAATGGGGAGAGGAATGAAGCTGCAGTGTGCACAATGAGCCTGCTTCCAGCCACTGCTGGAGGTGGGCTAAGGCTGGCACTCGAAAGGAATCTTGGTGTGCCTGAAACACGGAGGGTTTGTGCAAATGAGGCACAGCAGTTGCTGGACACGGAGGGAGAACCTCTGCAAGTTCAGAGATTGTATTGCCTCATGGAGAAGATCCAGATGGAGGGAGGACTGATTCAAAACAAGAGCCCCTTTCAGTACTCTCAGTGAGGGGCTGGGGGATTTTTTTTTAAGGTAGGAAAACCTTCTAAAAGCAATGCCGTGTGTGGACACCAATGACTGTGGCAACCAGCAGAGAGTCTTCTGGCATCTCATCTTCTTAATACGTCCTCATTTGCAATAGTCGCCCAACATGCCTTCTGTAATATCTCTCTAAGACAACGTAGCCAAAGAATTTTCTCTTCTGGATAAATTTCTTGCAAGCTTCCAGGTCTCCCTTGCAATCGGCACAGCAATGGCACTCAATGATCTGCAGGTCCTTGCAATGTCCAGAAGGGACATGCTGTAAACAAGCACACATGTCAGGATACAACAGTCGCTTTGCCCATCCCGCCTTTCCCTTCTGCTCCTGTCCCACATCTGCGTCCATAAACCGCCCAGGGAACAAAACTGATGCACAGATTCTTGGACTTGGCCCCCTGCTGCGACTGGGCTGCTTTCTGGGACACGGCCAACCTGCATCTCCGTGGCCTTGTCTTCGCTCATTCTTCAGCCCACTTTCTGCGGCAAGGGCCGCTTCACGTCTCCCTGCGTCTCTTCACGTCGGTCACACGGCCTTATTCTTCCCTGGGAGGCTGATCTTGGAGTTCTTCGTTGTTTGGTCTCTGGAATTATTCTGGATATCTTTAGAAATTTGGTCATATTTCTTGTGAATGCCCAATATTTGCCATATATTCCATCATGGTTCCCTGTTTGAAGGGTGCAGTTTACCCCAACTTTCAAAAACGGGTAAAGTTAAGGTGGCCTGGTTTTGCCCAGGCCTCCTTCCCAGACCAGGGGCAGACATGTCATGGGATGTGGCAGGCAGACAAAAGCAAACCGCACGCTTGATTCATGGTGCCAGCGGGGGGGGGGGTTCCCACTGCCTTGCTGGAGGCTGATGTTTGCAGCTGGAGGACCCCTGTCTCAGTGCCAGGATGGGGTAGCCAGAAAGACAACTGGGGAAGCCCCCTCCCCTGGAGTTTCTCCGTGAGCACTGGCATTCATTTCATCCAAAGGCCCGAGTATCAGCTGTTCGGTCGAAGTGTGTGCTAGTTCAGTTGTGGGTGCATTCACACTGAGTTGGGGTATTTTGTCCGTATGTGTTATTTTTAATTGCGAAGT
The DNA here is from genome assembly GCF_004798865.1 of Varanus komodoensis. Taxonomy (NCBI): domain Eukaryota; kingdom Metazoa; phylum Chordata; class Lepidosauria; order Squamata; family Varanidae; genus Varanus; species Varanus komodoensis. The sequence continues at coordinate 35,798 of NW_025335746.1, read as the reverse complement.
CACCTCCAGCCCAGTGCGACTCCATGGACAACCTTCCTCCAGGCCTGCCTCTCCTCCACCATCCCTGGGAGCCCCATTAATCTCACCCTGACTGCTTCTGTGCCTCCATCCGCCACCTCCTCCTCTGCGTCTCCTTCCTCTTTCCCAGTCAATTTTTCCCTTTAGAAGGACAGATACTGAGGATGAGGCTCAAACACATTGGCCACCTAAGGAGAAAGAGAGACTCCCTGGAGAGGAGCCTGATGCTGGGAAATGGCCCTGTGAGGAGAGGCTGCGGCAACTGGGCGTGTTCAGCCTGGAGAAGGGAAGGCTGAGGGGTGATAGGCGTGAAAGGATGATTTGAAGCAAGGGAGTGAAGAGATGTAAAAAGGTAGCAAAGAGAATTACTTAGCCCAAAGGATGGGAGGGGCCAAAGTCAGAGAGCACCATGCGTGGGGAAACAGGGACGTAGGCAGGAGGGCCGAATGCTTCCTGCTTGTTTATTGACAGGCTGGGCAGAACAAGATGAGCCTCTTGCAGCCCACCGGGGGCAGGGCTGGAAGGGGAAGAAGGGCCGGTGCTGGGGCAGCGCGGAGCAGGCGGGTAGAAAGAGCGCAACTCTCAGTGCCCCATTAGCCAATTTGGGGAATGGAGGAGGGAACAAGGGGCCAGGAGCAGGGTTTAAGGGGGGGTGTGAACATGTGCTCAGGGGAACGGAAGAATGGGGAAGGAAACCATTCCCTCCTGTTCCCTGTATTGCAATAAAGTTTTAAAAAGAGCTCTCTGCATGCCTGGAATATTTTTCTCTCCCGACGGAAAAGAGAGTGTTCATCTCAATGGGGATGATTCCAAGACCTGCTGCATCCTTTGTTTTTCAGTGATTAGATCCTTGTTTTGTGTTGCTCTGTTTTCTCACTGCCACAAAGGGGGCATCCCTGTGTCACTGGAGAATCAAGAGGCATTTTTCCATTTTGCGCATTGTAGGACAACCCCTTGGAGCTTGAAGCTCTGGATGGAGAGCTGAGGCTGGGATAATGGGTCTCCTGCTCCCTTCCCGAGGGGCCAACCAACCCTGCAGGCCGTGTGTTCCTGGCTGGCCACATGCCCTGAGCTGTGGCTGCGGCCAAGCAGCCCTTCCCATCCCATCCCGTCTTGGACCCTCCTTTATCCTCTCAGCCTGGATTCTCACAAGCCCTCCACCTTTATTTTTATCCCTTTAATATGCCACTCTTCTCCCACAGCTTGGGTGTCTGATGTGCTGAGTCCCGACACTGGTACTGGACTGAGGGAACAGGGAAGATTCATCTGGGATGCTTCCCAGGTGGTCATTCAAAAGAGAATCCAGGCCTGCTTTACGTATTGCTCAACAAGCAGAGAATGCAAGCATCTTCCTCCCAGCAAAGTAGCAAATGCTCCCCTTCCGTTTTGCACTTCAGTGGGAACCTATCACTTGCAGGGAGAAAATAACGGATGAAAAAAATCCCTCTCCCACCAAAGATGAAGAGTCGAACTGCAGCAGGGAAGTCCAGCGGGGACCGGAGTGCCCTCTGAGAGACAGAGAGGGATTGGTGGGGCAAGTGCCCAGTGGGAGGCCTGGAAGGCCATCTTCCAGCTCCCCCATCCTCACAGCTCCCGGCAGATGCTTGGCCAATCACTCCCTCGGAGCGCACATCCCTCTGAGGTTAAAAAGAGAGGTTGACAAACTTGGAAGCTATGCTGGGTGTTTGCAAGAGGAGAAAAGGCAGAGAATGCATGCAGTGTAAACACAAATGCTGAGCCCCAAATCCTCCCCTTTCTGCTCACTCTGCATGCTCCATTTAGTCCCCCGGTGGCCAACTGTGCCCTGTGAGGGGCTGGGGGACCCCCAAGGACATGGAGTTCTGGCCTCCTAAATATGAGGGGATCATGGAAATGGTGCACTGAGTTCAGTGGGCCAGTTGCTTCCCACAAGGCACAGGAATTGCCAGGTAGGGGCTGAAGAAGCTGTCCCCAGCCATGTGGCCACTTTCCCAGAAGGAGTCCAAGCTGGAAGCAAGACCAAGGTTGCTCATAAGGGGGAGTCTGGCTGGACTTCTGTTCCAAACAGAGCAACCTCCACCATCATGGAAGTTTCTCTGCTGACTCTGAGTGAAGCCCCAGCATTCAGGGCTGGGAACGGATGTCGTCAACACTTACCCATGTGGAGCAAGACATTCCCTTCTGCGCATCATTCTCTTCCAGCTCTCAGGAGCAGTCTGGGGGCCTCCCAGCAGCTCTGGCAGGATGCCTCTTCTGGTGTGCTCTTGCAACAAAGTCGGTTTGTGAGCACATCCCAGGGAGCCATCCCAGTGCAAGTATCAAAGGGAAAGGATCCAAAATGCCAGACAGATCTTCTCCAAGGAACCCTCCCACCCCCTGGATCCCCAGCCTGGAAAAGGAGCTGGAGGGATTTACATGCTGCATTACCAGCACCCTGTCAAGTTCTGGGCAAATGCCTGCTCACATTTCAGAATAAAGCGTGCAAAGGTGAAAGACTGAAAACACAAACTGTTGTTGTTGTTGTTGTTATTATTACATTTCTATGCCGCCCCTTGCCGAAGCCTCGGGGCGGCTTACAACACAATACGATACAATACAAAAATCACAATATAAAATAAAAATTAATAATATAAAATAAATAAAAAATAAAAACGATATAAAAGAAGTTATAAAAGAAAAGAGAAGAAGCCGCCCTGGCCAGATAAAATCAAATAATACTAACAGTTAAAATGCCACTTAAATAAAAAGGTCTTCGCCTGGCGCCGAAAAGCAAATAACGATGGTGCCAGGCGGACCTTTCTGGGGAGCGCATTCCATAACTTAGGCGCCACCGCAGAGAAAGCCCTCCTCCGAGTAGCCACCCTCCTAATTTCTTTCCCAGAGGGTTCCCGAAGAAGGGCCTCTCCCGCTGATCTCAAGGGGTGGCTGGGCATATATGGATGTAAGCGCTCCTTCAGGTAACCAGGACCCAAGCCGTTTAGGGCTTTATAGGTCATAACCAGCACTTTGAATTGGGCCCGGGCTTCAATGGGAAGCCAGTGAAGCTGACGGAGGACTGGAGTCATGTGAACATAACATCCCGTCCCCGTCAGCAACCTGGCAGCTCTATTTTGAACCAATTGAAGTATCCAGACCGTCTTTAAGGGAAGCCCCACGTAGAGCACGTTACAGAAGTCAAGGCGGGAAGTCACCAGTGCGTGTGTCACCATCGCCAGGCAGTTGTACTCCAGGTAGGGGCGCAGCTGATTAATCAGCCGAAGCTGAAGGAAGGCGCTCCTCGCCACCGCTGTCACCTGAGCTTCCAATGAAAGCTCCGGGTCGAGGAGTACTCCTAAGCTGCGGACCTTGTCCCTAAGAGGGAGTGCAACCCCATTCAGGGCCAGGTCAAATCCACCCTCTCTGAAGCCCAATCCGCCAACCAACAGGACCTCCGTCTTGTCTGGATTGAGCTTCAGTTTATTGGCTCTCATCCAGACCATTACCTCGGCCAAGCATAGAAACAAAAAAAGACAGAACACGACGCTTCTCTAAGGAGGTTCACAAGGGAAGATTCCTTGCTTGCTGGTTCCCCAGGTAAAAAATGGAGCTTTTATTTTTCCCAACTACCAAATAGGGCAAAGCTTGATTTTTTATCTAATTTTTTCAATCTGCTACTGTCCATATGCCCAAACTTTATTGCTGGCATGTTCAGAAATGTTGGAGTTTTGAGCTTTTGATGAAGAAAACATGTAGCATTTTATTCTTTGCTTTTCATCATGAGGTGCTCCTTGGTATTCAAGTCAGGCCTCCATAGAATGATGAAGCACTTGGGCAGAAAGATGCAGCCCAGCAGCCCAGCACTGGAGGCCAAGATGGAGAAGACCTGGACGGCCACCATGTACTTGCCCCTGGTGCTCAGGTAGGTGGGCACGAAGGACACCCAGACGCTGCAGAACACCAGCATGCTGAAGGTGATCAGCTTGGCCTCGTTGAAGGCCCCGGGCAGCTTCCTGGCCAGGAAGGCCACCGTGAAGCAGACGGCAGCCTGGAAGCCCATGTAGCCGAGGGCAGCGTAGAACATGGCCAAAGAGCCTTCGTTACACTGCAGGATGAGCTTTCCAGCCTGGGAGTGCATGTCAGCATCAGGGAATGGGGGAGCAGTCCCCAGCCAGATGGTGGAGAGGACCACTTGGACACTGGAGCAGCAGATGACAATGGAGTTGGCCAAAGTCCTCCCCAACCAGTTCCTTGCCCAGTTGCCTGGCTTGGTGGCCAGGAAGGCCAGCACCACAGTGACGGTTTTGGCCAGGAGGGAAGAAATGGCCACCGAGAAGAAGATGCTGAAGGCTGCTTGGCGCAGGAGGCAGGTGATGCTTCTTGGCTGGCCAATGAAGAGGAAAGAGCACCACAAGCAAAGCAGGAGGGAGACAAGCAGGATGTAGGAGAGGTCTCGGTTGTTGGCCTTGACTACTGGAGTCTCTTGGAATTTTCTGAAGATCCCCAGTATGCCTCCTGTGGCGAAGGAGAAGAGTAGGGCCATGCCAGTGAGGGAGGACCCCAAATATTCTTCATAGGAGAGGAAGGTGATGACCTTGGGGATGCACTGATCCCGGGCCTCATTTGGATGCTTATCTTCTGGACACCTCAGGCAATGCTCTGCGTCTAACGAAAGCATGAGAAACAGCATATTGACTTCGGTTCCCATCACTGCTATTTATAATATTTTAGTAGTGTTGTTTTTTTATTACTAGTATTGCAAATTGCAGCACCCCAAAACATTCCAAAAGTAATTGGCCAGGGGAAGGCCCCAAAAGTAGTTGGCCAGAGGGAGACCATATAGGAAAAACACCAGTAATACTGATCCAGAAGTGAGAGCAGATGTGAAGAAAATGAACTTTGTGTAACCCAAAGAGAACACTCTAACATCACTTTGAACACAGTAAGCAAAAAGACAGTAGAAACTGGTTCTAGCCGGCATAAAAGTTGCAAATGTGCAGGGAGTAAGAACTTGGCAAGCCTGTGTGAATCTCAGGCAGACAGGAAATAGACTTGGGAAATGTCCGGTCCTTGACAGAAGAAAGGACTCTTTTCTCAGGATGGGAGGGCGTGCATACATTGATTTATCGATGTATTAAATGTGCTAATTGGTTTCCTAGCATATAAAATGCATGTCCTGGGGTGCAAATTTGGAGACACTGCTTTCGGCTGAAGTCCCTTTTTGTCTCCCTGTATTCTATAGTGCACTAGAATAAAGCTGGCTTTGGCTCCAAGTCTCGTATCAGGCTCTGTGTGGCTTCAGGTCTGGGGTCCACCCAGGTTTGTCCCACGTGTTGACTGGCTGAGTCTGGAACACTAATACTGTTATTAAATGTGGTAGTCCCGGTAGGGGCATGACTCTGGTGTGGGAGGCAACATGGATTGCTTTTCGGCGAATTGTGGCTTGCTCAGCCCCTTCATTCTCCAAAGTCAGCAAAGCGCCCCAGATGCACTATCAGGGCAGCCCACATCCTGAGAGGCACATTGGCGAGTACACTAGGGTGTGTGGCCATATATATTTCCTCGCAGTCATGAATCAATTCATGCACCAGAAAATGTCCTACTCTGGCAGGGACTCCATCCCTTGCAAAGGGTGAAAATCCCAGGGTGAAGTGCAGGGGACATGTCTATGACTGGAAGTTCAGAAAGGCTGTGTGGTCTGGTGGTCAGATCCCTGGATCATCGACTGCCCCACAACAACCCCACATGGCGAGCTGCATTTTCCACCATTGGTGCTTAGACTTCTGTGGGAGAGGATTAGGAACGGTTGAAATGGATACTCTGCAGAGGGTGACTCGATTTGCACGGTCCCACTCAGAATGCTCTGTTGCCCATCATGGTTGTGCATGGCACTCAGCCCCGTCCCTTCTTTCTGCAGCTGCAGATTTGCAAGCGTGCTCAGGGCAACGAGAAGCTTCATGTGCTGTGCAAGGTCAAGGAGATGAAAACGGCCACCAACAAGCATTCCCCGGTCAGGCCATGCAAGCAGGCTTCTCATGGCAAGCTTGCTGCAGTTCTGCTTCAGCGGAAGGTATTGATGCAAGGTTGCTCCTCTCTGCTGTGATTCCCCAGCAGCATTACTAATCCCAGCGCAAACTCCAATGCTTCAGCCTCCCATCGAGAGTCAAGGAAGAAATGGAAAGGAGTGCTGCTTTCTTACCCAGGACTCATTCAGCCTGACCCCAGTCCCTCAAGATTCATTCAGCCAGACCCTAGGTAAGAACCCACCACAAGTGCATGCAAGCCACTCTGGATTCCTTCCTGAAACTGTTTCTAAGATTCCAGCTCTGCCCTTTCGGAATTTCATAATTGCCTCCCTAGCCCCCATCCAGCCCACCTTCTGTCACAATCTCTCCAACAAGGCACCTTGCCAGCAGCAGCAGCCCTTCCTATTCCACTCAGCTCAGTGGAGACCATCTCACCTCCATTAGTTGAGCACAGGGACAATCAGGGCAGACTGAGGAACTGAGTCCCATCCTTTGCTCAAACACCCTTTTCACTCTCCCAGTTGAGGTCTGGCTGGAGAAGGACCAATATTGGACACTTGTATGGGGGCACTAGCAGCAACCTGATCTGTCTTCTATGTCCCTCCCCACTGAGTAGTTGCATCAGCTCCTCCACTTCCTTGGAACTCCACACCTGGCAGCATTTCCTGACTGGGAGAAAAAATAGTTTGGAAAGGCAGTCCTGATCCTAGTTCTTACTCAGCCACGGGGCTCGCTTGGTGCCTGTGAGACACGCCTAGACTCTCAGCCCAGCCTATCTCACAGGGTTCTTGTGAGGACAGAACTGATAATGAAGGAGAATTAGAGAAACCACCTGGAGTTTCTTGAAGGAAAATTGCTGGATTAAAGGAAACTGAAAAAAGATATGCTGGAATACTTAAGATATGAAATTCCAGCTTCAGCACAGCTGGAAACACATTCCTTTTAATGTTTTTTACCATTATAAAGACTTAGAACGCAACTGGAAACCCCCCAGTTGTTTCAAACTCCATGAAAGCACAGCAGTCCCTCATCCATGTCAAACTGTGTTGCTGCCCACGATGTGCAGCTTAGGATCGGACGCACATGTCCTCCCTCGCAACATTCCCATTAATTTTTGAATCCTCCACATAGAAACATAGAAAAAGATCGAGTCAGAAGGGGACTCCTGGGCCCTCTAGTCTGATCCCCGACTCCATTCGGCTCTGCTCATGACAGCTGGCTCAGCTCCATGCCCCAAAGAACACAGGATCCATTCCTAGCATTATCCTCTGGGCCCATCATCCCTTCCCGTCATCCTCCCTGATGACAAGCCTGTCAGTGGCAACAAGAGGACAAGTCCTCCTTCCGCTCTCCAGATGAGGCTGCAGAAGCTCCAACAGCTCAAGAATGTTCCTTCTCTGCAAGCCACCCAGGTCTCTTTGGGGAGCCAAACAGGGGGGACTTGGTTTCCCTGTAAGTGGAGGAGAATCACTGCACAGCACCTTTGGCGCCACATGCCAAGATGTAATGAGGGGCACTTTGGAGGGCAAGGAGTGTTTGCTGTAAAGCACCACCAACGAGAAGGCAGGGAGATTTCTGGAGAGTTGGAGAAGTCAAGGAGCAATGCAAGGTCACCTCAGGGTTGGATATTTCCGGGCACTGACTTTCCTGCTGCACTCACCCACCTTCCCGAGTGGAGATGGTCCCTTCCGCACAAGGAGAGCAGTCATAGCAGCACACGGGCTCTCCTTCCCGAGCCACCTTGAAGAATCCGGGGCGGCAGCTCTCCACGCACCTGGCCTGGGGAAGGGGCTGAGCGAGAGGGAAGGAGCGTCAGGGCAGGAGACTTGGGTGCTGATTCTGTGGATGGGGAGACAGAGCTGGAAAGGTTGGAGAGGAGGTCCGGGATCTCAGCATGTTCCACTACTGAACCCCAGCCCATGAAGCTGGACCTCCTGGACATCCCTCCAAAGGAATGTCCCCTTTTACAACTCATGCTTTGTATTAATGACTCAAAAGGTTGAACATCTGATTAGCCATAATGTTAGCAAAGGGAAGGGAAATGAAAACAAAGGAATGACAGGGATGGTTTCCTTCACCTGATCTTGCCATCGGGGCCACACAATGGGATCTCGGTGAATGGTGAATTTCGGTCTAGGCAAGCCTTGTCTTTCTAGACTGCCAATTTTCACATTTACAGCAGTCTTGTTGGGAAACCTCACCCAATTCACGAGGTCCAGGTTGGCTGCCAAGTCTCCGTTCTCATCCAAATACACCCCATCAATGGAATGATTGTGGAACTGGGGGTCTCTCAGGAAAGGGTGGAGCTGGAGGTATAGCGAAAGAAGCAGCATTTGAGGAGGCATATTTCACACCCCAATTTTGCAAAGAGGTGGTCCCAGTTTAATGTTGCTCAATGTCACCCCTATTCTGGTGAAGGCTCTGATTTCATTTCTGGATACCCATAGTATACTTCGGACTTGTATGCACACGCATTGCCTTAGGTTGACTGGAAGCAACTCCACTGGCCAGGAGCAGCTGCACTCACCCCTAGGAGGCCAGGAGAGGGAACCAAAAGGGGGACCATAACAGGGAGTGTTCCAGCTGTCCCATCATTGAAAGATCTCACCTCCATTCTCACATTTTATGCATAACAGCTAAGAAGATGGTGACTGGGGAGAATACCTGCCATGGAGGAATCCGGTGTCCCTCTGGCCTGCCTCCACGCTCCTTCTTCTTCCTCCTGGATCTGGAGGAAAGAGCCGCATCCACGGCACGGGCCACAGCCTGGACGGTGCTGTAAGAGAAGAAGCTGTCCAGGGAGAATGTTTGCTCCTTGTCCACCTGGGGCAGGCCCTTCGGATCCTCCTCCTCTCTGCATCTTTTCCACTCTTTCACTGACAGCACATGCTTTTAATACGAACACTTGAAAGCTGTATTCACAAATGCATACATACTTCTATACAAATTCCGAAAATCATCATAGTTGGTCCTTTTACTTTTTGGGGGAAGGAAGGAAAAATATGCATGTATGTGCTGGAATATTGTTGGATCTTTTAAATGAGCTAAAGCCACTGTAAAGTCGCACATAGTTGTGGAGATCCAGACTTTTCCATTAACAGGTTGCATAAACATTTGAACATGTTTTTCAACAATTTCTATTCCATATAAAAAGAAAATCAACTCTTCAAAATAAATGAAGGCATTGATTTCTACCACAATTTTCCATAACCACCACCCGTCTGGTACATAGCCCGATTTCGTCTCTGAGATGCTGCGTGAAAAAACCACGCAAATGCCATTCCTCAGGAGCTCCGGTTTCAAGGTCCTCATGAACTTGTCTCCATCCTCAGTGTCCAGTGAGAAGAGCCCCACCATCGTCCACCTGAAGTGCAGCAGCAGCCTGACAATCCCTGGGTACTGGAGGCCTTCTTCCGGGAGCATCCTGTACAAGAAAGGGGACTGGCTTTTTTCTTTCCCGACCTGAGCGGTGAAAGCATAAGTGACCTATGAGGGACAGGAAGAGAGACACTGATGGATTGATTCATTTCAGTACCAAGTCAAAATTCCTCATCCTATGGGGCCAAACCACTGAAACCTTATCTGCATAAAACATGATTCTAAAGAAAACAATATTGATAATTTTCTTAATAAGACAGTGTTTATTATAAAATATTTACCCTTTAACTATCTGCATGAAACATCGATTGACAGGAAGCAATGCGTATTATTTTCTGAAAAATGAAGTGTTTTAGCATTCTCAGTTTAAAACACTGAGAGAAGGAGGGCAGGAGCAGCCTGAACTGTTGAGAATCCCCAGATCTTCCATCCTGTTATAAATGTCCCAGTACTTCACCCTATAAATGGGAGAGGAATGGTTTTGTCAGGTTAGTGAAGCAGAGATCCCGTCAGCACCTTCCTGGGCTCTCAGAGTCTTTATTGCCCTTCTGCATTCGATGATGGGAAAGAAAAAACAGAGAAAAGTGGCGCAAAGCAGGTTAGAAGGTGTCTCTTGGGCCATCTAGACTGACCCCTGGCTCCAGCTGGCTCCGCTCAGGACATGCCTATCGTGTGCGGGTCAATCCTACACCTGAACAAACGTGTGCTGGATGCCCATGATATACCTGACCCTGAAGGGCTGAAATATTTGCTCTGTCTCTCATCCAACTTAATACAACTATTTTTTCCTGAGGTCTGAACCACAAGGCTCAAGTATTCAGGGTTCTTTCAGAGAGACCTAAGAAAATGGAAGATGGAAGCCTCTGACAGGATGTCAGAATATATTAAGGATCATGTTTAAGATGATCAGCAAGATCACCTTGTTTTGAGACTAGAAGTGCAGTCTAAGATAGCCATGTCCAAAAGTAATATTTCTGATGGAATCTCTACATCCAATACTTGCAAAAAGGAAAACGTATAGAAGCCCTGCAGATGGTGGCCGAGGCAGCTGGTCTCGAGCGGAGGTGGACTCCCTCTCGATGAGAAACAATTTAGCATGGGAACAAAGCAAATCAGAAGGACCCCTGGCCCAGCCTGCTCTGCTGCAGGAATCCTCAATGTGTGGTCATTGGATGGGCACCAGCTGCAAAGAGTCCTTTCCATCCAATCTTTTGCTGTGCTGCCCTCTCTCTCATGGTCCAACAAGGAACAAGAGGGACCTTTGGTTAATCCTCAGCATTAACAGTACCAGATGGTGGCCTGTATTGGGGCCGGCGGGGCTTGAACCCTTTTCCTCGAGGGACTGTGCAGAATGGTCTGCTATCCTGGGATGGAGATCCTGCTTGCCAATCATTTGGGAATCTTTCACTATCTGTACATGGCAACTCATATCGCTTCTTGCAAGCATCCCACCTGTGGGATTTTGAAGATGCCCAGCATGTTGGAAAGCTGCCTGGAGTTGTCCGAGTCAGATTCTTCTAGGACGGCCAGCAGATGATCTCGCCTGCCACACTTGTAGTTGGGAACGTGGGCCTGAGCGGTCGAGAGCAGGTCTATGGCTGTGTCGGACATCAGTCTGACATCGTAAAGGGTGTCATAGATGCTGTAGCCGAGGGTGATATTGGGCAAAAAACTGGGATTCTGGTTGATTTCCTGGATGGCAAAAAGGAACGAGAGGATCTTCCAGTACAATGTGTCTCCCAACCTTAAAAAAAGAACGAAAACAGAAACTGTCACCCTGCCATCCCTGTACATAAATCATCTCCCTCCACTTTCAGGCTGCATCCTGCTTCTCCGGCTTCCACATGCTCAGCCTGGTCCCAGCCCAAAGCCAGAGGCAACTGCCGATTCCTGCAGTACCTCTGATGGGATTCCTGTGGCCTCCTTCCCACCTTATTCCAGGTTCTTTCCCCAAGACAAGACTCCTGCAGCCAAGGTGCCCATCCAGGCAGGAATCCAGGAGGGCAGCCTTTCCTACTGATGGGGATGGGGAGGCAGAGGGGTGTAGAGGCAAGGATGGTGGGGCGTGTTCTTGGACCCGTTGCCCCCCATTGCCCTGCTGCCCTGCTGCCTGTGAGTTCATCGGCTGCGTCTTTTTGAGGAAGGTGCCAGCTAGAAGAAATCACTCTAGCTTTATTTGCTACCGCTAGCAATGCTGTGCGGCTGCCCATGGCTCTGAGCAGTATCAGGTCCAGCAGGCCAGTGACTTACCACTTCTGTTCATTAGAGGCAGGTTGATTGAAAGTGTGTGGTAGAAATGCATCTGCTGCTGCAGAGATGCTGGCACTGAAGACAAAATCTCCTGGCTGGAAATAATTGCGTGGATGCAGCTCAGCCATGTGCCAGCTCCAGGGGCATTTGGCCTCCCGCCTCCCACAGGAGGCCTCTGGGAGCAGCAGCAGCAGCAGCAGGATGAAGAGTGCCACTCTGCTGGCACTTGGCATGACCTCCATCCTGCCCCTTTCAGCCCAGTAGAGGTGCAGTTGGAGGAATTTCCTTCAAAATTGACAAGGAGCCTGGCCAGGCAAGACTGCAGCCGAAGGAAGTGGGAATAAGTGCCTGCACGGCAGACTCCTCTGCAGCCCCAGCCTCTCCCGATCCCTGAGCAGGGTGGCAGGGAAGGAGGCGCCCTCCCCTTTGTGCCTGTATGCTAGACACTCCTCTGCCATCTCAGGGGGGCCTCGGGGGGTTCAGTGTGGTCCTGAGGGAGGGGGACCCATTAGGTTTGGAAAGAAGAGCAGCAATACACGATGATTTCCATAATTATACGGCCTCATGGCAGGAGCAGCTCTGCGTCTTCCTGAAAACCTTCCTCACTCCCATGTGCAAGAGAGGCATGCTCTGAGAATGTGCCGATGTGGCCCATGTGAAGCAAGCAGGACTGAGGGATCTTTCCCTCGTGTGCTTTGCAACTGGCCTTCAACACGTGACCTGCTGCATCCCCCGTTTGCTATCCCCCCTCGCAAGTATTGCCTCTGCAGTGAGGCAGCTTCGCTCTGCAAAGCCAATTCCTTGCATTGTCCCTTCCAATTCCTGGTGTGCTCAGCTTGCTCCCTGGAAGTCCCGCTCATACCACCTGAACCTTCGAGTGCGGCACCGTCATCATGGTGCTGATGGATATTCCCTCGGTGCCCGGTTTCTGCTCCTGGGAAGGGACTGGCTGAGATTTTGTCAGAACACTGCTCCTGCAGGGATGGCCATGAAGTGAAGTGAAAGGGAAACACCCAGATGAAGGAACTGTTCCACCCGTCCCATCCCAGCTGCCTCTGAGGGACTCTGCGGGAGGGTCTTCCCATCTCTCCTCTTCCCTCCCCTCATATTTCCCTTGGGAAGAGCTTCTTCTTCCTTCCAGCTGTGCCCACTGCCCATTCCTGGCATCTGGTTCCCCTTCCTGTGTGTGTGCTGGGACACCATGTTTCCTGCTCGTCTATCCAGGAGGGGAAGCCAGGTTGTGGATGTAGTTGTTGTTGTTAGTTGCAAAGTGACATCCAACCCATCACGACCCCGTGGAAAAAATTCCTCCGTGCCTTCCTGTCGTCCACAATCCCTCAGGGTCTACCTTAGCTCATGCCCAGACTCCATACAGCCACCTCACCCTCTCCTGTCCACTTCTTTTGCCCTCAAGGTTGAGGATAGGCATGTCTGAAAGCAGAACTGGAATCGTTCTGTTGGGCAAGACGCAGTAGGGGAGACTGTTGTGCATTCCTGCACAGGACCAAATGTGCAAGAAGTGGGATGGGGACTCAGAGATCAAGGTCCAAATCCCCGCTCATCCCTGAAGCTCATTTCAAGACTTCTGGCCGGTAATTCACTCTCGGCCTATCCTACTTTGCAGGGTTGTTGTTGTTGTTCAGGAAGAGAACACTGAGGAGAAGCGAGCAAAGTGCTTGCTTTCGTCATGCATGGAAAAGGTCACAGCAAAGGTCAGAATCTGGTGCTAGCAATTATCATGACAACGATGGAAAGAATGTCCAAAGAAGACTCCAGTGGAAAATTCAGTGGAAAACACCTCCAAGAGCAGACATTGCATGGTGGGCATCCAGACTGCCCGAAAAATGCGTGCCCATGGTCACGTTGTCAGCCTTCGTTCCACATCAGGGCAGCTGTGCAGGAGTTGAGGGCTCTGGTCCGGGCAGGCCCTTGAGGTGAAGAAATGGAGCCCCGACCCTGGGGGACATCGTAACGTTGCGGGAAAGAAGCCCGCATCCTGGATGCTGCAGCAGGTCCTCTGGAGTGCCTCCTGTTGCACGGACAGGGCCAGCCAGGCAGCCCCAGGAGCTCCCCGTGGGGTGAAGCGGGGGCAGTAGAGTGTTCAGCCTGGGGCTCTCCCTGGCCCTCCTGCTCCCCACGAGCTCCTGAGATGTTTCCCCTAGGTATGCATTATGGAATCAGGAAGGTCTCCAGATCAGGCTGCCCCTCTGCTCGGCCCTCTCTTGGGACCCTTTTCGGAGCTGCCCGGCCACGGTGGGGGTTTTACAGAGAGAAGAATCAGGGAGAGAAAAGGCAGAGGGTGGGAATGACATGCAGCCTGCACCTGAGGGGAAGAGGAAGATAATTGGGAGGGGGAGCTTTGCTTGGGCAGATGTGCTCCAAACGACAATTCCTGCAATTAGTGGTTTTTAGGAATCTGGGTTTCACAGCCTGTGAGAAGACAAGCTAGATATGCATGGGGCCTCCCTGTTGCAAACCTGAGGAGTTTCTTGGAGAGATCTCCCAAGATAAACCGTGCTGCATGGTTGAACTATCATGACCAGCACTGCAGGGAACAGGTACTCCCAACCACAGACCTCCAGAACATAAACAGAGTGTTTCATGGTTTTCAGTCACGTGCATAACCATAGATTGATGATGAGGGTGGAAAAGACACACGTTGACAGAGTTTTATATGAGCCAAACCAGGCAGAGAACTTTGGAGTCAGCAGAAGAGTGGACACCAAGCAACTTTCCTGGGAGCCTCTTTCCACACGGGATTAACTTTGCAACTAAATGTAGTGGCTTTTTCCGGCAAGCAGGCAGCTCAGTCTCTTAAAGGGCCGGATGCCGAATACAAAGCTCGAGGAGGTGCTTTGCCCGTTGGCCTTTCTGTCTGCCCACATCAGTGGGCTGTGAAATGGGATCTTCCAACAGGATACATTTGGCTACTGTGAGGGTCTCCTTCCCTCTCTCCCTCCCCCTCTTATGGCACCATCCATCAAACTTGAATTTTGCTTTTTTTCCACCTGCCCTATCTCTTGACGTGCATGGATATGCATGGGATGAAAGCCTGGCCAAAATCAGACCATCACGATTTTGTTAATTTAGTTTGTTTCGTTGGTTGGTCTGTTGCGGTTGGTGTCAAACACACCCTGCTGCTTCCATGACTCCCTTGGTGAATGTTGGGAATTTTGTGAATACAATGGAGCAATCCTTTCCAGTGCTGAAGTAAGAAATTCCTGGAACTGCCCAATAAGAATATTTGCTGCCTTTTTAAAAGCAATGATGCTTCTTTGTGGACTAAGCATCCATCCTCTAGGAAGCATAACTCAAAATTAATGGAGTACTTTGGCTGACCATTCATGGATCACTGTTTATATGTGGTGAAGGGGCTTGAATCGCACCTGAAGCTATGAGCTATGCTGTGCAGGGTCACCCAAGATGGACAGGTCCTAGCAAAGAGCTCTGACAAAACGTGATCCACTAGAGAAGGATAAGGCTCCCCACTCCAGAACCCTTGTCACGACTACACCATGGAAAGTACCAAAAGGAAAAAAAGATATGACGCCGGAAGATGAGCCCCTCAGTTCGGAAGGTGTCCAATTTGCTGCTGGAGAAGAGCAGAGGGCTAGTACTAGTAGAAACATAGAAATATAGAAACAGGGCGTGTCAGAAGGGGCCTCCTGGGCCATCTAGTCTGACCTCCGGCACCAGCCGGCTCCGCTCACAACATGCCCACCATGTGGACGTCCAGCCTATCCTTAATACCCGCAATGATTGGGTCTCAACCAACTCCCAGGGAGGCCCATTCCACACCCTTGATATCCTGACTGTCAGGAAGTGCTTCCTGGCATCCAAATGGAACCTTGGCTCCTTGAACGTTGCTCCGTTTGAGCACATCCTGCCTTCCTCTGCAGGGGAGAACAGGCCTCCACCCATCTCCATGTGACTGTTGTAACCCCCCTCATGATCAAGCATGAGCATGCACGTAGCCAGGGCATGGCTCATCACGAGCTAGAGGCATGGTCAGAGTTCTTGTGCTCATGAGAACAAGAACATGAACACGGATGTGCACGCTATGCTAAGCTGACAACAAAGCAGGCTTCGCTCCAGCATTACCAGCATCACCGCAGACATTATGCCCTTGTACCCACGCTTGCTTGCTTTTGCATGATAAATGTGCAAAATGTGCTCTCCCCTATTGTTTCTCTGTTGTTCCCCCATTGTTTCTCCGTTGTTCCCCTGTTGTTTGCTGTCATTCAAGCATAAGTGTAAAAGAGTATAAAAATCAAATGTCTCTCCTCTGCCTGCTACCACACTCCCATGAGTGATGGTCCCTGCCTCAGGTAAAAATAAATCTTTCTCGATAATTCCAGCCAGTCTCTGGTCTCGTCCGTAAAATCGCGCCATACAACATTTGGAGGCCCCAGCGAGATCCCCAAGACTGTTGGTCCTGCGCCCCCCCCCCCGATACCAGGGACGGGCCCACAGGCATCTTTTGCCTCTGCCCCGGCTCGGTGGGACGTCTGACTAGCCGAGAGAGGAATTACCAGTAAGTGCGCACGGCGGATACCCGCCATTTCTTAATATCTGCAGATCTGGTATTGGAAAGGAAAGCCTGCTGGACGCAGCAAGGGCTACTTTCCGGTCTGAAGCGAGACGTCGCTTCCGGCCTCAGTTCCTGTACGTCTGTTTAGATTGTCCGTCGTTTTCTTTTATTGTCTTGAGTAACCCTTTTTTTACAGGACAGGAAAATGGGGCAAGGACAGTCCATCACGACCACCCCTTTGCAATGTCTTCTGAATAACTTTTCTGATTTCTTTGAGAGGGCTTCAGGATTCGGGGTCTCGGTTAAGCCAGGGACCCTCCGGACCCTTTGAGAATTTGAGTGGACCTCATTTGGCGTGGGTTGGCCCTGAGAGGGCTCTTTTGATTTAATCCTGATTAGGAATGTGGAGGCTGTGATCCTTGGGAATCCTGGACACCCAGATCAAATTCCATATATAGAAACGTGGCTGGACATCGCCAGAACAAAACCTAGTTACCTTAAACGGTGTCAACGGAAACTCCCAGGATCATGGTGTCTGTCTCTCCTTATAATTAAAAAGGGTGGAGAACCCCACGACAGATCACCCCTCGCCCCATCCACGAAGCCCCACATCCTCACGGATGATCAAACGGGGCCGGAAGACGCTCTGGACACATGGACTCGGCCACCTCCTTATGCCCCGAATTCCCCGGCTTCCGGGAGCCCGCCCCACACCTTCCCTAGTCCATCCCGAATGCGGAGCGGACTTCCGTATGGGCCCCGTCCACCTGTTCCCCCGAAGTCCTCTAGCCCCGGGAACAACGGCGAAAAACGGGTGTCGCCGTCCTTCCCTGATCCCGGCTCTGGGCCCTCCACTCTGTTGCCCCTCCGGGAACTAGCCCCCACACAGGGGGTGGACTGTCCGTTTATGGTTTATGTCCCTTTTTCCACAAGTGACCTGTATAATTGGAAGTTACAGAATCCTCCCTTCTCTGAAAAACTGCAAGGTTTGATCTCATTGTTAGAAACAATTTTTCATAGCCATCGTCTGACTTGGGATGACTGCCAGCAGCTCCTGCAGGTTCTCTTTACTTCCGAGGAGCGCGATCGGATTCACCTCGAGGCTCAGAAGCAGATTCTGGGCGCAGGCGGTCAACTCACCACTGACCCGCTAATTCTGGAATCGAGCCTCCCAACCCAACGGCCCAACTGGGATCCAAATACAGTCGGTGGGGAAGGAGTGCTGAGCAGGTACCGCCAATATATTCTGCAGGGTATCCGCGGAGCAGCGCAGAAACCTACGAATTTGTCTAAAGTAAGCGAAGTAGTTCAGGGCTCCCGGGAATCCCCCGCTGCTTTCTTGGAACGCCTACTTGAGGCTTATAGGCAATACACACCCATAGACCCTCGAGCGCCCGAGAACGCAAGGGCAATTAACATAGCCTTTGTCACACAATCGGCCCCAGATATTAGAAAAAAGATCCAGAAGCTAGACGGGTTTGAGGGAAAGAATCTCAGCGAACTAGTCGAGATAGCCCAGAAGGTTTTTAATAATCAGG
The DNA here is from genome assembly GCF_004798865.1 of Varanus komodoensis. Classification (NCBI taxonomy): domain Eukaryota; kingdom Metazoa; phylum Chordata; class Lepidosauria; order Squamata; family Varanidae; genus Varanus; species Varanus komodoensis. Next base: position 18,102 of record NW_025335746.1, on the reverse strand, counting down.
AGGACCCAGAAGTTGCAGGCACGAAGAAACTAACCAAAGTCGTCTCAGCGACCATGCAGGAAACTAGTGACAAGAACCGAGGAACTCCACGAAGGAATGGGGGTCGCCCTCGCATAGAAAAGGACCAATGCGCCTATTGCAAGGAGGCAGGCCACTGGAAAAACGAGTGCCCCCGTAAAAAGAGAGTGAATCCACAGAGAAACAGCCTCCTCACTCTTGAGGAGGACTGAAGGGTCCAGGGCTCTGTCAATTTGGGCCCCCAAGAGCCCTTGGTAACCTTAACTGTGGGGGGCCGCCCGACCACCTTCCTGGTAGATACCGGGGCAGCCCACTCGGTTCTCCAGGAGAGGGTCAACCACCTTACTGAAGAAAAGACTCAGATCGTAGGGGCAACGGGGCGACCCAGGGCTTACCCCTGGACTTCAGCTCGTGTGACTGATTTAGGAAAAGGAACTATAACCCATTCCTTCTTGGTAATCCCTGAATGTCCCTTCCCCCTCCTGGGATGAGATCTCTTAAGAAAATTACGAGCCTCGGTGTCATTCCAAGAGGATGGCACCCACCTCAGCCTGGGCTCTCCACAGCCTGCTGCCCTTCTGCTTACGGTGCCCTTGCAAGACGAGTATCTCTTCTTCGAAAGTCAGGTGCTGGAAAGCCCCTCGGCGATTTTAAAGGAGCTCCAAAAAGAGATTCCGGGAGTATGGGCTGAAAATAACCCCCCGGGACTGGCAACTCATCAGATGCCCATCGTAGTACAGGTGAGCCGTTCGGCCACCCCGTTTCGGAAGCCCCAATACCCCATCCCAGCCAGGGCGAAATCAGGAATACGTAAGCATATACAGAGACTGTTGGAAGCAGGAATTCTAGTGCCCTGCAGGTCGCCATGGAACACCCCGCTGTTGCCCGTTAAAAAGCCCGGTACTGAAGACTACCGGCCAGTTCAGGACTTACGGGAGGTAAACGCCCGAGTAGAGACTGTCCACCCGACTGTGCCAAACACTTATACCCTACTCAGCCAGCTGCCACCAGACCGGGAGTGGTACTCGGTCTTAGACTTAAAAGATGCTTTCTTTTGTATACCGCTGGCACCGGTGAGCCAGCCCCTTTTCGCTTTTGAATGGACAGATCCGGACCAAGGGTTCTCAGGCCAACTTACGTGGACCCGGCTGCCGCAGGGGTTCAAGAACTCCCCTACCCTTTTTGATGAGGCGCTGAGTAAAGACCTCTTCCCTTTCCGGGAAACCCACCCCGAGGTAACCCTTTTGCAATACGTGGATGATTTGCTCTTGGCGGCGGAATCCGCGCCTGCTTGTCTGCAGGCGACTCGAGACCTCTTGGCCGCTCTAGGCTCCATGGGGTATCGAGTTTCGATAAAGAAGGCACAAATATGTAGTCAGAAGGTGACCTATTTGGGATACAATCTAAGCGGGGGGAAATGGACACTGTCAGCCAGCCGAGTCCGAGTAATCCAGAATATTCCCATGCCTACGACCAAACGACAAGTCAGGGAATTCTTGGGCAAGGTGGGGTACTGCCGGCTGTGGATCCTCGGCTTTGCCGAGATAGCAAAACCCCTCTATACCAGCACGGGAGGAAAAGGTGACTCCCTCATGTTGACTGAGATTGAGCAATCAGCATTTCAGGCTCTTAAAACGGCTATTACCACAGCCCCTGCTCTAGCCCTACCCGACCTTAAGAAACCCTTCCAGCTCTTCGTGGTCGAGGCTCGAGGTATAGTGAAGGGGGTTTTAACCCAGACTTTGGGACCATGGAGACGGCTGGTTGCATATTTATCAAAACGACTAGACCCAGTAGTGGTGGGGTGGCCCACTTGCATGAGGGCCATCGCCGCGACAGCAGTCCTGGTGAAAGAGGCTAAGAAACTGACCCTGGGCCAGGACCTCCAAGTTATTGGGGCACACGCCGTGGAAACCCTCCTCAGCAGCCCTCCGGATCGGTGGATCTCCAACGCCCGAGTGACTCAGTACCAGGTACTTTTATTAGATCCCCTGTGGGTCACCTTTTCAAAGGCAGCGATCCTTAATCCAGTGACCCTACTGCAAGATGATCAACCCGAAAGTCCCACACATGATTGTGCTGAGATCCTAGACTCCCTGTCTAGCACCAGACCAGACCTGACGGACATTCCGCTGGGACAGCCAGCCCTCGATTTGTTTACAGACGGGAGCAGTTTCATCAAGGACGGGATTCAGTATGCGGGTGCAGCGGTAGTCACCAGTTCTGAGGTAGTATGGGCACAGGCTCTAGGGCATGGCACGTCAGCACAAAAGGCAGAGCTCATCGCCCTGACACAGGCTCTCCGGTGGGGGAAGGGAAAAGCTCTCAACATTTATACGGACAGCCGATACGCTTTCGCCACGGCTCATGTCCATGGAGCATTGTATAAGGAACGAGGGCTGCTAACCTCTGGAGGGAAGGACATTAAGAATGCAAACGAGATTATGTCCCTCCTGGAAGCCATTTGGCTACCTGAACAAATAGCTAGAATTCATTGCCCTGGGCATCAACGGGATGGCTCGGCGGTCTCACGGGGAAATAACTTCGGGGATAAAACCGCAAAAGAGGCCGCCATGAGACCAGTAGGGGCTCTCGAAATTCTCTCAGTCCAGATGCCGGCACGGGCCCTCCTGGAATGACCAAACTACTTGAAGGAAGATATCGAACTGGGCAGGAAGCTGCAGTGCTCGGAGACTGAGGCGGGATGGCTGAAACATCCCGATGGAAGGATCTTCCTTCCCCAAGCATTGGGGCGGGATCTTCTCCAGACCCATCGAGCCACACACTTGGGAACAGCCCGACTCTGCCAGCTATTCAGACCCCATTTTTACCTGCCCGGACTATCGACTCTGGCCGATTCCATAACCTCCGGGTGCGCCTCCTGTGCGAAAGTTAATGCTGGTCCTAACCGCTCCTCTACCACCCCTGGCATTCGCCTCCGCGGGTCCCAGCTGGGAGAACACTGGGAAATAGACTTTACTGAGGTAAAACCTACCCGAGGTAGGTATCGCTATTTACTGATCTTCATCGACACCCATTCCGGGTGGGTTGAAGCGTTCCCTACGAAGGGAGAGACAGCCTCGATCGTTGCCCGGACCCTCCTGCATCAAATTTTACCTAGATTTGGGGTACCCCTAGCTTTGGGTTCAGATAATGGTCCGGCATTCATTGCCAAAACTTCCAAATTGGTAGCAAAAGTGCTAGGAATTGATTGGAAACTGCACTGTGTGTATAGACCACAGAGCTCAGGACAGGTAGAGAGGATGAATAGAACATTAAAAGAAACTTTAACAAAATATACTCTTGAAGTTGGCGGTCCCTGGACAGACCTCCTTCCGTTTGCCCTCCTACGCACGTGATGTTCTCCGTTTAAGAACGGTTTCACACCTTTTGAAATTATATTTGGGCAGCCGCCTCCTCTGCTACCCCGCCTGATGGAGGAAACGCGCGCCAAGTTGTCTAACCACAACTTGTTTGAGTCCCTGCAGGCCCTCGATCGTGTCCGACATGATATCCGCCGCCAGGTTCAGTCTAACATGGGCGGGACTAGCGAGGCGCCGAAGCCCGCGGCCGATCCTCCCCCACGCGTAAATCCGGGAGATTGGGTCTGGCTAAAGAACTTTCACCCTGTTACACTAGGTGTCCGGTGGCTAGGACCCTCCCAGGTGATCCTCTCCACTCCCATGGTGGTACGACTGGCCGAAAAACCCCACTGGATCCACGTGACACAGATAAAGCCTGCTTCGCCAGTCCTCTCGGAAAAATGGACGACGCACCAAACCGGAAACCCTCTGCGGGTCAAGTTGAGAAGGGTCTCTTCCGGGCAGCCTTCCTGATTCTTCTCGCCCGCCCAATAGGCTGCCCTCGCCCAAACCCACACCAGCCACTCACCATGGAATGGACACTGCGGACTGATTGGCAGGCTTCCCCGCCAGTAGTAACCATCCTGACTCACATCTACGACGCCTCCCCAGAATTCCACATAGAACTCTGCCAACTCTTTCCGCCCGGGTGGACCAACCCGGGCCTCCTTTCGGCGAACGTAAGGGGGGGGTACGCCTGCTTTTGGGTCATGGGTATAGACCTGATGCCTTAGCAGAGAAACTAGTGCAGGAGCAATATTATGGCTGCCCATCAGATGGGAGCCCCGCGTGCGGTGGCGCGCCCAAATTCTACTGCGCCTGATGGGGCTGTGAAACTTTTGCTACCTGGTTGGAAGGCAAAAATAAGGATTCTTGGCTCACAGTAAGAAGGATGCATGCCAGTCAAGCGAGGAGCGGAAAACGTAACCCCATGAGCATTAGGGTAAAACGGGGCAGGGAGGATTCTTGGATAAAAGGCAAAACCTGGGGACTGCGCTTAAATCTGTACGGTCCCGATCCAGGCATACTTTTCACAGTGCAGAAACGGGTTATCGCAAGACCCTGGGGCCCGGTGGGACCTAACCGGGCCCTTCCCCGCCCTCAGATCCCTGCTCAGTGCATCCCTGATGCTCACACACAGCGTGCTCCGGAACAAGCTGCTGGCCGACCTTCATCCAGCCGCTCATTTACACTAGTATCCGCAGTTTTTGAAGTCCTTAACAGGACCAATCCAAATATTACCGAAACCTGTTGGTTATGCCTGAGTCCTCAGCTGCCTTTTTACACGGGAGTAGGAGTGAATGTGTCCTTTTCCGCCCTTGCTAAGATCTCCTATTCGGAAAACTACAGGAGCGCCTGCCCGTGGGGGCTCCACCCCTCTATAACGTTAGAGGAATTCTCAGGTCAAGGGACCTGCGTTACGGGTCCCAATGGGCCCCGTAAGAATCCACGATGTGCGGCTACCTTACTCCTTACCCCCACAGCACGCCCCTACCTCCTAGCAGCCCCGAATGGGACTCTTTTCACCTGCCGATCAGGCCTTACCCCATGCATTTCCTCCACCCTTCTCCTAAAACCCAACGGTTCTGCAGCTACACCGGCTCCTCAGTCGGATCTTTGTATTCTTACTCTTGAGCTCCCGAAGGTTTTTCTTACCTACGGAGATATGACCCCCGGGGCTGCTCCCACGAATTCGCGCATCCGGCGCGCTATGCCCCTCCTCGCTCCTCTTTTAACCTGACTGGGCATCGCAGGCTCAGCAGCAGTCGGGGCTGGCGCCTGGATGAAAGGCAGCCAAGATATATTCCATCTCTCTGAACAAGTTGATAAAGACTTGCAGGAGCTTCACGGCTCCATTAAATTCTTGGAACGATCCCTTGACTCTCTCGCGGAGGTAGCCCTCCAAAACAGGAGAGGACTAGATTTACTTTTGCAGAAACAAGGTGGCCTATGTGCTGCCTTGGACGAAAAATGTTGCTTTTATGTAAATCATTCAGGTGTCATCCGTAACAGTCTAGACCTGGTAAAAGCCCGCCTAAAGGACTGAGAAAGGCACCTCCAGGAAGGTTCCAACTGGTATCAGCGCCTTTTCAACTAGTCCCCCTGGCTGACCAGTCTACTCTCGTCCCTTGTTGGACCCATTTTAGGGTTACTGTTTTTCCTTATCTTCGGGCCCCTGGTGCTCAGTTGGATCATCCACCTTGTCCAGCAGCGTATGAACACCACGAAAGTATTGGCATTTCATGTCAGATCTCATCTGAGGCAGGATAATGTTTATAAACTCCGCCCACTAACGGTCCGCGGACTTGATGATTCGACTCCCCAAAAGACCAGTAGAGAATGTTGTAACCCCCCTCATGATCAAGCATGATCATGCACGTAGCCAGGGCATGGCTCATCACGAGCTAGAGGCATGGTCAGAGTGTTCTTGTTCTCATGAGAACAAGAACACGAACACGGATGTGCACGCTATGCTAAGCTGACAACAAAGCAGGCTTCGCTCCAGCATTACCAGCATCACCGCAGACATTATGCCCTTGTACCCACGCTTGCTTGCTTTTGCATGATAAATGTGCAAAATGTGCTCTCCCCTATTGTTTCTCTGTTGTTCCCCCATTGTTTCTCTGTTGTTCCCCTGCTGTTCGCTGTCATTCAAGCATAAGTGTAAAAGAGTATAAAAATCAAATGTCTCTCCTCTGCCTGCTACCACACTCCCATGAGTGATGGTCCCTGCCGCAGGTAAAAATAAATCTCTCTCGATAATTCCAGCCAATCTCTGGTCTCGTCCGTAAAATTGCGCCATACAACATACAACATCCCCTCACATGCCTATATGTTGCCAACATATTCCCTCTGAGTCTCCTTTCTCTAGGCTGCCTCATACGGCATCCCCTGCAAACCGGCAACCAACCTTTTGGCCCTACGCTGCACTGACTCCAACCTGGCTATATCCTTTCTGTAATGAGGGGCCCAGAACTGAGCACAGTACTCCAGTTGCGGGTGCACCAGAGTCTTGTAGAGTGGTAGTAATACCTCTCTTGATCTAGAAGCCACACTTCTGGCTATGCAACCAAGGGTGCCGTTCGCCCTCTTGACCACCGCATCACATGGCTGACTCATGTTCAGCCTGCATTCAACCAGCGCCCCGAGGTCCCTTTCACAAGTGCTGCTCTCCAGCAACTTGTCCCCTAACCTGTACTTATGACACCCATTCCTATGCCCCAAGTGCAAGACCTTGCACTTATCCACATTGAATTCCATCCTGTTGTCTCCTGCCCACTTCCACAGTCTGTCCAGATCCTTTTGGAGTTGGAGTACCTGGTCCTTAGCTGTGGCCACTGCTCCAGTTTAATGTCATCTGCGAATTTGATCAGCAGACTGTTCACCCCTTCTTCCATGTCATTGATGAAAAGATTACACAGGATCGGCCCCAGGACAGATCCCTGGGGGACCCCGCTTGTCATTGGCCGCCATCCCGATGATTCCCCGTTAATGCATACCTTCGGCTTTCGGTCAGTCAACCGCGCCCTAATCCACCGGATGGTGCTTTGCTGTATCCCAAAACTGCTTCGATTCTGCACTAGGATATCAAGGGGCACTTTGTCAAAGGCCTTGCTGATATCCAGGTATAACTCATCCACTGCATCCCCTCCATCTAGCCAGCTCGAAACCTTGGCATAGAATTCCACAAGGTTTGTCTGGCAGGACCTGTTTTTGCGGATGCGGTGTTGTGTGGCTGCCAGGCTCCCTTTCCTATCTAGCATCACTAGATCTCTCCCTATTATGAGCCTTTCCATTGTTTTTACTGCAGTGGACGTAAGGATAACCAGTCTATAATTCCCCACGTCCTTTCTTCTACCCTCTTTGAAAATTGGCACCACGGATGCCACCCTCCAGTCCTCTGGAACTTCACCAGTTCTCCAAGAGGTCTCAAAAATGGAGGCCAGCGGGCGTGAGAGAACCCCTGCCCACTCTCTAAATACTCTCGGGTGTAACCCATCAGGGCCTGGCGCCTGTGTAATATCCAATGCCCTGAGGAGCCCCTCGACTTCAAGTGGGGTGACTCTAATCTGTGACCCTAAGTCCCCAGCCTCATCTAATCTCCTATGCAGATATCCCCCATCCTCCTTTGGGGAGAACACAGAGGCAAAATAGTCATTTAGCATCTGTGCCTGTTCCCTCAAATCAGTCACTGGGTCTCCTTCCTCCTTATTTAGTGATCCCACCCCTTGCCTCCCCTTCCTCTTCCTATTTACATGCTGAAAGAAGCCCTTTTGTTGCTCTTGATATTCTTGGCTACTCTCAGCTCGTAATCAGCGTTAGCCTTGTGAAGAATCCTTCTGCAACAGGCCTCCTCCTCCCGGTATACAATTTTGTCTATTTCCCCCAGTACCCATTTCCTATGTAGGCTCCTCTTTTGCCTAATCCCTCTAACCACATCCTTTCACATCCATGGCGGCACTCTTCTCCACCTCCCCATTTTACTGACTAGAGGTATCGTCAAGGCTTGTGCCTCCAAAACCTCTCTTTTGAGTGCCATCCACCCCCCCTCAACTCGCTTACCTTCCAGTAACCCATCCCAGGAGACTTCCCCCAGTCTGGCCTTCAGTTGGCCATAGTTGGCCATCTTGAAGTCCCAGCTTCTAGTGCTCGACCTGCTGCCCGTCCGCAGTCCCCTGATCTCAAAGCAAAGGATGGAGTGATAACTCGCATCCAGAGCTCCCCTAATCTGTACTTCACCTATCAGCTCCTCCCTGTTGGTCAAGACCAAGTCAAGGATGTTTCCACCCCTCGTTGCCTCTCAGACCCTGCGTGTGAAAAACCCTCCCTCTATAGCTTCTGGGAAGTGACGTGACCTGGCTGTCACCGCCAAGTGAGTCTCCCAACTAATATCCGGGAGATTGAAATCTCCCAGAATTACTGTGTGTGTCCCCCGAGAAATCCTCAGAATCTGGCCTGTCAGGACATCACCCAGGGTCTCAAGCTGACCTGGAGGGCGATAACATACCCCCACTGCCAGGTCTGTTTCCCTGTCAAAACCCCTAAGCTTCCCCCAGACTGCCTCTGTCGAGTTCGCACCTGTGCTGCATCCTGTCTCACTGCATCCCATCCCTTCCCTGATGTATAAAGCCACCCCCCACGCCTCTTTCCCTTCCTGTCCTTTCTAAAAAGGTTCACATTCTATGTTTCCTTCTATGTTCACATTCCAGACTTGCCTTTCATCCCACCAGGTTTCTGTGATTCCCACCCGGTCAGGCCCTGCTCTTCCCAGGAGTGCTTCAAGCCCTTCCTGCTTGTTACCCATGCTCCTAGCATTGGTGTGCATGCACCTCAACTCCTTCCCACCGCTTCCTTTCCTCGGAGTTCCCAGCCTCCTCCTTCCTCCCATCTTCCCTGATACCTGGCCCCTCCGTGTAGGAGTCCTGTCAGTCCCTGCACGACCTCTAAAACCCTGCTCCAAGAGCCCTGATCCTCTCCCCACACTTGTCCCATGCAGACACGTATCTGGATGTCTGAACCCCCCGCCCCCCCGGCTCACTTTAAAGTCTTCCAGATGAAGCTCGCTAGAGCATCTCAAAAGGACCTTTTTCCTGTCCTCAGGAGGTGCAACCTGTCCCATGCCAGAAGTCCATTGGCAGGAAAATGAGTGCAGTGGCCGACGAACCCAAAGCGTTCCTACTGGCACCGCACCCAAGCCAGTCGTTCCCCTTGGAGACCCTCCTGTCCCTGCCTGGCCAAAATCCCTGGACCGGTGAGATCAACGAGGAGGCCACTTGGGCTTCAGCTCCCGGAGTTCCTTCCCCGAGGCCTCGAAGTCCCTGGCGATCCTGACCACCCCCTGCATGGCCACGTCGTTTGTGCCACTTGGACCCCCAGGAGCGGCTGGTGACCCTGGAGCGAGCAAGGCGCTCCACCCTGTCCTTCACGTGCTGGATGCGTGTGCCCGCAGGCAGCACACCTCCCTTGTCTCCGGGTCGGGGAGGCAGAGTGCCGCCTCAGTGCCCTCTGCAGGGAGTCTCCAGCCCCATTCGCCCGCCGTGTGTCTTCCCGGTGCTGGTGGGCGGCCGTGCCCTGGCCGTCGCCTCACCTGCAGCAACTCCCTAGCCGCAAGTGGCCCCAGACAGGGGGTCCTGCTGGTCCACCAAGGCCTCCTCAGCCCCAGGCACCCCAAGCGCAGAGCGCCTGCTTCCCGGCTCTGGATTGGTGCCAGGAGGAGGAGGAGGCTGTGCTGGCCCCCCCGCCTGCAGGTGATGTGCCTCCGTGTCCCCCTGGCCGCTCCTCCTGTGGCCCCTCCTGCGACCCTCTGTACAGAGTGGGCTGCTCCCGGGGGGCCTGGAGGGCTCTCTTGGCCCTCAGGCCCCACCCCTCCTCTGGCAGGGCCCCCCACTTGCACCAAGGGCAAGGGCTGCCCTGCCTCTCCAGCACCCGTGACTCCCCAGGGCCATCTCCTGGCCTGCCAGTGGGATCCCTTCGGGATCTTAAAAAGTGGCCATATAAAAACCAGGTCAGGGCAAGTTTGACTCTGAGTTGTACAATCACAAGAAGCTCAGGGCAAATTGATCCCCCTGCCTCCCCTTTAGCGCTTCCACAAGGGAGAAGTGAAACGCACCCTGGAACATTGTCCCAGTGATGGGAAACGCTGCCCTCCTCTGCCCTCCCTTGCCATGGATTCCACAGAGAATACAAGCAACTCCTGCTCCCATTGAGAGTCGGTGCATAAGGCGAACTTACAATCTGTTCAAGGAGTTGCTTATTACCCTGTCCTGCACTGGACTAGCACATGATGGGAAAACCCAGGGTTGGTTTGCTGAGTCCATGGGGGGTTGGCTGCCTTCTTCCTTCCCCACGTCCCAAATGCATTTGTGGCACTACAGTGTTGTTGTTAGTTGCAAAGTCGTGTCCGACCCATCGCGGCCCCATGGACAACACTCCTCCAGGCCTTCCTGTCCTCCACCAGCTCCCGGAGTCCACCCAAGCTCACGCCGGCTGCTTCAGGGACTCCCTCCAGCCCCTCATTATCCGCCATCCCAGCGTTTGGGCTTTCTGAGCCACATATGCATTTCCCCCCGGTCCAAGTGAAAGGACCCAGCGTCCCCCCTGAAGCTTCGCAAGGTAGAACCTGCGGGTCCCTCAGACAAGCACCTGCCTTTGCGAAAGCACCAGGGAATTAATTACCTGTGGCAGGAAAAGCAGGACACAAGCGCACCAGTGACTCGCTCACCGAGGACGGATCCTGCCCCCCTCAAAGGGAAACCAGAGGGGGAGGCCAGGGGCACCCTTGCTTCTTCCTGACCTTGTGAAGACCCAGGGTGTCTCCCAGCCGGGGGGGCCTTGAAGCCCTGGGGGGGCCTTCCCCGTTGGAGGGAGGCTTTCTGGGCTCCTTGCCTGCGGGCCAGTGAGGAGTGGCTGGGGCCCTGCATCCACGAAGCGTCCAGACTGAGGCCTGCAGGAGAGACTCTCTGGTTGCGAAGCACAGAGCAAGCCTTCGCCTCGTGGGCGAACAAGCACAGAGAGAAAGGATAACTCTGCAGCTTTTCAGGGCGCTCCTCACCAGCTCCTTCGAAGGCGCACAGCGTGCCTCCCTGGCCTTGGTCCTGCCCTGCAGAAACAGCCAGCACCCATCCAGCACAAGCCACAATGAGTGTGGCACGAGCCGGTGACGGCCAGCTCTTCCCCGCCGACGGCTTTCCCACCCCCAACTGACCAGTGCCATCCCAACTGCCGACCGCGCTGCCTCCGCCACGTTCCAAGCGGCAGCCGGCTGCTCGCCCTGCCCCGCCATCCCCAGGCACGGCCCGCCTCTTCCCTGGGGCAGCAGCCCCCTCCCCACACCCCCTTCCCCGGCCAGTGGGGACACACAGACCCAGAGCGAAGCAGAAGGGGCCTGCCGGGCCATCTCGGCTCACCCCGGCTCCAGCCAGCCCCGCTCATGACATGCCCGCCACGTGCACGTCCAGCCCGTCTTTGGACACCCTCAGCGATGGGGCCTCATCGACCTCCCGGGGAAGCCCAGCCCACCCCCTCGGGGTCCGAACCGTCAGGAAGGACTCCCTGGCATCTGAAGGGACCCTGTCTAAATACTGGAGGCGATCGCATGGGAGCAGGCCTGGCTCAGAATCCCGAGCCCAGTGACTGCTGGGCATTTGCTGTTCCTTGGAAAGTGGGGCCTGATGGCTTCCCCCAGGAGCTGCCAGAGCTGCTGTTTTGCGGACCAGTGAGCGCTGGTCAGGTGGGCTGGTTAACGACATTGCAGTCATCCGCATTTGCATGCCAAGACCCACAGAAATACCATGATCCTTATCTTCATATCCTGCCATCAGATGCCATTGGATTGAGCCCCCTCTGCAGACCCCTCGCCTTGTTCTGACTGTGTTCACCTTGTTCAGTAACTTTTTTTTTTTTGGCACATTTCCTATTAAGATTTTAAAATAAATACTAAAAAAATCAATCATCAATTAAATCGGATGTACTGGGTCAGCCCCCTATAACATATCTTTTTAACATTCTATAATCATATTCAAATCGATTTATAAAAATTTAAAGACATCTTTGAATCTAAGCCAAGTCCCGATTCTCCAGCCAATCATTAAAAAGGTCCCAGAGCTTGGAGAGCGAGGCCAGGGGTGTGATCCCATGCACCTGAGGACAGAGGAAAGCGAGCACTTGCCCCGGGGTGTCCAACCACCCGCAGCCCTTCTTCTGCCTAGCCGCGCATCGGAAGGCGCCTTAACACAGTGCTTGGCTTGCTTCTTGCAGGATGAGCAACTTCGATATGAAGAACAACGGAAATGAAAAGGACTCCTCCTCCGAGGATAATGGGTGGTGGGATGACAAGGAGGCCCACTTCTCTGGCCTCCTGCCACCCACCCTCCCCCTCCCCCCACCAATCGGGGGACATCTCAGATCCTGCCGCAGCTGGTCCAGCCCAGGGCAGGGGCCACGGACCCCAAGAGGAAGGCCCAGCCGGTGGCCCTCCCCGAGCTGGTGCCGAGGCCCCTCAATGGAAGGCACCTGAATCGCACCCCCGGTGCGTCACCAAAGCAGCAAGCGACGCTGCCCAGGGTGTCCGGGGGGCAGAAGGGGAGGAGAGACGCCGCCGTGCCCGTGAGCAGGGAGCCCGATGCCACCATGCCACTGCAGACAGGTGCTGGGGGGAGGCCGGGTGTCACCGGACACAGGGAGACCTGGCCCTCTGGCCCGCGGGACCTGCATTGCACGGCTGCTGGGCGTCTGCCCGGGCACCCAAAGCCAGCTGCCCCAAGGGCTTCACACCCCAGGAGGGTCCCCAGGAATCCGGTCCGAAAGCCCCCGTGGCTGGCAGGGTGATGGGGCAGGCACACCCCACGGAGGTGGCTGCAAGAGCCACTGGCAAGCCACTGTTTCAGCACAGCCCCCCATCGGGTGGAGGCTGGAGGGGCCCCAGTGTTCAAAATGCGGAGGGGAAGTCAGTGCTCGCCCCAGTGCGGTCAATATCAGTGGGAGCATCCGGAAAGTAGGAGCTGACCTGGCTCGGGGCCAGTGGCGATGGCGGCTTGTCCCCTGTTTGGCCCTGTTGCTTCATCCAAATCCTGACGTGACATTTCTGGAGCCCGCTTGGTCTCGAGCAGCCGCACACCGGAACAGTGGCCTGTTCTGTGGCTTCTCAGCTCCACAACCGAGCTCCTCCCGTGATCTCGGCTGCCAAACCGGAAGCCTCCTTCCTCCCTGGTGCCCCCCGGGATGCCGCCAGAGGCCGGAGAGGGAGGAAGGCTGTGGTGCCCAGGGAGTCTCTCCGGCACGTCCATTTTCCCAATTTTTTTATGGCTAATTGGTTTTATCTTTGATTTTATCATTATTGATTGGAATCAGTGTGCTGTGTGTTGTATATCGGTATTCGTGTTAGCTGTCCTGAGCTTTTGCAAAGGATGGCGTACGAATGTCTTAAATAATAAATAAATAAAATGCAGTTGCATTGTTGTATTTTTGGTTTTATGTATGTCATCCAGAGACTTCATTATTGGACCTCCAGCAAAACAAATTAATTGAATGAATGAATGAATGAATGAAAGAATGAATGAAATAGGATTCGAATAAAATGCTCCACCTTTCTGAGGCCTGATCCGCCTGCCTCTTTCTCGCTCCCGAAAGAACTTGCGGATGAGCAATTCTGCTTCATGTGGGAGAAGAAGAGGCAGAGAGGGAAAACTCTCAAGCAGACTGTGGAAGCGATGGACGAGGAGGAAGTGCTGAGCACCACCCTGGCCTCCATTCAGCAGCCTCTCCAGGTGAGTCTGGCGCGGGAACTGAGCGCTCTCTGGAGTCCCGCAGGGTGGAGACGGCCGTAGGTGGGGACGCGCGTGGGCTCTGGAGGGAGGCGGGATCGGGTGGGGACCCCTCTGTGGGGACATCGTCTCTGGGACCACCGGGGTCCTTGCCTCCCTTCAGACAGGGATGGGCATCTCAGGATAGGCCAAAGCGCCTGGCGGACAGCTCCCGTGGCCCTCGCCGTTGGCTGGGCTGGCTTGAGCGTGGCTGCCGGGAATCCTGGGCCATAGGTTGCCCACCCCTGCCCTCAAGGCCAGTGGAGTACTTGGGGGAATTTAGCCCCATGTCCCGTGCTCTCCGTGAAAACCTCTGTGTTTGGTAGGGTCTCCTCTACTGGGACAATGGCAGACACAGCCTTCTGCTCTGGCATACACACACGTGTCTTAAGCTTCTCCTGGCCGAGCCATTTTCTGTCTCGAGTTATAAGTAATAGTTGACCCGCACCACACCATCCAAACACAGAGCTTTCCTCTTGGCTAGTAAACCCCAAACGAGCAGAACTGTGCCTCCTGGGAGTTCGGCATCCCAGTGCCAATTGTGGGGCACTGAGGGCCCAGCCACACTCGTCTGTCTGCTGGCATGCCTAGCCCAGCCCGCAGGAAGCGGGTGTCCAGGTGCTGCCGGGAAGCTCTTCCCTGATGCCCATCTCCCGTCCTATTAAGAATGGGGACAGCGATGAACAGCAACTGTATGGGCACCATTCCGGTGACCCTTGGTGGATGGCACAGTGCAGAGGCTTCCTGACACTAAATGCAACAGTCCAGTGCATAGCCTGGAAACCGCGTGCTCCAAATGGGGAGTCAATGGAGAGTAAAGCATCCAAGTCTCACACACCAGAAGTCAGCCTGCTTTCCCTGGGAAGTTTTGCAACTGATTGTGATTGTGTGTATTTCATATTTGCCAGAGAAAAGTGAGGAGGGAGAGATGCGGATTGGGCATCGCCTTTGGCAGACTTTCACCTTTGCCAGAGCATCATGAGGAGGGAGAGTTGCGGATAGACCATCCCCTTTTGCAGATCATCTCTTTGCCAGAGCACCGTGAGGTGGGAGAGCTGCAGATAGAGCATCGCCTTTGGAAGAGCTGCTCCCCTGCCAGAGCATCGTGAGAAGGGAGAGGTGGCACAGAGAATCGAGTTCGTCAGAGCTTCTCACTTGCCAGAGCATCGTGAGGAGAGAGCGTTGTGGATAGAGCAGTACATTTTTCAGAGTTTCTCTTTTTCCAGAGCACTGGGGGGAGGGAGAGTTGCACACAGAGCAGCGCCTTTGGCAGGGCTTCTCCTCTGCCAGAGCATGATGAGGAGGGGGAGTTGCGGATGGAGCATCGCCTTTGGCAGAGAGTCTCCTTTGCCAGGGCATCGTGAGGCGGGAGAGTTGTGGATAGAGAATCACGGTTGGCACAGCGCCTGCTTTATGTGTTCCTGGGGTGTGAGGACCCAAAGATGTTGGTGGGCAGGGGGAAAGGGGGCCGTTCTTTGCCCTGCAAAATTTGGCCTTGACTCTTGCCGAATTCTGGACAAAGTGAAAGCTCGGAGAGATGAAACAGGCAGATTAAGCCACTTCTTGTCACAGTGGAACTTTGTGCGTAGAGACTTGCTTTCCGCTATAGAGGAGGACGGGACGTGTTCCAGTGGAATGTCAACCAGGGAAACCAGAGAAGAGGATTGATCAGGTTGATGCTGGAGTAGTGGTCAGCCGCCAGCGCCCTCCATATCTCCGCTGCCCCTGCAGCCCTGCGTCTTTCCGCTTCTTTCTTATGACGCCCCTTTTGTTCCGCTGCTCATGCAAAATCCAGCAGGCTGGTGTCCACTAGGTACCAGGTGCACTGCCCCTGCACGAGGACGGCGGGGAAAGCAACCTAGGAGGGGGTGGAAGGGAACTTCTTGGAAGGCAGCCGGGAAAGGGGAGCGGAGCCTGGGTCCTGCCGCCGGTGGGGCAGAACGCGGATCCTTGGGCAGGCTGAGCAAGCAATGCTGGCGGATCGCTGACTGAAGATCTGGGGCTGCGAACCGTGTGCTCCCCCCGAATGCGGCCAAGCAGAACTATAATGCGGCTGCGCAGCTGCCCATATGGGTCTATTCATGCGGTTTCTATCCCATGTTTTCCTGTTTCAGCCACTCAGAGTGGCTGAGCTCACTCTCTTCCTCCTGCTCTCAATCTTATCCCCACAACAACAGCCCTGTGAGGTAGGTTGGGCCGACAGACCGTGACTGGCCCAAAGGTGCCTCGTTGGCACCACCGCTGAACGGGGACTAGGACCCAGGTTGAGAGATTGTGTCGAAATACTGCCCTCACTAAAACACTCCCTGGATATGCTCAGCACAAGAGGGCAGGACCTGTCTCCAGAACACGCTCCTGGGCATGTCCTGCGGGGGAGGGGGCGGCGGTGTCAAACAGCATCCTTCCACCTGCAGATTGAAATGGTACAGCCCAGCGAAAGCTGGACCACGTGCATTCTGGTCCTATGATTCAGATCTAACAGTCAAGGAGGGGAGGAGATAATGGTAAGATTAGAATAGTGGGAGAAAGAGGAGCTTAGCAGGCCCAATCTGGATCGAAAGAGGGCTGGAAGCCAGACCAGCAAGAACTGACTCATTAGAATCAAACCCTTGAGAACCTGGAATCGCGCCTTTGCCACTGCAGGGATGTTGCTGGAGAATTGCAGGGGGCCAGGAAACGTGAAGTCTTCCCGGAGAAATCTCACAACCTTCCGCTTCTTCTTCTCCTGTTTCCCCAGCATTTCCTTGGCTAAGCCGCAAAGGGGGCGGGTGGGTTCAGTCCTCCAGATACGTGTCTGCACGGGACAAGTGAGAGGAGAGGATCAGGTCTCTCGGAGCAGGGTTTTAGAGATACTGCAGGGACTGACAGGACTCCTTCAGAGAGGCGCCAGGTATCAGGGAGGATGGGAGGAAGGAGGAGGCTGGGAATTCCAGGGAAGGGAAGCAGTGGGAAGGAGTTGAGGTGCATGCACACCAATGCTAGGAGCATGGGTAACAAGCAGGAAGGGCTTGAAGCGCTCCTGGGAAGAGCAGGGCCTGACCTGGTGGGAATCACAGAAACATGGTGGGATGAAAGGCAAGTCTGGAATGTGAACATAGAAGGGAACATAGATGTGAACCTTTTTAGAAAGGACAGGAAGGGAAGGAGGGGTGGGGGCATGGCTTTGTACATCAGGGAAGGGATGTGATGCAGTGAGATAGGATGCAGCACAGGTGGCGACTCGGCAGAGACAGTCTGGGTGAAGCTTAGGGGTTTTGGCAGAGAAAGAGACCTGGCAGTGGGGGTATGTTATCGCCCTCCAGGTCAACTTGAGACCCTGGATGATGTCCTGACAGGCCAGATTCTGAGGATTTCTTGGGAGAGAGACACAGTAATTATGGGAGATTTCAATCTCCTGGATATTACTTGGGATACTCACTCGGTGGTGACAGCAAGGCCATGTCCCTTCCTAGAAGCTATAGAGGGAGGGTTTTTCACACGCAGGGTCCGAGAGGCGACGAAGGGGGGGAACATCCTTGACTTGGTCTTGACCAACAGGGAGGAGCTGATAGATGAAGTACAGATTAGGGGAGCTCTGGATGCGAGTTATCACTCCATCCTTTGATTTGAGATCAGGGGACTGCGGACAGGCAGCAGGTCGAGCACTAGAAGCTGGGACTTCAAGAGGGCCGACTTTGGCCAACTGAAGGCCAGACTAGGGAAAGTCTCCTGGGATGGGTTACTGGAAGGCAAGCAAATTGCGGAGGGGTGGATAGCACTCAAAAGGGAGGTTTTGGAGGCACAAGACTTGACGATACCTCTAGTCAGTAGAATGGGGAGGCGGAGAAGAGTGGCGCCATGGATGTGAAAGGAGGTGGTTAGAGGGATTAGACGAAAGAGGAACCTCCGTAGGAAATGGATAGTGGGGGAAATAGAGAAAATTGTATACCGGGAGGAGGAGGCCCATTGCAGAAGGATTCTTCGCAAGGCTAACGCTGATTAAGAGCTGAGAGTAGCCAAGAATATCAAGAGCAACAAAAGGGCTTCTTTCAGCATGTAAACAGGAAGAGGAAGGGGAGACAAGTGGTGGGACCACTAAATAAGGAGGAAGGAGATCCAGTGACTGAATTGAGGGAACAGGCACAGATGCTAAATGACTATATTGCCTCTGTGTTCTCCCCAAAGCAGGACAGGGGAGATCCGCATAGGAGATTAGATGAGGCCGGGGACTTAGCGGCACAGATTAGAGTTACCCCCATTGAAGTCGAGGGGCTCCTCAGGGCATTGGATATTACAAAGGCAGTAGTCCCTGAAGCGTTACACCCGAGAGCATTTAGAGAGTGGGCAGGTGTTCTCTCACGGCCGCTGGCCTCCATTTTTTAGACCTCGTGGAGTACGGGTGAAGTTCCAGAGGACTGGAGGGTGGCATCAGTGGTCCCAAT
>NW_025335745.1:0-73702 GCF_004798865.1 Varanus komodoensis | reverse complement strand
CTCTTTGAGACCCTGTCCCTCATGCAGGCCTCCGTTTCTGCCCTTACGGAGCGCGTTCCGACAAGCGGAGGCCAGCTCGGAAGCCGCGATTTCCCGGCCGCACCCTGACATATGGGAAGGACTTGCCCCGAAAACAGGGCGACGCGGACACACCAAGTCCTCTTTGAGACGCTGTCCCTCTGTGCAAGCCTCCATTTCCGCCCTTTCCGGGCGTGTTCCAACGGTCAGAGGTCCGCCCAAAGGCCGGAATTTCCCGGCCCCACCCTGCCAGTGAGGCAAAATTTGCCCGGAAAACAGGGCGAGGCAGGCATCTAGTCCTCTTTCACGCGCTGTCCCTCCCTGCAGGCCTCCGTTTCCGCCCATTCCGAGCATGTCCCTACGGTTGAGCCCCGCCCGGAGGCCGCGATTTCCCGTCCCCACCCTTACAGAGGCCCAAAATTGCCCCGAAAAGAGGGCCACGCGGACACACCTTGTCCTCTTTGAGATGCTGTCCTTCCACGCAGGCCTCTGTTTCTTCCCGTTCCGAATGCGTTCCCACGGTCTGAGGCATGCCCAGAGGCTGGGATTTCCCGGCTCCACCCTGACAGAGGGGCAAGAGTTGCCCCGAAAAGAGAGCCACGCGGACACACCCAATCCTCTTTGAGCATCTTTCCCTCGTGCAGGCCTCCGTTTCCGCCAGTTCAGAGCACGTCCTGATGGAGGGAGGCCCGCCTGGATCCACGATTTCCCGGCTCCACCCTGACAGAGGGCCAAAAGTTGCCCCGGAAAGAGGTTGACGCGGACACACCTAGTCCTCTTAGAGATGCTGTCCCTCCGCGCAGGCATCGGTTTCCGCTTGTTCAGAGCGCGTTCCGATGGTCGGACGTCCGCCCGGAGGCCACAATTTCCCGGCCCCACCCTGACAGAGGGCCAAAATTTGCCCCGAAAAGAGGGTGACGCGGACACACCTAGTCCTCTTTGAGATTCTGTCCCTCCGCGCTGGCCTGTTTCCGCTTGGTCTGAGCGCGTTCCGATTGTCGGACGTCCGCCCGGAGGCCACGATTTCCCGGCCCCACCCTGACAGAGGCCCAAAAGTTGCCCCAAAAAGAGGGCCACGCGGACACACCTAGTCTTCTTTGAGATGCTGTCCCTCCACGCAGGCATCGGTTTCCGCTTGTTCTGAGCGCGTTCCGATGGTCGGACGTCCGCCCGGATCCGCGATTTCCCGGCCCCACCCTGACAGAGGCCCAAATTTTATCCGAAAAGAGGGCCACGCAGACACAGCTCGTCTTCTTTGAGACGCTGTCCCTCGCACAGACCTCCGTTTCCGCCTGTTCCGAGTACGTTCCGATGGTCGGAGGCCCGCCCTGAGGTCGCGATTTCCTGGCCCACCCTGACAGAGGGCCAAAAGTTGCCCCGAAAAGAGGGTGAACAGGACACACCTAGTCCCCTTTGAGACGCTGTCCCTCCCCGCAGGCCTCTGTTTCTGCCCGTTCGGTTCACGTTCCGATGGTCGGAGGAAAGCCCAGAGGCCG
Organism: Varanus komodoensis; assembly: GCF_004798865.1. Taxonomy (NCBI): domain Eukaryota; kingdom Metazoa; phylum Chordata; class Lepidosauria; order Squamata; family Varanidae; genus Varanus; species Varanus komodoensis. Next base: position 72,188 of record NW_025335745.1, on the reverse strand, counting down.
CGATTTCCCGGCCCCACCCTGACAGAGGGGCAAAAGTTGCCCCGAAAAGAGGCCGACGCGGACACACCTAGTCTTCTTTGAGACGCTGTCCCTCATGCACGCCTCTGTTTCTGCCCTTACAGAGCGCGTTCCGACAAGCAGAGGGCAGCTCAGAAGCCGCAATTTCCCGGCCCCACCCTGACATATGGGAAGGACTTGCCCCGAAAACAGGGCGACGCGGACACACCAAGTCCTCTTTGAGACGCTGTCCCTCTGTGCAAGCCTCCATTTCCGCCCTTTCCGGGTGCGTTCCAACGGTCAGAGGTCCGCCCGAAGGCCGGAATTTCCCGGCCCCACCCTGCCAGAGAGGCAAAATCTGCCCGGAAAACAGGGCGAGGTGCGCATCTAGTCCACTTTCATGCGCTGTCCCTCCTTGCAGGCCTCCGTTTCCGCCCTTTCCGAGCATGTCCCTATGGTTGAGCCCCGCCCGGAGGCCGCGACTTCCCGGCTCCACCCTGGCAGAGGGGGAAAAGTTGCCCCGAAAAGAGGGCCACGTGGACACACCTAGTCTTCTTTGAGATGGTGTCCCTCCGTGCAGGACTAGGTTTCCGCCCATTCCGAACCCGTTCCACATTCGGAATGAAGCCCGGAGGCTGCGATTTCCCGGCCCACCCTGACAGAGAGGCAAAAGTTGCCCCGAAAAGAGGGCCACGTGTACACACCTAGTCCTCTTTGAGACGCTGTCCCTACAGGCAGGCCTCCGGTTCTGCCCTTGCCGAGCGCGTTCTGACAGTCGGACGCCCGCTCAGAGGCTGCGATTTCCCAGCCTCACCCTGAACAATGGGCAAGACTTTCCCCGAAAAGAGGGCGACGCGGACATACCTAGTTCTCTTTGATACGCTGTCCCTCCACGCCGGCGTCTGTTTCCGCCCGTTCCGGGCGCGTTCCGACGGTCGGAGTCCCGACCAGAGGCCGCGATTTCCTGGGCCCACCGTGAAAGAGGGACAAAAGTTGCCCCGAATAAAGGGCGACGCGGACAACTCTAGTCCCATTAGAGATGCTGTCCCTCCGCGCAGGCCTCCGTTTCCGCCAATTCCGAGCGTATTCTGACGGTCGGAGGCCCGCCCAGGGGCCACAATTCCCCGGCCCCACCCTGACAGAGGCCAAAAAGTTGACCACAAAAGAGGGCCACACAGACACACCTAGTCCTCTTTGAGAGGCTGTCCTTCCACGCAGGCCTCCATTTCTGCCAGTTCCGTGCTCGTTCCCACGGTCAGAGTCCCGCCCAGAGGCCGCTATTTACCGGCTCTACCTTGACAGAGGGGCAAAAGTTGCCCGGAAAACAGGCCGAAGCGCGCGTACTTAGTCCTCTTTGAGATGCTGTCCTTCGCGCAGGCCTCCTTTATTGCCCGTTCTGAGCGCGTTCCGATGGTCGGAGGACCGACCGGAGGCTGCAATTTCCCGGCCCCACCCTGACAAAGTCCAAAAAATTTCCCCAAAAAGAGGGCCACGTGGGAACACCTTGTCTCCTTTGAGACGCTGTCCCTCCGCGCAGAAATCCGTTTCCGCCCATTCCGAGCATATTCTGACAGTCGGAGGCCCGCCCAGGGGCCACGATTTCCCGGCTCTACCCTGACAGAGGGGCAAAAGTTGTCCATAAAAGAGGGCCACGAGGACACACCTAGTCCTCTTTGAGACGCTGTCTCTCCGCGTAGCCCTCCGTTTCTGCCTGTACTGACCACGTTTCTACGGTCAGAGAATTGCATGAAGACCGGGATTCCCGCCCTACCCTGACAGAGGGGAAAAAGTTGCCACAAAAAGAGGGCCACACGGACAAACCTTGTCCTCTTTGAGACGCTGTCCCTCCGTGCAATCCTCCATTTCCGCCCGTACCGAGTCCGTTCTGATGGTCGGACCCGGGGGCCGCGACATCAGGGCCCCACCGTGACAGAGAGGCAAAAGTTTCCCGGAAAACAGGGCAAGGCGCGCTTCTAGTCCTCTTTAAGGCGCTGTCCCTCCCCGCAGGCCTCCGTTTCTGCCCATTCCGAGCGTGTTCCTACCGTCGGAGACCCGCCTGGAGGCCAGGATTTCCGGGCCCAACTCTGACAGAGGGGCAAAAGTTGCTCCGAAAAGAAGGCCACGAGGACACAACCAGTCTTCTTTGAGATGGTGTCCCTCCGAGCAGGACTCTGTTTCTGCCTGTACCAACGGCGTTTCGACGGTCGGAGGCCCGCGCGAAGGCTGCGATTTCCCGGACCCACCCAGACAGAGAGGCAAAAGTTGCCCCGAAAAGAGGGAGAAGCGGACACTCCTAGTCATCTTTGAGACGTTGTCCCTCCACGCAGGCCTCCGTTTCCGCCCGTTCTGCCCGTGTTCCGACGGTCAGAGACACGCCCGGAGGCCCCGATTTCCCAGCCCCACCCTGACAGAGGGGCAAAAGTTGCCCCGAAATGAGGGTGACGTGGACACACCTAGTCCTCTTTGAGACGCTGTCCCTCATGCAGGCCTCCGTTTCCGCCCGTTCCGAGTGCGTTCCGACGGTCGGACGCCCGCCCTGAGGCCGCGATTTCCCGGCCCCACCCTGACTGAGGGGCAAAAGTGGCCCGGAAAACAGGGCGAAGCGCGTATACTTAGTCCTCTTTGAGACGCTGTCCCTCCACGCAGGAATCCGTTTCCACCCGTTCCGAGTGCGTTCCCAAGGTCGGATACCCACCCTTAGGCCGTGATTTCCCGGCTCTACCCTGACAGAGGGGCAAAAGTTGCCCCGAAATGGGGGCCACGTGGACACACCTGGTACTCTTTCAGACGTTCTCCCTCACGCAGGCCTCCGCTTCCGCCCGTTCCGAACACGTCCCGATGTTCGAAGGCCCACCCGGAGGCCGCAAGTTCCCGGCTCCACCCTGACAGAGGGGAAAAACTTGCCCCGAAGGGGGGAGACGCAAGCGCACCTAGTTTTCTTTGAGACGCTGTTCCTCCGCACAGGCCTCCCTTTCTGCCTGTACCGACCGCTTTTAGACGGTCGGGGGCCCGCGCGAAGGCTGTGATTTCCCGGCCCCACCCTGACAGAGAGGCAAAAGTTAACCCAAAAAGAGGGAGAAGCGTACACACCTAGTCCTCTTTGAGACGCTGTCCCACCGCACAGGCCTCCATTTCCGCGTGCTCCGAGCGCGTTCCGACGGTCGGAGGCTCGCCCGGAGGCCGCGATTTTCCGGCCCCACCCTGACATAGGCCCAAAAGTTTCCCCAAAAAGAGGGTGACGCGGACACAGCTAGTACTATTTAAGACCCTTTCCCTCGCGCGGGCCTCCATTTCTGCCCGTTCCAAGCACGTTCCGACGGTCGGAGGCCCGCCCGGAGGCCACGATTTCCCGGCTCCACCCTGACATAGGGCCAAAAGGTTCCCCGAATAGAGGGTGACGCGGACACTCCTAGTCCTCTTTGAGATGCTGTCCCTCCACGCAGGCGTCCGTTTCCACTTGTTCTGAGTGCGTTCCGATGGTCGGACGTACGCCCAGAGGCCGTGATTCCCGGCCCACTCTGACAGGGGGGCAAAAGTTGCCCCGAAAAGAGGGTGACGCGGACACACCTAGTCCTCTTTGAGATGCTGTCCCTCCGCGCAGGCGTCCGCTTCCGCCCATTCCGAGCGCGTTCCGACAGTTGCAGACCCGCCCAGAGGCCGAGATTTCCCAGCCCCACACTGACAGGGGGGCAAATTTTGGCCCGAAAGCACGGGGACACGCCCACCTAGCCCTCTTGGAGACGCTCTCCCTCACGTAGGCCTCCATTTCTGCCCGTTCCGAGCATGTTCCGACGGTCGGACGCCCGCCCGGAGGCAGCGATTTCCTGGCCAAACCATGACAGAGGGGCAAAACTTGCCCCGAAAGGGGGGAGACGCACGCGCAGCTAGTTTTCTTTGAGACGCTGTTCCTCCGCACAGGCCTCCCTTTCTGCCTGTACCGACCGTTTTAGTCCTCTTTGAGACGCTGTCCCGCCACGCAGGCCTCCGTTTCCGCGTGCTCCGAGCGCGTTCCGACGGTCGGAGGCCCGCCCAAAGGCCGCGATTTCCCGTCCACAAACTGACAGAGGGGCAACAGTTGCCCCCAAAAGAGGGCCACGTGGACACACCTAGACCTCTTTGAGACACTGTCCCTAAACGCAGGCCTCCATTTCTGCCTGTACCGACCGCGTTTCGACGGTCGGGGGCCCGCCGAAGGCAGCGATTACCCAGCCCCTCCCTGAAAGAGAGGCAAAAGTTGCCCAGAAAAGAGGGAGAAGCGGATACACCTAGTCATCTTTGGGACGCTGTCCCTCCAAGCTGGCCTCCGTTTCTGCCCACTCCGAGCGCGTTCCGACGGTTGGAGGTCCACCCGGAGGCCGCGAGTTCCCAGCCCCACCCTGACAGAGGGGCAAAAGTTGCCCCAAAAAGAGGACGACGCGGAAAACCTAGTCTTTTTTGAGATGCTGTCCCTCATGCAGGCCTCCGTTTCCGCCCGTTCTGAGTGCGTTCCGACGGCCGGAGGCCCGTCCGGAAGCCGCGATTTCCTGGCCCCACCCTGAAAGAGGGGCAAAAGTTGCCCCAAAAGGGGGGAGACACACGCGCACCTAGTTTTCTTTCAGACGCTCTCCGGCTTCGCAGGCCTCCGTTTCCGTGTGTTCTGTTCGCGTTCCGACGGTCGGAGGCCCGCCCAGAGGCTGCGATTTCCCGGCCCCACCCTGACAAAGGGGCAAAAGTTGCACCGAACAGAGGTCCCCACGGACACACCAAATCCTCTTTGAGATGCTGTCCCGCCACGCAGGCCTCCGTTTCCGCGCATTCCGAGCACATTCCGACAGTCGGAGGCCCGCCTGTGTGCCGCAATTTCCCGGCCCCACTCTGACAGAGGGGCAAAAGTTGCCCCGAAAAGAGGGCCACGCGGACACACCTAGTCCTCTTTGAGACCCTTTCCGCCCACGCAGGCCTCCGTTTCAGTCCTTAGAGAGAACGGTCTGACAGTCGGATGCCCGCCCAGAGGCCACGATTTCCCAGCCCTACCCTGTCAGAGGGGAAAATGTTGCCCCGAAATGAGGGACACACGGACACACATGGTTCTCTTGGAGACGCAATCCCTCCCGCAGGCCTGCGTTTCCACCCATTCTGAGAGCATTCCGACAATCGGAGTCCCACCCGGAGGACGCGACTTCCCGGCCCACTCCGACAGAGGGGCAAAGGTTGCTCCAAAAAAAGTGCCACGCGGAGACACATAGGCCTCTTTGAGACGCTGTCCCTCCGCGCAGGTCTCCGTTTCTGTCTATTGTGAGTGCGTTCCGACGGTCGGAGGCCCTCCCAGAGGCCACGATTTCCCGGCCCCACCGTGACAGAGAGGCAAAAGTTGCCCGGAAAACAGGGTTAAGCGAGCGCACCTAGTCATCTTTGAGAAGATGTCCTTCGCCAGGCCTCTGATTCCGCCCGTTACGAGCGCGTTCCGACGGTTGGAGGCCCGCCCGGAGGCCACGATTTGCCAGCCCCACCCTGACAGAGGCCCAAAAGTTGCCCCGAAAAGAGGGCCACGCGGACACACCTAGTCCCCTTTGAGACGCTGTCCCGCCACGCGAGACTCTATTTCCACCCATTCCGAGCGCGTTCCGACACTCGGAGGCCCGCGTGGTTGCCACGATTTCCCGGCCACACTCTGACAGAGGGCCACGCGGACACATCTAGTCCTCTTTCAGATGCTGTCCCGTCGCGCAGTCCGGCCTTTCGTGTTCCGAGCGCATTCCAACGGTCGGAGGCCCGCCCAAAGGCCGCGATTTCCCGGCCCCAACCTGACAGAGGGGCAAAAGCTGCCCCGAAATGAGGGTGACGTGGACACACCTAGTCCTCCTTGTGACACTTTCCGCCCACGCAGGCCTCCGTTTCAGTCCTTACCGAGAACGGTCTGACAGTCGGATGCCCGCCCAGAGGCCACAATTTCCCAGCCCTACCCTGACAGAGGGGAAAATGTTGCCCCGAAATGAGGGCCACACGGACACGCCTGGTTCCCTTTGAGACGCTGTCCCTCCACGCAGGAATCTGTTCCCGCCATTCCGAGTGCGTCACAACGGTCGGAGGACCGCCCAGAGGCCGTGATTTCCCGGCTCCAACCTGACAGAGGGGAAAGAGTTGCCCCGAAAAGAGATCCACGCGGACACACCTAATCCTCTTTGAGCATCTGTCCCTCACGCAGGCCTACGTTTACACCCGCTCAGAGCACGATCCGACGGTCGGAGGCCCGCCCGGATCCGCGATTTCCCACCCCACCCTGACAGAGGCCCAAAAGTTTCCCCAAAAAGATGGTGACACGGACACACCTAGTCCCCTTTGGGACGCTGCCCCTCCGTGCAGGAATCCGTTTCCGCCCATTTCGTTCACGTTCCGAAGGTCGGAGGCCAGCCCAGAGGACGCGATTTCCTGACCCCACCCTGACAGAGGTCCAAATGTTGCCCGAAAAGAGGGCCACGCAGACACACACAGTCCTCTTTGAGACGCTGTTCCTCGCACAGGCCTCCCTTTCCGCCCGTTCCGAGTACGTTCCGATGGTCCGAGGCCCGCCCGGAGGCCGCGATTTCCCGACCCCACCCTGACAGTTTCCCAAAACTTTCCCCAAAAAGAGGGTGACCCTTACACACCTTGTCCCCTTTGAGACGCTGTCCCTCCGCGCAGGCCCCTGTTTCTGCCCGTTCTGAGCACGTTCTGACGTTCGGAGGACCGCCCAGAGGTCTGGATTTCCCAGCCCACCCTGACTGAGGGCCAAAAGTTCCCCGAAAAGAGGGGGATGTGCTCACACCTAGTCCACTTGGAGACGCTGTCCATTTGAGGGGGGCCTCCATTTCCGCTTTTTCTGAGCGCGTTCCGGCGGTCAGAGTTCCTCCCGGTGGCCGCAATTTCCCGGCCCCAGCCTGACAGAGGGGCAAAAGCTGCCCCGAAAAGGGGCTATGCACGCGCACTTACTCCTCTTTGGGACTCTTTCCCTTCATGCAGGCCTCCGTTTCTGACTGTTCTGAGTTCGTTCCGACGGTCGGATGCCCTCCCGGAGGTGGCAATTCCCCGGCCCCACTCTGACAGAGGGGCAAAAGTTGCTCCGAAAAGAGGGCCACACGGACACACATAGTCTTCTTTGAGACGCTGTCCCTCCGCGCAGGCTTCCGTTTCTAACCATACCGAGAGCGTTACGACGGTCAGAGGCCCGCCCGAAGGCCAGGATTTCCCGGCCCAACCCTGACAGAGAGGCAAAAGATGCCTGGAAACAAGGCGAAGCGCGCGCACCTAGTCCTTTTTGAGAAGCTGTCCTTTGCGCAGGCCTCCGTTTCCGCGCGTTACGACCGCGTGCCGACGGTCGGTGGCCCGCCCAGAGGCCGTGATTTCCCGGCCCCACGCTGACAGAGGGGCAAAAGTTGCCCCGAAAAGAGGGCCAAACGGACACACCTGCTTCCCTTGGAGACGCAGTCCCTCGCGCAGGCCTCCGTTTCCGCCCATTCAGAGCACGTTCTGACAGTCGGAGTCCTGCATGGCGGCCGCAACTTCCCAGCTCCACCATGACAGAGGGGCAAAAGTTGCCCGGAAAACAGGGAGATGCGCGCACCTAGTCACCTTTGAGACGCTGTCCCTCCGCGTAGGAATCTGTGCCTGCCGTTCCGAGTGCGTTCCGACGGTCGGAGGACCGCCCAGAGGCCGCGATTTCCCGGCTCCACCATGACAGAGGGGCAAGGGTTGCCCCAAAAACAGAGCCAAGCGGACACACCTAATCCTCTTTGAGCATCTGTCCCTCGCGCAGGCCTCCGTTTTCGCCCGTTCAGAGCATGTTCCGACGGTAGGAGGCCCGCCCGGATCCGCGACTTCCCGCCCCGACCCTGACAAAAGGCCAAAAGTTGCCCCGAAAAGAGGGTGACGCGGACACACCTAGTCCCCTTTGAAACGCTGTCCCTCAGCGCAGGAATCCGTTTCCAAACGTTCCGAGTGCGTTCCGATGGTCGGAGGCCCGCGCAGAGGCCGCGATTTCCTGGCTCCACCCTGACAGAGGGGCAAGAGTTGCCCCAAAAAGAGGGCCACATGGACACACCTAGTACTCTTTGAGACGTCCCTCGCGCAGGCCTCTGCTTCGCCCGTTCTGAGTGTGTTCCGACGGTTGGAGGCCAGCCCGGAGGCTGAGATTTCCCGGCCCCACGCTGACAGAGGGCCAAAAGTTGCCCCGAAAAGAGGGTGAACAGGACACACCTAGTCCCCTTTGAGACGCTGTCCCTCCTCGCAGGCCTCTGTTTCTGCTGGTTCTGAGCGCGTTCCGACAGTCGGAGAACTGCCCTGAGGTCGCGATTTCCTGGCCCACCCTGACAGAGGGCCAAAAGTTGCCCCGAAAAGAGGGGGATGTGCGCACACCTAGTCCTCTTGCAGACGCTGTCTCTCCGCGGGGGCCTCCGTTCTGCTTGTTCCGAGCGCATTCCGACGGTCAGAATTCCGCCCGGAGTCCACGATTTCCCGGCCCCACTCTGACAGAAGGGCAAAAGTTGCCCCGAAAAGAGGGCCACAAGGAAACACCTTGTCCTCTTTGAGTTGCTGTCCCTCCGCGCAGGACTCCATTTGAGCCCGTTCCATGCGCGTTCCACGTTCGGATGCACGCCTGGACGCCACGATTTCCGGGCCCAAGCATGATAGTGGGGCAAAAGTTGCCCCAAATATAGGGCGACGCGGAAAACCTAGTCCTTTTTGAGACGCTGTGCCTCATAAGGCGTCAGTTTCCGCCCGTTCCAGAGCATTCCGACGGACGGCGGCCCGCCCAGAGGTCGCGATTTCCCGGCCCCACGCTGACAGAGGGGCAAAAGTTGCCCTGAAAGGGGGGTGATGCACACCCACCTAGTTTTCTTTGAGACGCTTTCCCTCCGCGCAGGCCTGCGTTTCCGCCCATTCGGAGCACGTTCCATCGTTCAGACGCCCACCCGGGGTCCGCGATTTCCCAGCCCCACTCTGACAGAGGTGCAAAAGTTGCCCCAAAAAGAGCGCCACGCGGACACACCTAGTATTCTTTGAGACGCTGTCCCTCCGTGCAGGCCTTCGTTTCTGCCTGTACCGACCTCGCTTCGACGGTCGGAGGCCCGCCCGAAGGCTGAGATTTCCCCGCCCCACCATGACAGAGAGGCAAAACTTGCCCCAGAAAGAGGGAGAAGCCAACACACCTAGTCCTCTTTGCGACGCTGTCCCGCCGCGCAGGCCTCCATTTCCACGTGTTCCGAACGCGTTCCGACGATTGGAGGCCTGCCCAAAGGCTGCAATTTCCCAGCCCCAACCTGACAGAGGGGCAAAAGTTGCCCTGAAAAGAGGGTCACGTGGACTTACATAGTCCTCTTTGAGACTCTGTCCCGCCAACCAGGCCTCCGTTTCCACGTGTTCGGATGCGTTCCGACGGTTGGAGGCCCACCCAAAGGCCGCAATTTCCCGGCCCCAACCTGACAGAGGGGCAAAAGTTGTCCCAAAAAGAGGGCCCCGTGGACACATCTAGTCCTCTTTGAGCATCTGTCCCTCACGCAGGCCTCTATTCCTGCCCTTACCGAGCGCGTTCCGACAGTCGGAGGCCCGCTCAGAGGCTGCGATTTCCCAGCCCCACCCTGACAGATGGGCAAGACTTGCCCCAAAAAGAGGGCGACGCGGACATACCTAGTTCTCTTTGAGACGGTGTCACTCCACGCAGGCCTCCGTTTCCACCCGTGCCAAGCGCGTTCCGAAGGTCGGAGGACCTCCTGGAGGCCGCGATTTCCCTGCCCACCCTGACAGAGGGCCAAAAGTTGCCCCGAAAAGAGGGCCACGCGGACACACCTAGTCTTATTTGAGACGCTGTCCCTCCACGCAGGCCTCCGTTTCTGCCTGTACCGACCCCGTTTTGATGGTCGGAGGCCCGCCCGAAGGCTGCGATTTCCCAGCCCCACCCTGAAAGAGAGGCAAAAGTTGCCCCGAAAAGAGGGACACAAGGACACATCTAGTCTTCTTCGAAATCGTGTTCCTCCGCGCAGGACTCTGATTCCGCCTGTACCGACCTGGTTTCGATGGTTGGAGGTCCGCCCGAAGGCTACGAGTTCCCGGCCCGACCCTGAAATAGAGGTAAAAGTTGCCCCGAAAAGAGGGAGAAGCGGATACACCCAGTCATCTTTGAGACGCTGTCCCAACAAGCAGGCCTCCGTTCCCGCCCACTCCGAGCGCGTTCCGACGGTTGGAGGCCCGCCCGGAGGCCGCGAATTCCCAGCCCCACCCTAACAGAGGGGCAACAGTTGCCCCGAAAAGAGGGCCACGCGGACACACCTAGTCCTCTTTGAGACACTGTCCCTCGCGCAGGCCTCCGTTTCCGCCCATTCCGGGCGTGTTCCAACAGTCGGAGACCCACCCGGAGGCCGCAACTTCCAGCTCCACCATGACAGCGGGGCAAAAGTTGCCCGGAAAATAGGGCGATGCACACAGCTCATCTTCTTTGAGACGCTGTCCCTCACGCAGGCCTCCGTTTCCACGCATTCCGAGCGCGTTCTGATGGCTGGAGGCCCCTCCGGAGGCTGAGATTTCCCTGCCCCACGCTGACACAGGGGCAAACGTTGCCCCGAAAAGAGGGCGACGCGGACACACCTAGTCCTCTTTGAAACATCGTCCCGCCATGCAGGCCTCCATTTACGAATGTTTCGAGCACGTTCTGATGGTTGGAGGCCCGCCCGAAGGCCGGGATTTCCTGGCCCCACCCTGACAGATAGGCAAAAGTTGCCCGGAAAACAGGGCATCGCGCGCATCTAGTCCTCCTTCAGGCGCTGTCCCTACGCGCAAGCCTCCGTTTCCACGCATTCCAAGTGTGTTCCTACGGTCGGAGGCCCCCTGGAGGCCGCGATTTCCCGGCCCCTCCCTGACAGAGGGGCAAATGTTGCCCCGAAAAGAGGGCCACGTGGACACACCTAATCTTCTTTGAGATGGTGTCCCTCCGAGCAGGACTGTACCGACCGTGTTTCGATGGTCGGAGGCATGCCCGAAGGCTGCGATTTCCCGGCCCCACCCTGACATAGAGACAAAAGTTGCCCCAAAAAGAGGGCGACGCAGAAAACCTAGTCCTTTTTGAGACGCTGTCCCTCAGGCAGGGCTCCGTTTCCGCCCGTTCCGAGTGTCTTCAGATGGTCGGAGGCCCGCCCGGAGGCCGCGAGAACCTGGCCCCACCCTGACAGTGGGGCAAAAGTTGCCCCAAAAAGAGGGCGATGCGGAAAACCTTTCCTTTTTGAGACGTTGTCCTTCATGCAGGCCTCCGTTTCTGCCCGTTCTGAGCGTGTTCAGACGGTCGGAGGCCCGCCGGGGGCCGCGATTCCCAGCCCCACCCTGACAGAGGGGCAAAGTTTGCCCGAAAACAGGGGGACCCGCAACCACTTAGTCCTCTTGGGGACGCTGTCCCTCCGCGCAGGCCTTCGTTTCCACCCGTTCCAAGCGCGTTCCGACATTTGGAGGCCCCCCCGGAGGCCGCAATTTCCCGGCCCCACCCTGACAGAGGGGCAAAAGTTGCCCGGAGAACAGGGAGATGCACGTACCTAGTCACCTTAGAGACGCTGTCCCTCCGTGCAGGAATCTGTGCCCGCCGTTCCGCTGCGTTCCGACGGTCGGAGGACCACCCAGAGGCCGCGATTTCCCAGCTCCACACTGACAGAGGGGTGAGAGTTTACCCCGAAAAGAGAGCCACGCGGACACACCTAATCCTCTTTGAGCATCTGTCCCTCGTGCAGGCCTCCGTTTCTGCCCGTTCAGAGCACGTTCTGACGGTCAAGGCCCGCCCGGATCCGCGACTTCCCAGACCCACCCTGACAGAGCGGCAAAAGTTGCCCTGAAAAGAGGGTGACGCGGACACACCTATCCCCTTTGAGACGCTGTCCCTCCGCGCAGGAATCCGTTTCCACACATTCCAAGTGTGTTCCGATTGTCATATACCTGCCCAGAGGCGGCGATTTCCCGGCTCAACCATGACAGAGGGGTAAAAGTTGCCCCCAAAAGAGGGCCACGTGGACACACCTAGTACTCTTTGAGACGTTGTCCCTCACGCAGGCCTCCGCTTCCGCCCGTTCCGAGTGCGTTCCGATGGTCGGAGGACCGCCCGAAGGCCGGGATTTCCCGGCCACAACCTGACAGAGAGGCAAAAGTTGCCCCGAAAAGTGGGACACAAGGACACAACTAGACCTCTTTGAGATCGTGTTCCTCCGTGCAGGACTCTGTTTCCGCCCGTTCCGAGCAGGATCCATGTTCGGATGAATTCCCGGAGGCTGCGATTTCCCGGCCCGACTGTGAAAGAGGGGAAAAAGTTGCCCCGAAAAGAGGGCCAAACGAACACACCTAGTCCTCTTTGAGAAGCTGTCCCTACACGCAGGCCTCCGTTTCTGCCCTTACCGAGCGTGTTCCGACAGTCGGAGGCCCGCTCAGAGGCTGCGATTTCACAGCCCCACCATGGCAGATGGGCAAGATTTGCCCGGAAAAGAGGGCGACGCGGACAAACCTAGTCCTCTTTGAGACACTGACCCTCCGCGCAGGACTCTGTTTCCGCCCGTTCCGAGTGGGTTCCACGTTCGGATGCATGCCCGGAGGCTGCGATTTCCTGGCCCGACCCTGACAGAGGGGAAAAAGTTGCCCCGAAAAGAGGGCCTCACGGACACACCTCGTCCTCTTTGAGACGCTGTCCCTCCGTGCAGGCATCCATTTCCGGCCGTTCTGAGTGCGTTCCGATGGTCGGAGGACAGCCCGAAGGCCGGGATTTCCCGGCCACACCCTGACAGAGGGGCAAGAGTTGCCTCGAAAAGAGAGCCACGCGGACATACCCAATCCTCTTTGAGCATCTTTCCCTTGCGCAGGCCTCCGTTTCCACCCGTTCAGAGCACGTCCCGAAGGAGGGAGGCCCGCCAAGATCCGCGATTTCCCGTCTCCACCCTGACAGAGGGCCAAAAGAATAGAGGGTGACGCGGACACTCCTAGTCCTCTTTGAGATGCTGTCCCTCCGCGCAGGCCTCGGTTTCCGCTTGTTCTGAGTGCGTTCCGATGGTCGGACGCACGCCCAGAGGCCGTGATTTCCCGGCCCACTCCGACAGGGGGGCAAAAGTTGCCCCAAAAAGAGGGTGAGGCGGACACACCTAGTCCTCTTTGAGATGCTGTCCCTCCGCGCAGGCCTCGGTTTCCGCTTTTCTGAGCGCGCTCCAACGGTCAGAGTCCCGCCGGCAGCCATGATTTCCCGGCCCCACCCTGACAGAGGGGCAAAAGTTGCCCCGAAATGAGGGTGATGTCGACACACCTAGTCCTCTTTGAGACGCTTTCCGTCCGGGCAGGCCTCCGTTTCCGCGTGTCCCGAGCACATTCCGACAGTCGGAGGCCTGCCCAGAGGCCAGGATTTCCCAGACCCGCCCTGACAGAGAGGCAAAAGTAGCCAGAAAACAGGGCGATGCGCGCACCTGGTCCTTTTTGGGGTGCTGTCCCTCCGCGCAGGTCTCGGTTTCCGCCCATTTCGAGCACGTTCCGACGGTTGGAGGCCCACCCGAAGGCCGTAATTCCCCGGCCCCTCCCTGACGGAGAGTCAAATTTTGCCCCGAAAAGAGGGAGAAGCGAACACACCTAGTCATCTTTGAGACACTGTTCCTCCACGCAGGCCTCCGTTTCCGCCCGTTCCGAGGGCATTTCAACGGTCGGAGGCGCGTCTGTAGGCCGCGAGTTCCCGGCCCCACCCTGAGAGAGGGGCAAAATTTGCCCCAAAAAGAGGGCGACACGAAAACCTATTCCTCTTTGAGACGCTGTCCCTCCGCGCAGGCCTCCGTTTCCGCCCGTTCCGAGGGCGTTTCGACGGTCGGAGGCCCGCCCGTAGGCCGTGAGTTCCCGGCCCCACCCTGACAGAGGGGCAAAATTTGTCCCAAAAAGAGGGCGACGCGGAAAACCTATTCCTCTTTGAGACACTGTCCCTCCACGCAGGCCTCCGTTTCTGCCCGTACTGATCGCGTTTCCACGGTCGGAGGCTTGCCCAGAGGCCGCGATTTCTCGGCCCCACTCTGACAGAAGGGCAAAAGTTGCTCCGAAAAGAGGGCCACGCGGACACACATAGTTCTCTTTGAGACGCTGTCCCTCCGCGCAGGCTTCCGTTTCTACCTATATCGAGAGCGTTACGACGGTCAGCGACCCGCCCGAAGGCCGGGATTTCCCGGCCCCACCCTGACAGAGGCGCAAAAGTTTCCCCAAAAAGAGGGTGACGCGGACACACCTAGTCCTCTTTGAGACGCTGTCCCTCCGCGCAGGCCTCCGTTTCCACCCATTCCGAGCGCCTTCCGACAGTCGGAGTCCCGCCCAGAGGCCGCGACCTCCCGGCTCCACCCTGTCAGAGGGGCAAAAGTTGCCCGGAAAACAGGGAGATGTACTCACCAAGTCACCTTTGAGACGCTGTCCCTCTGCGTAGGAATCTGTAACTGCCCTTCCGAGTGCGTTCTGACGGTCGGAGGACCGCCCAGAGGCCGCGATTTCCCGGCTCCTCCCTGACAGTGGGGGGAGAGTTGCCCCGAAAAGTGGGTGACGCGGACACACCTAGTCCTCTTTGCGTTGCTGCCCTTCCGCGCAGGCCCCCATTTCCGCCCATTCCAAGAGCATTCCGATGGTCAGAGGCCCACCGGGAGGCCCTGATTTCCCGGCCCCAGTATGACAGAGGGGCAAAGGTTGCCCCGAAAAGAGGGTGACGCGGTCATACATAGTCTCTTTGAGACGCTGTCCCTCGTGCAGGCCTCCGTTTCTGCCCATTCCGAGCACGTTTTGATGGTCGGAGGCCCGCACGGACGACACGATTTCCCGGCCCCACCCTGACAGAGGCCCAAAAGTTTCCCCAAAAAGGGGGTGACGTGGACACACCTAGTCCTCTTTGAGACACTGTCCCTATGCACAGGCCTCCATTTCTGCCCGTTCCGAGCGCGTTCCAACGGTCGGAGGCCCTCCCGGTGGCCGCGATTTCTTGGCCCCACCCTGACAGAGGGGCAAAAGTTGCCCAGAAAATGGCCATGTACGAACACTTACTCCTCTTTGAGACGCTGTCCCTCCATGCAGGCCTCCGTTTCTGCCTGTTCTGAGTGCGTTCCAACCGTCGGAGGCCATCCCGGAGGCCGCAATTTCCCGGCCCCACCCTGACAGAGGCCAAAATGTTTCCCAAAAATAGGGTGACGCGGACACACCAAGTCCCCTTTGAGACGCTATCCCTCTGCGCAGAAATCCGTTTCCGCCCGTTCCGAGCACGTTCCTATGGTCGGAGGCCCGCCCGGAGGCCGCGATTTCCCAGCCCCACCCTGAAAGAGGCCGAAACGTTGACCCGAAAAGAGGGCCACGCGGGCAAACCTAGTCTCTTTGAGACGCTGTCCTTCCATGCAGGCCTCCATTTCCGCCCATTCCAAGAGCGTTCCGACAGTCGGAGGCTCACCCGGAGGCCCTTATTTCCCGGCCCCAGTCTGACAGAGGGGCAAAGGTTCACCCAAAAAGAGGGTGACGCGCGCGCACCTAGTCCTTTTTGAAATGCTGTGCCTTGCTCAGGCCTCCGTTTCAGCCCGTTCCCAACGCGTTTCGATGGTCGGAGGCCCGCCCGGTAGCCACGATTTCCTGGCCCCAGCCTGACAGAGGGGCAAAAGTTGCCCAGAAAAGGGGCCATGAATGCACACTTACTCCTCTTTGAGATGCTGTCCCTCCACGCAGACCTCCGTTTCTGCCTGTTCTGAGTGCGTTCCGATGGTTGGAGGCCCTCCTGGAGGCCGCGATTTCCCGGACCCACCCTGACAGAGGCCAAACAGTTTCCCAAAAATAGGGTGACGCTGACACACCTAGTCCCCTTTGAGAAGCTGTCCCTCCACGCAGAAATCTGTTTCCGCCCGTTCCGAGCGCGTTCCGACGGTCGGAGGCCCGCCCGGAGGCTGCGATTTCCCAGCCCCACCCTGAAAGAGTCCCAAACGTTGACCCGAAAAAAGGGCCACGCGGACACACCTAGTCCTCTTTGAGACGCTGTCCTTCCACACAGGCCTCCGTTTCTGCCCGTTCCGTAGGCGTTCCCACGGTCTCAGCACCTCCCGGAGGCCGGGAATTCCCGGCTCTACCCGGACAGTGGGCAAAAGTTGCCCCGAAAAGAGGGTGATGCGGAAACACCTAGTCCTCTTTGAGATGCTGTCCCTCCGCGCAGGCCTCCGTTTCAGCTTGTTCTGACCGCATTCTGACGGTCGGACGTCTGCCCGGAGGCCACGATTTCCCGGGCCCACTCTGCCAGAGGGAAAAAGTTGCCCCGAAAAGAGGGTGATGTGGACACACCTAGTCCCCTTTGAGACGTTGTCCCTCGTGCAGGCCTCCACTCCCGCCCATTCCGAGTGCGTTCCGATGGTCGGAGGCCCGCCCGGAGGCCGAGATTTCCCGGCCCCAAGCTGACAGAGGGCCAAATGTTGCCCCGAAAAGAGGGTGAGTTGGCCACCCCTTTTCCTCTTGGAGACGGTGTCCCTCCGCGCAGGCCTCCATTACCGCCCATTCCGAGCACGTTCCGACGGTCGGAGGACCGCCCGGAGGCCGCGAATTCCAGGCCCCACCCTGACAGAGGGGCAAGACTTGCCCCGAAAAGAGTGCACCGCGGACACACCTAGTTCTCTTTGAGACACTTTCCCTCCACGCAGGCCTCCATTTCCGCCCGTTCCGAGAGCGTTCCGACAGTCAGAGACCCGCCCGGAGGCCACGATTTCCCGGCACCACCCTGACAGATGGCAAAAGTTGCCCCGAAAACAGGGCGACGCGGACACCCCAAGTCTTCTTTGAGACGCTGTCCCACCGCACAGGCCTCCGTTTCCGGGTGTTCCGAGTGCGTTCTGAAGGTCAGAGTCCCACCGGCAGCCACGAGTTCCCGGCCCCACCCGGACAGAGGGGCAAAAGTTGCCCCGAAAAGCGGACCACGAGGACACAACTAGACCTCTTTGAGACGCTGCCTCTCCGCGCAGGCCTCCATTTCCGTCTGGTCCGAGCGCGTTCCGACGGTCGGAGTCCCGCACAGGGCGAAGCGCGCGCACCTAGTCTTCTTTGAGACGATGACCTTCACGCAGGCCTCTGTATCTGCCCGTTCCGACCACTTTACGACGGTCGTAGGCTTACCCGGGAGCCGCGATTTCCCGGCCCCACTCTGACAGAGGGCCAAAAGTTGCCCCAAAAAGAGGGCCACGCAGGCACACCTAGTCCTCTTTGAGATGCTGTCCTTCCACGCAGGCCTCCATTTTAGCTCGTTCCAAGCGCATTCCCACAGTCGCAGGCCCTCCTGGAGGCTGGGATTTCCCGGCTCCACCCTGATAGAGGGCCAAAAGTTGCCCCGAAAAGAGGACCACGCGGACACACCTAGTCCTCTTTGAGACGCTGTCCATCCATGCAGGCCTCCGTATTAGCTCGTTCCGATCGCGTTCCCACAGTTGGAGGCTTGCACGGAGTCCGCCACTTCCCTGCCCCACGTTGACTATGGGGCAAACTTTGCCCGAAAACAGGGGGACGCGTGTCCACCTAGTCCTCTTGGAGATGCTGTCTGTCCCCGTAGGCCTCCGTTTCCACCCATTCCAAGCGCATTCCGAAGGCCGGAGGACATCCTGGAGGCCGCGATTTCCCTGCCCACCCTGACAGAGGGGCAAAAGTTGCCCCGAAAAGAGGGCCACACCGACACACCTAGTCCTCTTTTTGACGCTGTCCTTCAACGCAGGCCTCCGTTTTAGCCCATTACATGTTCCCACGGTCGGAGGCTGGCACGGAGGCTGCGACATCCCTGCCCCACGTTGACTGTGGGGCAAACTTTGCATGAAAACAGGGGGACGCACGTCCACCTAGTCCTCTTGGTGAAGTTGTCTGTCCGTGCAGGCCTCCGTTTCCACCCATTCCAAGCGCGTTCTGACGGTCGGAGGACCTTCCGGAGGCAGCGATTTCCCGGCCCCACCCTGACAGCAGTCAAAAAGTTGCCCCGAAAAGAGGGCCACGCGGACAAACATGGTCCTCTTTCAGACGCTGTCCCTCACGCAGGCCTCCGCTTCCACCTGTTCCGAGCGTGTTCCGACGTTCGGAAGCCCGCCTGGAGGCAGAGATTTCCCGGCCCCACGCTGATAGTGGGGCTAAAGTTGTCCCGAAAACAGGGGGATATGCGTGTGCACCTAGTCCTCTTTGAGACGATGACCTTCGCGCAGGCCTCTGTATCTGCCCGTTCCGACCACTTTACGACGGTCATAGGCTTACCGGGGGCCGCGATTTCCCGGCCCCACTCTGACAGAGGGCCAAAAGTTGCCCCAAAAAGAGGGCCACGCGGACACGCCTAGTCCTCTTGGAGACGCTGTCTGTCCGCGCAGGCCTCCGTTTCCACCCATTCCAAGCGCGTTCCGAAGGTCGGAGGACCTCCTGGAGGCCGCGATTTCCCCGCCCACCCTGACAGAGGGGCAAAAGTTGCCCCGAAAAGAGGGCCACGCGGACACACCTAGTCCTCTTTGAGACGCTGTCCTTCCACGCAGGCCTCCGTTTTAGCCCATTCCGAGCGCGTTCCCACGGTCGGAGGCTTGCACAGAGGCTGCGACATCCCTGCCCCACGTTGACTGTGGGACAAACTTTGCACGAAAACAGGGGGGCGCACGTCCACCTAGTCCTCTTGGAGACGTTGTCTGTCTGCGCAGGCCTCCGCTTCCACCCATTCCAAGCGTGTTCCGAACGTCGGAGGACCTCCTGGAGGCCGCGATTTCCCTGCCCACCCTGACAGAGGGCCAAAGGTTGCCCCGAAAAGAGGGCCACGTGGATGCACCTAGTCCTCTTTGAGACGCTCTCCCTCCGCGCAGGCCTCTGTTTCCACCCGTTCCGAGCGCGTTCCAACGGTTGGACAACCGCCCGGAGGCCGCGATTTTCCAGCTCCACCCTTACACAGGGGCAAACATTGCCCCAAAAGAGGGACACATGGACACACATTGTCCTCTTTGAGACGTTGTCCCTCGCGCAGGCCTCCGCTTCAGCCTTTTCCGAGCACGTTCGGACGGTCGGAGGCCCGCCTGGGGGCCGCGATTTCTCAACCCCACCCTGACAGTTGGGTTAAAGTTGCCCTGAAAACAAGGGGAAGCGCGCGCACCTAGTCCTCCTGGAGAAACTGCCCTTCGCGCAGGCCTCCGTTTCTGCTTGTTCTGAGCGCGTTCCGACGGTCGGAAGTACGCCCGGAGGCCATGATTTCCCAGTCCCACTCTGACAAAGGGGCAAAAGTTGCCTGGAAAAGATGGTGAGGCGGACACACCTAGTCCTCTTTGAGATGCTGTCCCTCCGGGCAGGCCTCCATTTCCACCCATTCCGAACGCATTCCAATGGTCGGAGGCGCCCCCCAGAAGCCGGGATTTCCCGGCCCCATGCTGACAGAGGGGCAAAAGTGCTCCAAAAAAAGGGGGACACGCACACCTAGTCCACTTGAAGACGCTCTCCCTCCGGTCAGGCCTCCGTTTCCACCCGTTCCGAGCGTGTTCCGACAGTCGGAGGACCGCCCGGAGACCGCGATTTTCAGGCTCCACCCTTACAGAGGGGCAAACGTTGCCCCAAAAGAGGGCCACGTGGACGCACCTAGTCCTCTTTGAGACGTTGTCCCTCGCGCAGGTCTCCGCTTCAGCCCTTTCCGAGCACGTTCTGACGGTCGGAGGCCCACCCGGTGGCCGCGATTTCCCAGCCCCAGCCTGACAGAGGGGCATAAGTTGCCCCGAAAAGGGGCCATGCACGCGCACTTGCTCCTCTTTGAGACACTGTCCCTCAATGCAGGCCTCCGTTTCTCACTGTTCTGAGCGCGTTCCGACGGTCGGAGGCCCTCCCGGACGCCGCGATTCCCCGGCCCCACTCTGACAGAGGGGCAAAAGTTGCTCCGAAAAGAGGGCAACGCGGACACACATAGTCCTCTTTGAGACGCTGTCCCTCCGCACAGGCTTCCGTTTCTACCCATATCGAGAGCGTTACGACGGTCAGAGACCCGCCCGAAGGTCGGGATTTCCCGCCCCGACTCTGACAAAGAGGCAAAAGATGCCCAGAAAACAGGGCGAATCGCGTGCACCTAGTCCTGTTTGAGAAGCTGTCCTTCGTGCAGGCCTCCATTTCCGCCCGTTCCGAGCGTGTTCCGATGCTCGGAGGCCCGCCCAGAGGCCGCAATTTCCCAGCCCCACCCTGACAGAGTCCAAAAATTTTCCCAAAAATAGGGTGACATAGACACACCTAGTCCCCTTTGAAACGCTGTCCCTCTGCGCAGAAATCCATTTCCGCCCGTTCCGAGTGCGTTCCGACGGTCGGATGCCCGCCCAGAGGCCGCGATTTCCCAGCCCCTACCTGAAAGAGGCCGAAACATTGACCCAAAAAGAGGGCCACGCGGGCAAACCTAGTCCTCATTGAGACGCTGTCCTTCCACGCAGGCCTCCGTTTCCGCCCGTACAGAGTACGTTCCAACGGTCGGAGGCCCACGCGGATCCGCGATTTCCCGGCCCCACCCTGACAGAGGGCCAAAAGTTGCCCCGAAAAGAGGGTGACGCGGAAACACCTAGTCCTCTTTGAGATGCTGTCCCTCCACGCAGGCCTCCGTTTCCGCTTGTTCTGACCGCGTTCCGATGGTCGGACGTCCGCCCGGAGGCCACGATTTCCTGGGCCCACTCTGACAGAGGGGAAAAAGTTGCTCCGAAATGAGGGCCACGTGGACACACCTAGTACTCTTTCAGACGTTGTCCCTCGCGCAGGCCTCCGCTTCCGCCCATTCCGAGTGCGTTCCGATGGTCGGAGTCCTGCCCGGAAGCTAAGATTTCCCGGCCCCATCCTGACAGAGGGCCAAAAGTTGCCCCGAAAAGAGGGTGAGGCGGACACACCTAATCCTCTTTGAGACGGTGTCCCTCCACGTAGGCCTCCGCTTCCGCCTGTTCCGAGCGTGTTCCGACGGTCGGAGGCCTGCCTGGAGGCTGAGATTTCCCGGCCCCACTCTGACAGAGGGTGAAAAGTTACCCCAAAAAGAGGGTGACGCGGACACACTTAGTCCGGTTTGAGACGGTGTCCCTCCGCGCAGGCCTCTGTTTCAGCCCGTTCCGAGCGCGTTCAGATGGTCGGAGGCCCACCCGTAGGGCGGGATTTCCCGGCCCCACTCTGACAGAGGGTGAAAAGTTACCCCGAAAAGAGGGTGACGCGGTCACACTTAGTCCGGTTTGAGACGGTGTCCCTCCGCGCAGGCCTCCGTTTCCACCAGTTACGATCACGTTCCGACGGTCGGAAGCCTGCCCGCAGGCCGCGATTTCCCGGCCCCACCCTGACAGAGGACCAAAACTTTCCCCAAAAAGAGGGTGACGCGGACACACCAAGTTCCCTTTAAGATGCTGTCCTTCCACGCAGGGCTCCATTTTAGCCCGTTCCGAGAACATTCCCACGTCGGAGGCCTGCCCAGAGGCCGGGATTTCCCGGCTACACCCTGACAGTGGGGCAAAAGTTGCCAGGAAAACAGGGCGATGCACCCACATAGTCCTCTTTGAGACGCGGTCCCTCCGCGCCGGCCTCCGTTTCTGCCTGTTCTGTGTGCTTTCTGACGGGCAGAGTCCCGCCCAGAGGCCGCGATTTCCCGGCTCAACTTTGACAGAGGGGCAAAAGTTTCCCCGAAAAGAGGGCCAAACGGACACATACAGTCCTCTTTGAGACGTTGTCCCTCCGGCAGGCCTCAGTTTCTTCGCATACCGATCACGTTACGACAGTCAGAGGCCCGCCCAAAGCCCGGGATTACCCATCCCACCATGAAAGAGAGGCAAAAGTTGCCCGGAAAACAGGGTGAAGCGCACGTACTTAGTCCTCTTTGAGACGCGGTCCTTCGCGCAGGCCTTCTTTTCTGCCCGTTCCGAACGCGTTCTGATGGTCGGAGGACAGACCGGAGGCCGCGAATTCCCAGCCCCACCCTGAAAAAGGCCCAAAAGGTTCCCCAAAAAGTGGGTGACGTGGGCACACCTAGTCCCCTTTGAGACGCTGTCCCTCCGCGCAGATATTGGTTTCCACCCATTCCGTGCGTGTTCCGAAGTTCGGAGACCCACCCGGAGGCTGCGATTTCCATGCCCCACCCTGACAGAGGCCCAAAATTTCCCCAAAAACAGGGTGACGTGGTCACACCTAGTCCCCTTTGAGAAGCTGTCCCTCCGCACAGGAATGTGTGCCCGCCGTTCTGAGTGCCTTCCGACGGTCGGAGGACCACCCAGAGGCCGTGATTTCCCAGCTCCACCCTGACAGAGGGGCAAGAGTTGCCCCGAAAGAGAGCCACGCGGACACACCTAATCCTCTTTGAGCAGATGTCCCTCACGCAGGCCTCCGTTTCCGCCTGTTCAGAGCATGTTCCGACCATCGGACCCCCGCCCGAATCTGAGATTTCCCGGCCCCATCCTGACAGAGGGCAAAAAGTTGCCCCAAAAAGTGGGTGACGTGGGCACATCTAGTCCCCTTTGAGACGCTGTCCCCCAGCGCAGAAACCCGTTTCTGCCCATTCCGTGCGCGTTCCAACGGTCGGAGGGCAGCCCAGAGGCCGCGATTTCCCGGCACCACCCTGACAAAGGTCCAAATCTTGCCCCGAAAAAAGGGTGACCCGGACACACCTAGTCCCCTTTGGGACGCTGGCCCTCTGCGCAGGCCTCCGTTTCCGCCCGTCCCGAGCACGTTCTGATGGTCGCAGGCCCACCCGGAGGCCGCAATTTCCCGGCCCCACCCTGATAGAGGCCCAAAGCTTTCCCCAAAAAGAGGGTGACCCGGACACACCTAGTCCCCTTTGAGACGCTGTCCCTCCGCGCAGGCCTCCGTTTCCGCCAATTCCGAGCATATTCTGACGGTCGGAGGCCTGCACAGGGGCCGCGATTTCCCGGCTCCACTCTGACAGAGGGGCAAAAGTTGCCCCAAAAAGAGGGCCACGCGGACACACCTAGACTTCTTTGAGACGCTGTCCCTCTGCACAGGCCTCCGTTTCCTCCTGTACCGACCGCGTTTCGATGGTCGGAGGCCCGTCCGAAAGCTGCGATTTCTCGGCCCCAACATGACAGAGAGCCAAAAGTTGCCACGAATAGAAGGAGAAGCGGACACACCTAGTTCTCTTTGTGACGCTGTCCCTCCACGCAGGCCTCAGTTTGCGCCCATTTCGAGCACGTTGCGATGGTCAGAGTCCTGCCCGAAGGCGGGGATTCCTGGCCCCACCCTGAAAGAGGGCCAAAAGGTGCCCTGAAAAGAGGTGACGCGGACAAACGTACTCCTCTTTGAGTCGCTGTCCCTCCGCGCAGACCTCCGTTTCCGTCAGTTCCGATCGCGTACTGATGGTCGGAGTCCCGCCCGGAAGCTGCAATTTCCCGGCCCCACGTTGACTGAGGGGCAAAGATTGCCCCGAAATGAGGGTGACGTGGACACGCCTAGTCCTCTTTGAGAAGCTTTCCGTCCGCACAGACCTCCGTTTCAACCCTTTCCCGAGCGCATTCCGACAGTCATAGGCCCGCCCAGAGGTAGCGATTTCCCGGCCCTACCCTGACGGAAAGGACAAATTTGCCCCCAAAAGAGGGGCGCACGGACAAACCTAGTCCTCTTTGAGACGCTATCCCTCTGTGCAGGGCTCCATTTCCGCTCTTTCTGTGGGCGTTCCGACGGTCGGAGCCTGCCCAGAGGCCGCGATTTCCTGGCCCCACCCTGACAGCGGCCCAAAAGTTGCCCAAAAAGAGGGCCACACGGACACACCTGGTTCCCTTGGAGACGCATTCCCTCGCGCAGGCCTCCGTTTCCGCCCATTCCGAGAGCGTTCCGACAGTCGGAGATACGCCCGGAGGGGCGACTTCCCAGCTCCACCCTGACAGAGGGGCAAAAGTTGCCCGGAAAACAGGGAGATGCACGCACCTAGTCACCTTTGAGACGCTGTCCCTCCGCGCAGGAATCTGTGCCCGCCGTTCCGAGTGCATTCCGACGGTCGGAGGACTGCCCAGAGGACGTGATTTCCCGGCCCCACTCAGACAGAGGTCCAAAAGTTCCCCCGAAAAGAGGTCCACGCGGACACACATAGTCCTCATTGAGACGCTGTCCTTCCACGCAAGCCTCCATTTTAGCCCGTTCCAAGAGCGTTCCCACGGTCTGAGGCACGCCCGGAGGCCGGGATTTCCCGGCTCCACCCAGACAGAGGGGCAAAAGTTGCTAGGAAAACGGGGCGATGCATGAACCTAGTCCTCATGGAGACACTGTCCCTCCGCACGGGCCTCCGTTTCTGCCCGTTCTGTGCGCTTTCTGACGGTGGGAGTCCCACCCAGAGGCCGCGATTTCCCGGCTCCACTCTGACAGAGGGGCAAAAGTGGCCCCAAAAAGAGGGACACACGGACACACATAGTCCTCTTTGAGACGCTGTCCCTCCGCGCAGGCCTCCGTTTCTGCCCATACCGAGCACGTTAGGACAGTTGGAGGCCCGCCCAAGGGCCGGGATTTCCCGGCCCCACCCTGAAAAATTGCCCGGAAAACAGGGCGAAGCGCACGTACTTAGTCCTCTTTGAGACGCTGTCTCTCAAGCAGGCCTCCGTTTCCGCCCGTTCCAAGCACGTTCCAAAGGTCGAAGGCCCGCCCAGAGGCCGCGATTTCCCGGTCCCACCCTGACAAAGGCCCAAAAGTTTCCCCAAAAAGAAGGTGACGCGAACACACCTATTCCCCTTTGAGACCCAGTCCCTCCGCGCAGAAATCTGTTTCCGCCCATTCCGTGCGCGTTCCGACGGTCGGAGGACCGCCAAGAGGCCGCGATTTCCCGGCCCCACTCTGACAGAGGTCCAAAAGTCGCCCCAAAAAGAGGGACACGCGGACTCACATAGTCCTCTTTGAGACGCTGTCCTTCCACGCAGGCCTCCGTTTTAGCCCGTTCCGAGAGCGTTCCCACGGTCTGAGGCCCACCCGGAGGCCAGGATTTCCCGTCTCCACCCAGACAGAGGGGCAAAAGTTGCCTGGAAAAAAGGGCGAAGTGCGTGTACTTAGTCCTCTTTGAGACGCTGTCCTTCGCGCAGGCCTCCTTTTCCGCCCGTTCTGAGCGCATTACGATGGTCGGAGGACTGACCGGAGGACGTGATTTCCTGGCCCCACCCTGACAAAGGCCCAAAAGTTTCCCCAAAAAGAGGGTGACGTGAGCACACCTAGTCCCCTTTGAAACGCTGTCCCTCGGGGCAGAAATTCGTTTCCGCCTATTCTGTGCGCGTTCTGACGGTCGGAGGCCTGCCCGGAGGCCGCGATTTCCCGGCCCCACCCTGACAGAAGCCCTGAGGTTTCCCCAAAAACACGGTGTCGTTGACACACCTAATCATCTTTGAGACTCTGTCCCTCCGCGCAGGCCTCCGTTTCTGCCCATACCAAGCGCATTACGACGGTCGGAGGCCCCCCCGAATGCCAGGATTTCCCGGACCCACCCTGACAGAGATGTAAAAGTTGCCCAGAAAACAGGGCGAGGCGCGCACCTGGTCCTCTTTGAGGCGCTGTCCCTCCGCGCAAGCCACGGTTTCCGCCCGTTCTAAGCGCGTTCCGAGGGTCAGAGACACGCCCGGAGGCCGCGATTTCCTGTCCCCACACTGACAGAGTGGCAAAAGATGAGCCGAAAAGAGGGCCACGTGGACACACCCAGTCCTATTTGAGACGCTGTCCCTCCACGCAGGCCTCCATTTCCGCCCGTTCCGAGCGCGTTCCGACTGTCGGAGGCCCACCCAGAGGCCGCGATTTCCCGGCCCCACCCTGACAGAGGGGCAAAAGTTGCCCCAAATAGAGGGCCACGTGGACACACCTAGTCCTCTTTCAGACACTGTCCCTCCGCGCAGGCCTCCATTTCCGCCCATACCGAGCGCTTTCCGACAGTCGGAAGCCTATCAGAAGCCACGATTTCCCGGCCCCAACCGGACAGATGGGCAAGACTTGACCCGAAAGGAGGGCGACGCGCGCTCCCCTAGTTTTCTTTCAGAAGATGTCCCTCCGCGCAGGCCTCCGTTTCTGACCATTCCGAGCGCATTTCGAAAATCGGAGGCCTGTCGAAGGCCGGGATTTCCCGGCCCGACCTTGACAGTAAGGCAAAAGTTGCCCCGAAAACAGGGCGAAGCGCGTGCACCCAGTCCACTTTGAGACACGTTCCCTCGCGCAGGCCTTCGTTTTCGCCCGTTCCGAGAGCGTTCTGACGGTCGGAGGCCCGCCGGGGACCGCGATTTCCCTGCCCAAACTCACGGATTGGCAAAAGTTGCCCCGAAAGGAGGGCGATGCGCACGCCCCTAGTTTTCTTTGAGTAGCTGTCCTTCCGCGCAAGTCTCCATTTCCGCCTGTTCCGAGCGCGTTCCGACGGTTGGAGGCCCGCCCGTTGTCCGCGATTTCCTGGCCCCACCCTGACAGAGGGGCAAAAGTGGCCATGAAATCTGGGCGACGCGGGGACACCTATTCCTCTTTGAGACGTTGTCCCGCTGCGCAGGCCTCCGTTTCTGCCCATGCCGAGAGCGTTCCGACGGTCGGAGTCCCACCCAGGGGCCGCGATTTCCCAGCACCACCCTGACAGATGGGCAAGAGTTGCCCCAAAATCAGGGCGACACGCAGAAACCTAGACCTCTTTGAGACGCTGTCACTCCGAGCAGGCCTCCGTTTCCGCCCATTCCGAGCGCATTCCGACAGTCGGAGGCCCGCCTGTGGGCCGCAATTTCCCGGCCCCACTCTGACAGAGGGGCAAAAGTTGCCCCGAAAAGAGGGCCACGCAGACACACCAAGTCCTCTTTGAGACGCTGTCCCACCGTGCGGGACTCCGTTTCCGCCCATTCCGAGCGCGTTCCGACACTCAGAGGCCCACCTGGTTGCCACGATTTCCCGGCCCCACTCTGACAGAGGGGCAAAAGTTGCCCCGAAAAGAGGGCCACGCAGACACATCTAGTCCTCTTTCAGAAGCTGTCCCGTCGCGCAGTCCGGAGTTTCCTGGTGTTCCGAGTGCGTTCCAATGGTCGGAGGCCTGCCCAAAGGCCGCGCTATCCCAGCCCTACCCTGACAGAGGGGAAAATGTTGCCCCCAAATGAGGGCCACACAGACACACATGGTTCTCTTGGAGACGCAATCCCTCGCGCAGGCCTGCGTTTACACCCATTCTGAGAGCGTTCCGACAATCGGAGTCCCGCCCAGAGGCCGCGACTTCCCGGCCCCACTCCGACAGAGGGGCAAAGGTTGCTCCAAAAAAAGGGCCACGCGGAGACACATAGTCCTCTTTGAGACGCTGTCCCTCCACGCAAGTCTCCGTTTCTATCTATTGTGAGTGCGTTCCAACGGTCGGAGGCCCTCCCGGAGGCCGCAATTTCCCGGCCCCACCGTGACAGAGAGGCAAAAGTTGCCCGGAAAACAGGGTTAAGCGAGCGCACCTAGTCATCTTTGAGAAGATGTCCTTCGCGCAGACCTCTGATTCCGCCCGTTACGAGCGCGTTCCAACGGTCGGAGGCCCGCCCGGAGGCCACGATTTGCCAGCCGCACCCTGACAGAGGCCCAAAAGTTGCCCCGAAAAGAGGGCCAAGCAGACACACCTAGTCCCCTTTGAGACGCTGTCCCGCCGCGCGGGACTCCGTTTCCGCCCATTCCGAGCGCGTTCCGACACTCGGAGGCCCGCCCGGAGGCCACGATTTCCCGGCCCCACTCTGACAGAGGGGCAAAAGTTGCCCCGAAAAGAGGGCCACGCGGACACATCTAGTCCTCTTTCAGACGCTGTCCCGTTGTGCAGTCCGGCGTTTCCTCGTGTTCCGAGCGCGTTCCAACGGTCGGAGGGCCGCCCAAAGGCCGCGATTTCCCGGTCCCAACCTGACAAAGGGGCAAAAGCTGCCCCGAAATGAGGGTGACGTGGACACACCTAGTCCTCTTTGAGACACTTTCCGCCCACGCAGGCCTCCGTTTCAGTCCTTCCCGAGAACGGTCTGACAGTCGGATGCCCGCCCAGAGGCCACGATTTCCCAGCCCTACCCTGACAGAGGGGAAAATGTTGCCCCGAAATGAGGGCCACACGGACACACATGGTTCTCTTGGAGACGCAATCCCTTTCGCAGGCCTGCCTTTCCACCCATTCTGAGAGTGTTCCAACAATCGGAGTCCTGCCCGGAGGCCGCGACTTCCCGGCCCCACTCCGACAGAGGGGCAAAAGTTGCTCCAAAAAAAGGGTCTCACGGAGACACATAGTCCTCTTTGAAACGCTGTCCCTCCGCGCAGGTCTCCGTTTCTGTCTATTGTGAGTGCGTTCCGACGGTCGGAGGCCCTCCCGGAGCCCGCGATTCCCGGCCCCACCGTGACAGAGAGGCAAAAGTTGCCCGGAAAACAGGGTTAAGCGAGCGCCCCTAGTCATCTTTGAGAAGATGTCCTTTGTGCAGGCCTCTGATTCCGCCCGTTACGAGCGCGTTCCGACGGTCGGAGGCCCGCCCGGAGGCCACAATTTGCCAGCCCCACCCTGACAGAGGCCCAAAAGTTGCCCCGACAAGAGGGCCATACGGACACGCCTGGTTCCCTTAGAGACGCTGTCCCTCCACCTAGGAATCTGTGCCTGCCATTCCGAGTGCGTTTTGACGGTCGGAGGACCGCCCAGAGGCCGTGATTGCCCGGCTCCAATCTGACAGAGGGGCAAGAGTTGCCCCGAAAAGAGATCCACGCGGACACACCTAATCCTCTTTGAGCATCTGTCCCTCACGTAGGCCTACGTTTACGCCCGTTCAGAGCATGTTCCCACGGTAGGGGGCCCGCCTGGATCCGTGATTTTCCACCCC
The DNA here is from genome assembly GCF_004798865.1 of Varanus komodoensis. Taxonomy (NCBI): domain Eukaryota; kingdom Metazoa; phylum Chordata; class Lepidosauria; order Squamata; family Varanidae; genus Varanus; species Varanus komodoensis. Next base: position 43,446 of record NW_025335745.1, on the reverse strand, counting down.
ACCCTGACAGAGGCCCAAATGTTTCCCCAAAAAGATGGTGACGCGGACACACCTAGTCCTCTTTGAGACGCTGTCCCTCCGCGCAGAAATCCGTTTCCGCCCATTCGGTGCACGTTCCGAAGGTCGGGGGCCAGCCCAGAGGCCACGATTTCCCGGCCCCACCCTGACAGAGGGCCAAAAGTTGCTCCGAAAATAGGGAGACGCGGACACACCTAGTCCTCTTTGAGATGCTGTCCCTCTGCGCAGGAATCCGTTTCCAAATGTTCCGAGTGCATTCCGACGGTCGGAGGCCCGCCCGGGGGCTGAGATTTCCCGGCCCCACTCTGACAGAGGGCCAAAAGTTGCCCCGAAAAGAGGGTGAGGCGGACACATCTAATCCTTTTTCAGACGGTGTCCCTCCGCGCAGTCCTCTGCTTCCGCCCGTTCTAAGCGTGTTTAGACGATCGGAGGCCTGCCCGGAGGCCGCAATTTGCCCGCCCCAGCCTTACAGAGGCCCTAAAGTTGCCCCAAAAATAGGGTGACGTGGACACACGTAGTCCTCTTTGAGATGCTGTCCCTCCGCGCAAGCCTCCGTTTCTGCTTGTTATGAGCGCCTTCCGACGGTCTGACGTCCGCCCGGAGGCCACGATTTCCCGGTCCCACTCTGACAGAGGGGCAAAAGTTGCCCTGAAAAGAGGGTGACGCGGACACACCTAGTCCCCTTTGAAACGCTGTCCCTCAGCGCAGGAATCCGTTTCCAAACGTTCCGAGTGGGTTCCGAAGGTCGGAGGCCCGCCCAGAGGCCGCGATTTCCTGGCTCCACCCTGACAGAGGGGCAAAAGTTGCCCCGAAAAGAGGGCCACTTGGACACACCTAGTAGTCTTTGAGATGTCCCTCGCGCAGGCCTCCGCTTCCGCCCGTTCTGAGTGCGTTCCGACGGTCGGAGGCCCGCCCGGAGGCTGAGATTTCCCGGCCCCATGCTGACAGAGGGCCAAAAGTTGCCCCGAAAAGAGGGTGAGGCGGACACATCTAATCCTTTTTGAGATGGTGTCCCTCCATGCAGGCCTCCGCTTCTGCCTGTTCTGAGCGCGTTCGGACGATCGGAGGCCTGCCCGGAGGCCGCGATTTGCCGGCCCGACCCTGACAGAGGCCCAAAACTTTCCCCAAAAAGAGGGTGAACAGGACACACCTAGTCCCCTTTGAGACGCTGTCCCTCCTCGCAGGCCTCTGTTTCTGCCCGTTCTGAGCACGTTCCGACAGTCAGAGGACTGCCCTGAGGTCGCGATTTCCTGGCCCACCCTGACAGAGGGCCAATAGTTGCCCTGAAAAGAGGGGTATGTGTGCACACCTAGTCCTCTTGGAGATGCTGTCTCTCCGCGGGGGCCTCCGTTCTGCTTGTTCCGAGCGCGTTCCGACAGTCTGAGTTCCGCCCGGAGTTCGCGATTTCCCGGCCCTACTCTGACCGAGAGGCAAAAGTTGCCCTGAAAAGAGGGCCACAAGGACACACCTTGTCCTCTTTGAGTTGCTGTCCCTCCGCGCAGGACTCCGTTTAGGCCCGTTCCATGCGCGTTCCACGTTCGGATGCACACATGGACGCCGCGATTTCCGGGCCCAAGCATGATAGTGGGGCAACAGCTGCCCCAAATATAGGGCGACGCGGAAAACCTAGTCCTTTTTGAGACGCTGTGCCTCATGCAGGCGTCAGTTTCCGCCCATTCCGAGAGCGTTCCGACGGACGGAGGCCCGCCCGGAGGTCGCGATTTCCCGGCCCCACGCTGACAGAGGGGCAAAAGTTGCCCCGAAAGGGGTTGATGCACGCCCACCTAGTTTTCTTTGAGATGCTTTCCCTCCGCGCAGGCCTCCGTTTCCGCCCGTTCCGAGCACGTTCTGTCGGTCGGAGGCCCACCCGGGGTCCGCGATTTCCCAGCCCCACTCTGACAGAGGTGCAAAAGTTGCCCCAAAAAGAGCGCCACGCGGACACACCTAGTATTCTTTGCGACGCTGTCCCTCCATGCAGGCCTCTATTTCTGACTGTACCGACCTCGTGTCGACGGTCGGAGGCCCGCCCGAATGCTGCGATTTCCCGGCCCCACCATGACAGAGAGGCAAAACTTGCCCCAGAAAGAGGGAGAAGCCAACACACCTAGTCCTCTCTGAGACGCTGTTCCGCCACGCAGGCCTCCATTTCCGCGTCTTCCGAACACGTTCCGAAGGTTGGATGCCCGCCCAAAGGCCGCAATTTCCCAGCCCCAACCTGACAGAGGGGCAAAAGTTGCCCCGAAAAGAGGGCCGCACCGACACACGTAGTCTTCTTTGAGATGGTGTCCCTCCGTGCAGGACTACGTTTCCGCCAATTCCGAGCGCATTACACATGCGGATGCAAGCCCGGAGGCTGTGATTTCCCGGCCCCACCCTGACAGAGGGAAAAAGTTGCCCCGAAAAGAGGGCCACGCGGACACACCTAGTTCTCTTTGAGACACTGTCACTACACGCAGGCCTCCTTTTCTGCCTGTACCGACCGCGTTTTGACGGTCGGAGGCTCGCCGAAATCTGCGATTTCCCGGCCCCACCCTTACAGTGAGGAAAAAGTTGCCCCGAATTGAGGGAGAAGCAGACACACCCAGTCCTCTTTGAGACGCTGTCCCAACGCACAGGGCTCCATTACCGCCCATTCCGAGCGCATTCCGACGGACGGGACCTGCCCTAGGTCCGCGATTTCCCAGCCCCACTCTAACAGAGGGGAAAAAATTGCCCCAAAAAGAGGGCCACGCGGACACACCTAGACTTCTTTGACATGGTGTCCCTCCACGAAGGACTCCGTTTCCGCCCGTTCCGAGCAAGTTCCATGTTCGGATGCAGGCCCGCAGGCTGCGATTTCCCAGCTGCACCCGACAGAGGGGCAAAAGTTGCCCCAAAAAGAGGGCCACGCGGAAACCTAGTCAACTTTTAGACGCTGTCCCTCCACGCAGGCCTCCGTTTCTGCCCATTCCGATCGTGTTCCGAGGGTCAGAGACCCGCCCGGAGGCCGCGATTTCCCAGCTCTACCCTGACAGAGGGGCAAAAGTTGCCCCGAAAACAGGGCGGCGCGCACGCACCTTGTTTTCTTTGAGACGCTGTCGCTCCGCGCAGGCCTCCGTTCTGCCTGTTCCGAGCGCGTTCCAACAGTCAGAGGCCCACCCGGAGGCTGCGATTTACCAGCCCCACTCTGACAGAGGGGCAAAAGTTCCCCGAAAAGAGGGCCACGCGGACACACCTAGTCAAATTTTAGACGCTGTCCCTCCACGCAGGCCTCCGTTTCCGCCCATTCCGAGCGCGTTCCGAAGGTCGGAGGCCCGCTCGGAGGCCGCGATTTCCCAGCTCCGCCCTGATAGAGGGGCAAAAGTTGCCCCGAAAACAGGGCGACGCGCGCGCATCTAGTCCTCTTGAGACGCTGTCCCCCCACGCAGCCCTTCGTTTCTGCACGTACCAAGCACGTTCCGAGGATCGGAGGTCCATCCGAAGGCAGGGATTTGCCAGCCCCACCCTAACAGAGAGGCAAAATTTGCCCCGGAAACAGGGCGACGCGCACGCACCTAGTTCTCTTTGAGACGCTGTCCCTCTGCGAAGGCCTCCGTTCTACCAATTCCGAGCGCGTTCCAACAGTCGGAGGCCCGCCCGGAGGCCGCGATTTCCCAGCCCCACGCTGACAGAGGGGCAAAAGTTGCCCCGAAAGGGGGGCAATGCACACACACCTGGTTTTCTGTGAGACGCTGTCCCTCCGCGCAGGCCTCCTTTTCCGCCCGTTCCGAGCGCGTTCCGATGGTCGGAGGCCCGCCCGAAGGCCGGGATTTCCCGGCCCTACTCTGACAGAGAGGCAAAAGTTGCCCGGAAAACAGGCCGATGCGCGCACCTGGTCCTCTTTGAGGCGCTCTCCCTTCGCGCAGGCCTTCGTTTCTGCCCGTTCCGTACGCGTTCCGAAGGTCGGAGGCCTGCCCAGAGCCCGCAATTTCCCGGCCCCACTCTGACAGAGGGGCATAAGTTGCCCTGAATGGGGGGCAATGCACGCGCACCTAGTCCTTTTGAGGCGCTGTCCCTCCACGCAGGTTTCAGTTTCCGCCCATTCCGAGCGCATTCCGGTGGTCGGAGTCCAGCCCGGAGGCCGCAATTTCCCGGCACCACCCTGACAGATGGGCAAGACTTGCCCCGAAAAGCGGGCCACGCGGACACAGCCAGTCTTCTTTGAGATGCTGTCCCTCCACGCAGGACTCCGTTTCCGCCCTTTCCGAGTACGTTCTGACAGTCGGAGGCACGCCCAGAGGCTGCGATTTCCCGGACCCACACTCAAAAGCTGCCCCGAAAGGATGGCGATGCGCAAACCCGTAGTTTTCTTTGAGAAGATGTCCATCCACACAGGTCTCCGTTTCTGAGCATTCCGAGCGCGTTCCGAAATTCGGAGGCCCGCCGAAGCCCGGGATTTCCCGGCCCCACCCTGACTTAAAGGCAAAAGTTTCCCCGAGAACAGGGTGACACGCGCGTACCTAGTCCACTTTGAGAAGCTGTCCCTCCGTGTAGGCCTCCATTTCCGCCCGTTCCGAGTGCGTTCCAACGGTCGGAGGCACGCCCGGTGGCCACGATTTCCTGGCCCCACCCTGACAGTGGGGCAAACGTTGCCCCGAAAACAGGGGGACGTGCGTTCACCTAGTCGTCTTGGAGATGCTGTCCCTCCGCGCAGGCCTCCGTTTCTGCCCATTCCGAGCGCGTTCCGATGGTCGGAGACCCGCCCGGAGGCCGCGATTTCCTGGCGCCAGCCTGACAGAGGGGCAAAAGTTGCCTGAAAAAGGGGCCATGCACGCGCACCTAGTCCTCTTTGAGATGCTGTTCCTACACGCAGGCCTCTGTTAATGCCTGTTCTGAGTGCGTTCCGACGGTTGGAGGCCCGCCCGGAGGCCGCGATTTCCCGGCCCCACCCTGACAGAGGTCCAAAGGTTGCCGCGAAAAGAGGGCCATGCGGACACACCTAGTCTTCTTTGAGATGGTGTCCCTCCGCGCAGGGCTCGGTTTCCGCCCATTCCGAGCGTTTTCCACGTTCGGATGCAGAGCCAGAGGCTGCGATTTCCCGTCCCCACCATGACAGAGGGGCAAAAGTTCCCCCGAAAAGAGGGCCACGCGGACACACCTCGTCATCTTTTAGATGAGGTCCCTCCACGCAGCCCTCCGTTTCTGCCCATTCCAAGAGCATTCCGACGGTCGGCGGCCCGCCCAGAGGCCCCAATTTCCCGGCCCCATGCTGACAGAGGGGCAAAAGTTGCCCCGAAAGGGGGGCGATGCACGCGCACATAGTTTTCTGTGAGACGCTGTTCCTCCGCGCAGGACTCCGTTTCCGCCCGTTCCGAGCGCGTTCCAATGGTCGGAGGACCGCCCAGAGGTCGCGATTTCCCGGCCCCACGCTGACAGAAGGGCAAAAGTTGCCCCGAAGAAAGGGCGATGCAGACACACCTACTCCTCTTGGAGACGCTGTCCCTCTGCGCAGGACTCGGTTTCCGCCCTTTCCGAGCGCGTTCCACGTTCGGATGCATGCCCGGAGCTTGCGATTTCCCGGCCGCACCCTGAAAGAGGGGCAAAAGTTGCCCCGAAGAAAGGGTGACGCGGACACACCTACTCCTTTTGGAGACGCTGTCCCTCCACGCAGGCCTCCGTTTCCGCCCGTTCCGAGTGCGTTCTGATGGTCGGAGGCCCGCCTGGAGGCCGCAATTTCCTGGCCCCACCCTCACAGATTGGCAAAAGTTGCCCCGAAAGGAGGGCAACGCGCGCGCCCCTAGTTTTCTTTGTGAAGCTGTCCCTCCGCGCAGGACTCCATTTCCGCCCATTCCGAGCGCGTTCTGATGGTCGGAGGCCTGCCTGGAGGCCGCGATTTCCCAGCTCCAGCCTGACAGAGGGGCAAAAGTTGCCCCGAAAAGGGGCCAGGCACGCGCAATTAGTCCTCCTTGAGACGCTGTTCCTCCACGCAGGCCTCTGTTTCCGCCTGTTCTGAGTGCGTTCCGACGGACGGAGTCCCGCCCGGAGGCCGCGATTTCCCGGCTCCACCCTGACATATGGGCAAGACTTGCCCCGAAAACAGGGCGACGCTGACATACCTAGACCTCTTTGAGACGTTGTCCCTTGCGCAGGCCTCCGTTTCCACCCGTACCGAGTGTGTTCCGATGGTCAGAGGCCCGCCCAGAGGCCGCGATTTCCCGTCCCCACCCTGCCAGGGGCCCAAAAGATTCCCAAAAAAGAAGGTCAGGCGGACATACATAGTCCTCATTGAGAAGCTGTCCCTCCGCGCAGAAATCCGTTTGCGGCTGTTCCGTGCCCGTTCCGACGGTTGGAGGCCAGCCCAGACGCCGCGATTTCCCGGCCCCACCCTGACAGAGGTCCAAATGTTGCCCCGAAAGGAGGGCCACACGGACACACCTAGTCCTCTTTGAGACGCTGTCCCTCACACAGGCCTCCGTTTCCGCCCATTCCGAGTACGTTTTTATTTTTATTTATTTTATTTATTAAAACATTTTTATGCTGCCCCATTCGCCGAAGCCTCGGGGCGGCTTACAACAAAAAGATTAAAATTACATTTTAAAATATATACAGTAAAATACAAATATATAATATAAAACATACACTATAAAACAAGCCGCCCTGGCCAAATAAAATTCAATAATATTAACATTTAAAATACTGCTTAAATAAAAAGGTCTTCGCCTGGCGCCGAAAAACAAATAACGACGGCGCCAGGCGGACCTCTCTGGGGAGCGCATTCCATAACTTAGGCGCCACCGCTGAGAAAGCCCTCCTCCGAGTAACCACCCTCCTAACTTCTTCCATGGAGGGCTCCCGGAGAAGGGCCTCTCCCGCCGATCTCAGGGGGCGGCTGGGCATATAAGGATGTAAGCGCTCCTTCAGGTAACCAGGACCCAAGCCGTTCCGATGGTCGGAGGCCCGCCCGGAGGCCACAATTTCCTGGCCCCACCCTAACAGAGGCCCAAAACTTTCCCCAAAAAGAGGGTGACCCGAACACACCTAGTCCCCTTTGAGACGCTGTCCCTACACGCAGGCCTCTGTTGCTGCCTGTTCCAAGCATGTTCTGATGGTCGGAGGACTGCCCGGAGGTCGCGATTTCCCTGCCCACCCAGAATGAGGGCCAAAAGTTGCCCCGAAAAGAGGGGGGATGTGCTTGCACCTAGTCCTCATGGAGACGCTGTCTCTTTGCGGGGGCCTCCTTCTCCGCTTGTTCTGAGCGCGTTCCGACTTTCAGAATTCCGCCCGGAGTCCGCGTTTTCCCGGCCCCACCCTGACAGAGGCCGAAATGTTTCCCCAAAAAGAGGGCGACGCAGACAAACCTAGTCACTTTGATACGCTGTCCCTCCGCGCAGGCCTCTGTTTTTGCCCGTTCCGAGCACGTTCCGACGGTCGGAGGCTTGCCCGGAGGCAGTAATTTCCCGGCCCCACGCTGACAGTGGGGCTAAAGTTGCCCCGAAAACAGGGTGAAGCTTTCCACCTAGTCCTCTTGGAGGCGCTGTCCCTCAGCGCAGGACTTCGTTTCCACCTGTTCGAAGTGCGTTCCGACATTCGGAGGCCCTCCCGGAGGCCGCAATTTCCCGGCCCCACCCTGACAGAAGGGCAAATGTTGCCCGGAGAACAGGGAGATGCACGCACCTAGTCACCTTTGAGACGGTGTCCCACCGCGCAGGGGTCTGTGCCCGCCATTTCGAGTGCATTCCGACGGTCGGAGGCCCGCCCGGAGGCCTAGATTTCCCGGCCCCATGCTGACAGAAGGCCAAAAGTTGCCCCGAAAAGAGGGTGATGCGGACACACCTAATCCTCTTTGAGACGGTGTCCCTCTGCGCAGCCATCCGCTTCCGCCCATTCCAAGCACGTTCCGATGGTCGGGGGCCCGCCTGGAATCCGAAATTTCCCGGCCCCGCTCTGACAGAGGGCGAAAAGTTACCCCAAAAAGAGGGTGATGCGGACACACCTAGTCCAGATGAGACGCAGACCCTCCGCGCAGGCCACCGCTTCCGCCCGTTCCGAGCGTGTTCCGACGGTTGGAAGCCCGCGTGGAGGCAGAGATTTCCAGGCCCCACGCTGACAGTGGTGCTAAAGTCGTCCCAAAAACAGGGCGATGCGCGCGCACCTAGTGCTCTTGGAGACGCTGTCCCTCCGCGCATCTCTCCGTTTCCACCCATTCCGAGTGCGTTCCGACGGTCGGATACCCGCCCAGAGGCCGCGATTTCCGGGCTCCACCCTGACAGAGGGCCAGAAGTTGCCCCGAAAAGAGGGACAGACGGACACACCTAGTCCTCTTTGAGACGCTGTCCCTACACGCAGACCTCCGTTTCTGCCCGTAACCGAGTGCGTTCCGACAGTCGAGGGCCGCTCAGAGGCTGCGATTTCCCAGCCCCATCCTGACAGATGGGAAAGAATTGCCCCGAAAAGAGGGCGACGCGGACATACCTAGTTCTCTTTGAGACGCTGTTGCTCCACGCAGGCCTCCGTTTCCGCCCATTCCGAGCACGTTCTGATGGTCGGAACCCAGACCAGAGGTTGCGATTTCCCGGGCCCAACGTGTCAGAGGGGCAAAAGTTGCCCAGAATACAGGATGACGCGGACCAATCTAGTCCTCTTTGAGACGCTGTCCCACCGCGCAGGCCTCCGTTTCCCCCAATTCGGAGCGTATACTGACGGTCAGAGGCCCACATGGGGGCCGCGATTTCCCGGCCGCACTCTGACAGAGGGGCAAAAGTTGCCCCAAAAAGAGGGCCGCACAGACACACCAAGTCCTCTTTGAGAGGCTGTCCCACCGCGTAGGCCTCCGTTTCTGCCCATACCGAGCGCGTTCCGACTGTCAGAGTCCTGCCCCGGGGAAGCGATTTCCCAGGACCACCCTGACAGAGGGGCAAGACTTGCCCCGAAATAGGGCAACGCGGACACACCTAGACCTCTTTGAGACGCTGTTCCTCCGCGCAGGCCTCCGTTTCCACCCGTTCCGAGTGTGTTCCGACAGTGAGAGACCCACCCGGAGACGCGATTTCCCGGCTCCACCCTGACAGTGGGGCAAAAGTTGCCCTGAAAAGAGGGCCACGTGGATACACCTAGTCATTTTTAGACGCTGTCCCTCCACGCAGGCCTCCGTTTCCACCCATTCCGAGCCCGTTCCGACGGTCAGAGACCCGCCCAAAGGCCGCGATTTCCAGGCCCCATGTTGACATAGGGGCAAAAGTTGCCCCGAACGGGGGGCGATGCAAGGGAACCTAGTTTTCTTTGAAACGCTGTCCCTCCGCGCAGGCCTCCGTTTCCACCCATTCCGAGCGTGTTCCGATGGTCGGAGGACCGCCCGGAGGCCGCTAATTCCATGCCCCACCCTGACAGAGGGGCAAAAGTTGCCCCGAAAAGAGGGCCACGTGGAAACACCTAGTCCTCTTCGAGAAGCTGTCCCTCCACGTAGCCCTCCGTTTCTGCCCGTACCGTCCGCGTTTCCACGGTCGGAGGCCCGCCCAAAGGCCGGGATTCCTGGCCCCACACTGACAGAGGGACAAAAGGGGCCCCGAAAGGGGGGCGATGCAAGGGAACCTAGTTTTCTTTGAAACGCTGTCCCTCCGCGCAGGCCTCCGTTTCCGCCCATTCCGAGTGTGTTCCGACAGTCAGAGACCCGCCTGGAGACGCGATATCCCGGCTCCACCCTGACAGTGGGGCAAAAGTTTCCCCGAAAAGAGGGCCACGTGGATACACCTAGTCATTTTTAGACGCTGTCCCTCCACGCAGGCCTCCGTTTCCGCCCATTCCGAGCCCTTTCCGACGGTCGGAGGCCCGCCCAAAGGCCGCGATTTCCAGGCCCCATGTTGACATAGGGGCAAAAGTTGCCCCGAAAGGGGGGCGATGCAAGGGAACCTAGTTTTCTTTGAAACGCTGTCCCTCCGCGCAGGCCTGCATTTCCGACTGTTCCGAGCGTGTTCCGACAGTCAGAGACCCGCCCGGAGGCCGCGATTTCCCAGCACCACCCTGACAGTGGGGCAAAAGTTGCCCTGAAAAGAGGGCCACGTGGATACACCTAGTCATTTTTAGGCGCTGTCCCTCCACGCAGGCCTCCGTTTCCACCCATTCCGAGCCCGTTCCGACGGTCGAAGGCCCGCCCAAAGGCCGCGATTTCCAGGCCCCATGTTGACATAGGGGCAAAAGTTGCCCCGAACGGGGGGCGATGCAAGGGAACCTAGTTTTCTTTGAAACGCTGTCCCTCCGCGCAGGCCTCCGTTTCCACCCATTCCGAGCGTGTTCCGATGGTCGGAGGACCGCCCGGAGGCCGCTAATTCCATGCCCCACCCTGACAGAGGGGCAAAAGTTGCCCCGAAAAGAGGGCCACGTGGAAACACCTAGTCCTCTTCGAGAAGCTGTCCCTCCACGTAGCCCTCCGTTTCTGCCCGTACCGTCCGCGTTTCCACGGTCGGAGGCCCGCCCAAAGGCCGGGATTCCTGGCCCCACACTGACAGAGGGACAAAAGGGGCCCCGAAAGGGGGGCGATGCAAGGGAACCTAGTTTTCTTTGAAACGCTGTCCCTCCGCGCAGGCCTCCGTTTCCGCCCATTCCGAGTGTGTTCCGACAGTCAGAGACCCGCCTGGAGACGCGATATCCCGGCTCCACCCTGACAGTGGGGCAAAAGTTTCCCCGAAAAGAGGGCCACGTGGATACACCTAGTCATTTTTAGACGCTGTCCCTCCACGCAGGCCTCCGTTTCCGCCCATTCCGAGCCCTTTCCGACGGTCGGAGGCCCGCCCAAAGGCCGCGATTTCCAGGCCCCATGTTGACATAGGGGCAAAAGTTGCCCCGAAAGGGGGGCGATGCAAGGGAACCTAGTTTTCTTTGAAACGCTGTCCCTCCGCGCAGGCCTGCATTTCCGACTGTTCCGAGCGTGTTCCGACAGTCAGAGACCCGCCCGGAGGCCGCGATTTCCCAGCACCACCCTGACAGAGGGCAAAAGTTGCCCCGAAAACAGGGCGACGCGGACACACCTAGTCCTCTTTGAGATGCTGTCCCTCGTGCAGGCCTCCGCTTCCGCCGGTTACTAGTGCGTTCCGACGGTCAGACCCCCGCCCGGAGGCCACGATTTCCCGACCCCACCCTGACAGAGGGCCAAAAGTTACCCCGAAAAGAAGGTGACGCGGACACACCTAGTCCTCTTTGAGATTCAGTCCCTCCACGCAGGCCTCCACTTCCGCCCGTTCCGAGCGTGTTCCAACGGTCGGAAGCCCGCCCGGAGGCAGAGATTTCCTGGCCCCATGCTGACAGATGGGCAAATGTTGGCTCGAAAACAGGGGGACACGGGCACCTAGTCCTCTTGGAGACCCTCTCCCTCCAGGCAGGCCTCCATTTATGCCCGTTCCGAGAACGTTCCTACGGTTGGAAGCCCACCTGGAGGCCGCGATGTACCGGCTCCACCCTGACAGTGGGGCCCAAGTCGCCCCGAAAAGAGGGGGACGCGGACACACCTAGTCCTCTTTGAGATGCTGTCCCTCCGCGCAGGCCTCCGCTTCTGCCCATTCGGAGCGCGTTCCGACAGTCGCAGGCCCGCCCGGAGGCCGCGATTTCCCGGTTCCACCCTGACATAGGGCCAGAAGTGGCCCCGAACAGAGGCTGACGCGGATACACCTAGTCCCCTTTGAGACTCTATCTCTCCGCGCAAGAATCCGTGCCCGCCCGTTCCAAGCACGTTCCGACGGTCGGAGGCCCGCCCGCAGGCTGGGATTTCCTGGCCCCACCCTGACAGTGGGGCTAAAGTTGCCCCGAAAACAAGGGGAAGGGCGCGCACCTAGTCCTCTTTGAGATGCTGTCCCTCGCTCAGGCCTCAATTTCCGCCCGTTACGCGTGCGTTCCGACGGCCGGGGTCCCGCCCGGAGGCTGCGATTTCCCGTCCCCACCCTGACAGAGGGCCAAAAGTTGCCCCGAAAAGAGGGTGACGCGGACACACCTGGTCCTCTTTGAGATACTGTCCCTCCACACAGTCCTCCGCTTCCGCCTGTTCTGAGCATGTTCCAACGGTCGGAAGCCCGCCCGGAGGCAGCGATTTCCCGGCTCCACGCTGACAGAGGGGCAAATGTGGGCCCGAAACAGGGGGACACGCGCACCTAGTCCTCTTGGAGACCCTCTCCCTCCACGCAGGCCTCCATTTCTGCCCATTCCGAGCACGTTCCGACGATCGGAGGCCCACCTGGAGGCCCCGATTTACCGGCCCCACCCTGACAGTGGGGCCAAAGTCGCCCCGAAAAGAGGGGGACGCGGACACACCTAGTCCACTTTGAGATGCTGTCCCTCCGCGCAGGCCTCCGCTTGGGACAGTTCCGAGAGCGTCCCGACAGTCGCAGGCCCGCCCGGAGGCCGAGATTTCCCGGCCCCACGCTGACTGGGGGGCAAAAGGTGTCCTGAAAAGAAGGTGACTCGTGTCCACCTAGTCCTCTTGGAGACGCTGTCCCTCGGCCAGGCCTCCTTTTCCGCCCATTCTGAGCACGTTCCGACGGTCGGAGACCGCGAATTCCTGGCCCCACCCTGACGGTGGGGCTAAAGTTGCCCTGAAAACAAGGGGAAGCGCGCGCACCTAGTCCTCTTAGAGAAAATGCTCTCCGCGCAGGCCTCCGTTTCTGCTTGTTCTGAGCGCGTTCCGACGGTCGGAGGTACGCCCAGAGGCCGTGATTTCCCGGCCCCACTCTGACAGAGGGGAAAAAGTTGCCCCGAAAAGAGGGTGACGCGGACACACCTAATCCTCTTTGAGATGCTGTCCCTCCGCGCAGGCCTCCGTTTCCGCCCATTCCGAGAGCGTTCCGACGGTCAGAGGCCCGACCGCAGGACCTGATTTCATGGCCCCAGTCTGACAGAGGGGCATAAGTTGGCCCGAAAACAGGGGGACACGCGCACCTAGTCCTCCTGGAGACGCTGTCCATCCACGCAGGCCTCCATTTCCACCCTTTGTACGCGCGTTTCGAAGGTCGGAGTCCCGCCCGGAGGCTGTGAATTCCCAGCACCACCCTGACAGAGGAGAATAAGTTGCCCCAAAAAGAGGGAGATGCGGATACACCTAGTCCTATTTGAGGCGCTGTCCCTCCACACAGGCCTCCGTTTCTGCCTGTTCCGAGCGCGTTCCAATGTTCGGAAGCATGCCCGGAGGCCGCAATTTCCTGGCCCCACCCTGACAAAGGCCCAAAAGTTTTCCCGAAAAAGGGCCACGCGGACACTCCTAGTCTTCTTTGAGACGCTGTCCCTCCGCGCAGGCTTCCGTTACCGTCCGTTCCGAGTGCGTTCTGACGATTGGAGGCCCTCCCGGAGGCCGTGATTTCGCGGCCCCACCCTGACAGAGGGCCAAACATTGCCCCGAAACGAGGGTGACGCGGGTACACCCAGTCCTCTTTGAGACGCTGTCCTTCCGCGCTGGCCTCCGTTTGCGCCCGTTCCGAGCATATTACTACGGTCGCAGTCCCGCCCGCAGGCCGATATTCCCCGGCCCCACGCTGACAGGGGGGCAAATGTTGGCCTGAAAACAGGGGGACACGAGCACCTAGCCTTCTTGGAGACGCTCTCCCTCCACGCAGGCCACCATTTCTGCCCGTTCTGAGCGCGTTCCGACGGTCGGAAGACCGCCCGAAGGCCGGGATTTCCCGGCCCCACCCTGACAGAGAGGCAAAAGTTGCCCCGAAATGAGGGACAAAAGGACACAACTAGTCTTCTTTGAGATTGTGTCCCTCCGCGCAGGACTCCGTTTCCGCCCGTTCCGAGCGTTTTCCATGTTCGGATGCAGGCCAGGAGGCTGCGATTTCCCTGCCCGACCCTGACAGAGGGGCAAAAGGTGCCCCGAAAAGAGGGCCACGCGGACACACCTAGTCCTCTTTGTGACGCTATCCCTACACGCAGGCCTCCGTTTCAGCCCTTAACCGAGCGCATTCCGATAGTCAAGGGCCGCTCAGAGGATGCGATTTCCCAGCCCTACCCTGACAAATGGGAAAGAATTGCCCCGAAAAGAGGGCGGCGTGGACATACCTAGTTCTCTTTGAGACGCTGTCGCTCCACGCAGGCCTCCGTTTCCGCCCGTTCCGAGCACGTTCTGACGGTCGGAGGCCAGACCGGAGGTCGCGATTTCCTGGGTCCACTCTGACAGAGGGGCAAAAGTTGCCCCAAAAAGAGGGCCACGCGGACACACCTAGTCTTCTTTGAGACGCTGGCCCTCCGCGCAGGCCTCCGTTTCTTCCTGTATCGACCGCCTCTCCATGGTTGGATGCCCGCCCGAAGGATGCGATTTCCCGGCTCCACTCTGCCAGAGGGGCAAAAGTTCCCCGAAAAGAGGGCCACGTGGACACAAATAGTCCTCTTTGAGATGCTGTCCCTCCGCGCAGGCCTCCGTTTCTGCCCATACCGAGCGCGTTACGTCAGTCGGAGGCCCGCCCAAAGGCCGGGATTTGCCGGCCCCACCCGGACAGAGAGGAAAAAGTAGCCCGAAAACAGGGCGAAGCGCGCACACCTAATGCTCTTTGAGATGCTGTCCTTCGTGCAGGCCTCCATTTCTGCCCGTACAGAGCACGTTCCAACAGTCGGAGGCCCACTCAGATCCACGATTTCCCGGCCCCACCCTAAAAGAGGGCAAAAGTTGCCCCGAAAAGAGGGGCACGTGGACACACCTAGTACTCTTTGAGACACAGTCCCTCACGCAGGCCTGCGTTTCCACCCATTCCGAGCGCGTTCCGCCAGTCGGACACCCGCCCGGAGGCCGAGACTTCCAGGCTCCACCCTGACAGAGGGGCAAAGTTGCCCGGAAAACAGGGAGATGCACGAACCTAGTCACCTTTAAGCACTGTCTCCCCGCGCAGGAATCTGTGCCCGCCGTTCGGAGTGCGTTCCAACGGTCGGAGGACCGCCCAGAGGCCGCCATTTCCCGGCTCCACCCTGACAGAGGGGAAGGCGTTGCCCCGAAAAGAGAGCCACGCGGACACACCTAATCCTCTTTGAGCATCTGTCCCTTGCGCAGGTTTCCGTTTCCGCCCGTACAGAGCACGTTCCGACGGTCGGAGGCCCACCCGGATCCGCGATTTCCCGGCCACACCCTGCCAGAGGGCCAAAAGTTGCCCCGTGAAGGGGGAGACGCGGACACACCTAGTCCTCTTTGAGATGCTGTCCCTCTGCGCAGACCTCTGTTTCCGCTTGTTCTGAGCGTGGTCCGACGGTCGGACGTCCGCCCGGAGGGCATGATTTCCCGGCCCCACGCTGACAGAGAGGCGAAATTAACCCAAAAAGAGGGAGAATCGTACACGCACAGTCCTCTTTGAGACGCTGTCCCGCCGTGCAGGCCTCCGTTTCCGCGTGTTCCGAGAGCTTTCTGACGGTCGGAGGACCGCCCAAAGGCCGCGATTTCCCGGCCCCAACCTGACAGAGGAGCAAAAGTTGTCCCGAAAAGAGGGCCACGTGGAAACACCTAGTCCTCTTTGAGACGTTGTCCCCCCGCAGGCCTCCCTTTCCGCCCCTTCCAAGCGTATTCTGAGGGTCGGAGGCCCGCCTGGAGGCTGCGATTTCCCAGCCCCACGCTGACAGAGAGGCAAAAGTTGCCCCGAAAGGGGGGTGATGCACGCGCACCTAGTTTTCTTTGAGACGCTGTCCCTCCGCGCAGGCCTCCATTTCCGCCCGTTCAGAACCGTTCCGACGGTCGGAGGCCCGCCCAAAGGCCGCGATTACCCGGCTCCACCCTGACAAAGGGCAAAAGTTGCCCCGAAAAGAGGGCCACGTGGACCCACCTAGTCCTGTTTCAGACGCTGTCTCTCACGCAGGCCCCCGTTTCCACCTGTTCCGAGAGCATTCTGACAGTCGGAGGCACGCCCGGAGGCCGCGAGTTCCCGGCCCAACCCTGACAGAGAGGCAAAATTAACCCAAAAAGAGGGCGAATCGTATGCCCCTAGTCCTCTTTGAGAAGCTGTCCTTCGTGCAGGCCTCCGTTTCCGCCCATTCCGAGCGCGTTCCGACGGTCGGAGGCCCGCCCAGTGCCGCGATTTCCCAGCCCCACCCTGACAGAGTCCAAAAATTTTCCCAAAAATAGGGTGACGCGGACACACCTAGTCCCCTTTGAGACGCTGTCCCTCTGCGCAGAAATCCGTTTCCGCCCGTTCCGAGCGCGTTCCGACGGTCGGAGGCCCGCCCGGAGGCCAGGATTTCCCGTCTCCGCCCTGACACAGGGCAAAAGTTGCCCCGAAAAGAGGGCAACACGGACACACCTGGTTCCCTTGGAGACGCAGTCCCTTGCGCAGGCCTCCGTTTCCGCCCATTCCGAGCGCCTTCCGACGGTCGGAGACCCGCCCGGAGGCCGCAACTTCCCGGCTCCACCCTGACCGAGGGCAAAAGTTGCCCGGGAAACAGTGAGATGCACGCACCTAGTCACCTTTGAGACACTGTCCCTCCGTGCAGGAATCTGTGCCCGCCGTTCCGAGGGCGTTCCAACGGTCGGAGGACCGCCCAGAGGCCGCGATTTCCCGGCCCCACCCTGACAAATGTCCAAATCTTGCCCCGAAAAGAGGGCCACACGGACACACCTCGTCCCCTTTGAGACGCTGTCCCTCGCACAGGCCTCCGTTTCTGCCCGTCCCGAGAATCTTCCGATGGTCGGAGGCCCACCCGGAGGCCGCAATTTCCCGGCCCCACCCTGATAGAGGCCCAAAACTTTCCCCAAAAAGAGGGGGACCCGGGCACACCTAGTCCCATTTGAGACGCTGGCCCTCCATGCAGGCCTCCTTTTCCACCCGTTCCGAGCACGTTCCGATGGTCGGAGGACGGCCCGGAGGTCGCGATTTCCCGGCCCAACCTGACTGAGGGCCAAAAGTTTCCCCGAAAAGGGGACATGCACGCGCACTTACTCCTGTTTGAGACGCTGTCCCTCCACGCAGTCCTCCGTTTCTGACTGTTCTGGGTGCGTTCTGACGGTCGGAGGTCCTCCCAGTGGCCGCTTTTTCCCGGCCCCACTCTGACAGAGGGGCAAGAGTTGCCCCGAAAGAGAGCCACGCGGACACACCTAATCCTCTTTGAGACGCTGTCCCTCGCGCAGGCCTCCGTTTCCACCCGTTCAGAGCACGTTCCGACGGTCGGAGGCCAGCCCGGAACGGTGATTTCCCGGCCCCACCCTGACAGTGGGCGAAAAGTTGCCCCGAAAACAAGGTGACGTGGACACACCTAGTCCTCTTTAGATGTCCGTGTCCGCAGAGGGACAGCGTCTCAAAGGTGACTAGGTGTATCCGCGTCACCTTCTTTTTGGGGAAACTTTTGGGCCTCTGTCAGGGTGGGGCCGGGAAATCACGGCCTCTGGGGGGGCCTCCGAACGTCGGAACACGCTCTTACCGGGCTGAAACGGAGGCCTGCGCGAGGGCCAGCGTCTCAAAGAGGACTAGGTGTGTCCACGTGTCCCTCTTTTCGGGGTAACTTTTTGCCCTCTGTCAGAGTGGGGCCGGGAAATCTCGGCCTCTGGGTGGGCCTCCGACCGTCAGAACGGCTCGGAACAAGCGGAAACGGAGGCCTGCGCAGAGGGCCTTACACCTCTTTGAGACGCTGTCCCTCAACGCAGGCCTCCTTTTCTGCCTGTTCTGAGTGCGTTCCGACGGTCGGAGGCCCTCCCGGAGGCCGCGATTTCCCGGCCCCACTATGACAGAGGGGAAAATGTTGCCCCGAAAAGAGGGCCACGGGGACACACCTTGTCTTCTTTGAGATGGTGTCCCTCCGTGCAGGACTACGTTTCCACCCATTCTGAGCGCGTTCCACGTGCGGATGCATGCCCGGAGGCTGCCATTTCCCGCGCCCACCCTGGCAGAGTGGCAAAAGTTGCCCCGAAAAGAGGGACGAGCGGACACTCCTAGTCATCTTTGAGACGCTGTCCCTCCACGCAGGCCTCCGTTTCCGCCCATTCCGAGCACGTTCCGACTGTTGGAGGCCCGCCCGTAAGCCGCGAGTTCCCGGCACCACCCTGACAGAGGGGCAGACGTTCCCCCTAAAAGAGGGCAACGCGGAAAACCTAGTTGTTTTTTGAGACGCTGTCCCTCATGCAGGCCTCCATTTCCGCCCATTCCGAGTGCGTTCCAACGGTCGCAGGCCCACCCTGAGGCCGTGATTTCCCGGCCCCACTCTGAGAGAGGGGCAAAAGTTGCCCCGAAAGGGGGAGACGCGCGCGCACCTAGTTTTCTTTGTGACAGTGTTCCTCCACGCAGACCTCCGTTTCCGCACGTTCAGAGCACGTGCCGTCGGTCGGAGGCCCGCCCGTAGGCCTCGAGTTCCTGGCCCCACCCTGACAGAGGGGCAAAAGTTGCTCCCAAATGAGGGCCACGTGGAAAACCTAGTCCTCTTTGAGAAGCTGTCCCTCATGCAGGCCTCCATTTCCGCCCATTCCGAGTGCATGCTGACAGTTGGAGGCCCGCACGGATGGCGCGATATCCCGGCCCCACCCTGACAGAAAGGCAAAAGTTGCCCCGAAAACAGGGCGACGCGCGCACACCCAGTCCACGTTGAGACACGTTCCCTCGCGCAGGCCTCCTTTTTCGACCCTTCCGAGAGCGTTCTGATGGTTGGAGGCCCGCCTGGATAACACAATTTCCCAGCCCCAATCTCACAGATAGGAAAAAGTTGCCCTGAAAGGAGGGCGATGCGCGTGCCCCTAGTTTTCTTTGAGAAGCTGTCCCTCCGGGCAGGCCTCCATTTCCGCCTGTTCCGAGTGCGTTCCGACGGTCAGAGTCCCGCCCAGGGGCCGCGATTTCCCGGCACCACCCTGACAGATGGGCAAGACTTGCCCCGAAAACAGGGCGACGCTGACATACCTAGTCCTATTTGAGAAACTGTACTTCGCGCAGGCCTCCGTTTCCGCCCGTTCCGAGCGCGTTCTGACGGTCGGAGGCTTGCAGGGAGGCAGCAATTTCCCAACCCCACCCTGACAGAGGTCCAAAAGTTGCCCCAAATAGAGGGAGACGCGGACACACCTCGTCCCCTTTGCAACGCTGTCCCTCGCGCTGGCCTCCGTTTCTGCCCAGTCCGAGCACGTTCCGACGGTTGGATGTTTGCCCGGAGGCCGTGAGTTCCCGGCCCCACCCTAACGCAGACACACCTAGTCCACTTTGAGATGCTGTCCCTCCGCACAGGCCTCTGTTTCTACCCGTTCCGAGCACGTTCCGACGGTCGGAGGCTTTCCCGGAGGCCGTGAGTTCCCGGCCACACTCTGACAGTGTGGCAAACGTTCCTTCGAAAACAGGGTGACGCGCGTCCACCTAGTCCTCTTTGAGACGCTCTCCCTCCATGCAGGCCTCCATTTCCACAAATTCCTACCGTGTTCCGACGGTCGGAGACCCGCCCAGAGGCCGCGATTTCCCGGACCCACCCTGACAGAGGCCCAAAAGTTTCCCCAAAAAGAGTGTGACGCGGACACACCAAGTCTCCTTTGAGACGCTGCCCTTCCGCGCAGAAATCCGTTTGCGGCCGTTCCGTGCGCGTTCCGACGGTCAGAGGCCAGCCCAGAGGCTGCGATTTCCCGGCCCCGCCCTGTAAGAGGTCCAAATGTTGCCCCGAAAAGAGGGCCACACGGACACACCTAGTCCTCTTTCAGACGCGGTCCCTCATGCAGGCCTCCATTTCCGCCCGTCCCGAGTGCGTTCCGATGGTCGGAGGCCCACCCGGAAGCGACGATTTCCCGGCCCCACCATGACAGTGGGGCACAACTTGCCCCTAAAACAGGGCGACGTGGACACACCAAATCCTCTCTGAGACGCAGTCCCGCCGCGCAGGCCTCCATTTCTGTGTGTTCCGTTCGCGTTCCGACGGTCGGAGGCTCGCCCAGAGGCCGCGATTTCCCGGCCCCACCCTGACAGAGGAGCAAAAGTAGTCCCGAAAAGAGGGCCACGCGGACACACCAAGTCCTCTTTGAGACGCTGCCCCTACACGCAGGCCTCCGTTTCTGCCCTTACCGAGCGCGTTCCGACAGTCGGAGGCCCGCTCAGAGGCTGCGATTTCACAGCCCCACCCTGACAGATGGGCAAGAGTTGCCCCGAAAAGAGGGCGACGCGGACAAACCTATTCCGCTTTGAGACGCTGTCCCTCCGCGCTGGACTCCGTTTCCGCCAGTTCCGAGCGGGTTCCACATTCGGATGCATGCCCGGAGGCTGTGATTTCCCAGCCCGACCCTGACACAGGGGAAAAAGTTGGCCCGAAAAGAGGGCCTCACAGACACACCTAGTCCACTTTGAGAAGCTGTCCCTCCGTGCAGGCCTCCCTTTCCGCCCATTCCGAGCGCGTTCCGACAGTCAGAGGCCCGCCTGGGGGCCACGATTTCCCGGCCCCAAACTTACAGATTGACAAAAGTTGCCCCGAAAGGAGGGCGACGCTTGCGCCCCAAGTTTTCTTTGAGCTTTCCCTCCGCGCAGGCCTCCATTTCTGCCCGTTCCGAGCGCATTCCGATGGTCGGAGGCCCGCCCGTAGACCGCGATTTCCTGGCCCAACACTGACAGAGGGGCAAAGGTTGCCCTGAAAACAGGGCGACACAGACACACCAAGTCCTCTTTGAGAGGCTGTCCCACCGCGCAGGCCTCCGTTTCTGCCCATACCGAGCGCGTTCCGACTGTCGGAGTCCTGCCCTGGGGAAGCGATTTCCCGGCCCCACCCTGACAGATGGGCAAGACTTGCCCCGTAAATAGGGCGACGCGGACACACCTAGACCTCTTTGAGACGCTGTCCCTCCACGCAGGCCTCCGTTTCCGCCCGTTCCGAGTGTGTTCCGACAGTCAGAGACCCGCCCGGAGACGCGATTTCCCGGCTCCACCCTGACAGTGGGGCAAAAGTTTCCCCGAAAAGAGGGCCACGTGGATACACCTAGTCATTTTTAGACGCTGTCCCTCCACGCAGGCCTCCGTTTCTGCCCATTCCGAGCCCGTTCAGACGGTCGGAGGCCCACCCAAAGGCCGCGATTTCCAGGCCCCATGTTGACATAGGGGCAAAAGTTGCCCCGAAAGGGGGGCGATGCAAGGGAACCTAGTTTTCTTTGAAATGCTGTCCCTCCGCGCAGGCCTGCATTTCCGACTGTTCCGAGCGCGTTCCGACGGTCGGAGGACTGCCCGAAGGCCAGGATTTCCCGGCACCAGCCTGACAGAGAGGCAAAATTGCCCCGAAAAGAGGGACACAACGACACACCTCTTCCTCTTTTAGACGCTGTCCCTCCACGCAGGCCTCCGTTTCCGCCCATTCCGAGCGTGTTCCGATGGTCGGAGGACCGCCCGGAGGCCACGATTTCCCGGTCCCACGCTGACAGAGGGGCAATAGTTGCCCTGAAAAGATGGCAACGTGGACACACGTAGTCCTCTTTGAGATGCTGTCCCTCGTGCAGGCCTCCACTTCCGCCCTTTACAAGTGTGTTCCGATGGTTGGAGCCCCGCCCGGAGGCCACGATTTCCCCACCCCACACTGACAGAGGGCCAAAAGTTACCCCGAAAAGAAGGTGACGTGGACACACCTAGTCCTCTTTGAGATTCAGTCCCTCCGCGCAGGCCTCCTCTTCCGCCCATTACGAGCGTGTTCCAACGGTCGGAAGCCCGCCCGGAGGCAGAGATTTCCCGGCCCCATGCTGACAGATGGGAAAATGTTGGCTCGAAAACAGGGGGACACGCGCACCTAGTCCTCTTGGAGACCCTCTCCCTCCCCGCAGGCCGCCATTTCTGCCCGTTCCGAGCACGTTCCTACGGTCGGAAGCCCACCCGGAGGCCGCGATGTACCGGCCCCACCCTGACAGTGGGGCCCAAGTCGCCCCGAAAAGAGGGGGACGCGGACACACCTAGTCCTCTTTGAGATGCTGTCTCTCCGCGCAGGGCTCCGCTTCTGCCCGTTCGGAGCGCGTTCCGACAGTCGCAGGCCCGCCCGGAGGCCGCGATTTCCCGGTTCCACCCTGACATAGGGCCAGAAGTGGCCCCGAACAGAGGGTGACGCGGATACACCTAGTCCCCTTTGAGACGCTATCTCTCCGCGCAAGAATCCGTGCCCGCCCGTTCCAAGCACGTTCCGACGGTCGGAGGCCCGCCCGCAGGCCGGGATTTCCTGGCCCCACCCTGACAGAGAGGCAAAAGATGCCCGGAAAACAGGGCGAAGCGCGGGCACCTAGTCCACTTTGAGAAGCTGTCCTTCGCACAGGTCTCCGTTTCCGTCCATTCCGAAAGCATTCCGACGGTCGGAGGCCCGCCCGGAGGCCGCGATTTCCCGGCCCCACCATGACAGAGGGGCAAAAGTTGCTCTGAAAAAAGGGCCAGGCGGACACACATAGTCCTCTTTGAGATGCTGTCCCTCCACGCAGGCTTCCGTTTGTGGCAATACTGACCGTGTTACGACGGTCGGAGGCCAGCCCAAAGGCCAGGATTTCCCGGCCCCACCGTGACAGAGAGGCAAAAGGTGCCCGGAAAACAGGGCGAAGCGCGCGCACCTAGTCCTCTTTGAGAAGCTGTCCTTCGCGCAGGCCCCCATTTCCGCACGTTACGAGCACGTTCCAACGGTCGGAGGCCCGCCCAGAGGCTGCGATTTCCCGGCCCCACCCTGACAGAGGCCCAAAAGTTGCCCCGAACAGAGGGCCACGCGGACACACCTTGTCCTCTTTGAGACACTGTCCTTCCACGCAGGCCTCCGTTTTAGCCCGTTCCGAGCACGTTCCCACGGTCTGAGGCCCGTCCGGAGGCCGCGATTTCCCGGTTCCAACCTGACAGAGGGGCAAAATTGCCCCGAAAAGAGGGCCACACGGACACACCTGTTTCTCTTGGAGATGAAATCCCTTGTGCAGGCCTCCGTTTCTGCCCATTCCGAGCGCGTTTCGACAGTCGGAGACCCGCCCGGAGGCCGCTACTTCCCAGTTCCACCCTGACAGAGGCCCACAATTTCCCAAAAATAGGGTGATGTGAACACACCTAGTCCCCTTTTAGACGCTGTCACTCCGCGCAGAAGTCTGTTTCCGCCCGTTCCGAGCGCGTTCCGCCGGTCGGAGTCCCGCCCGGAGGCCGCAATTTCCCGTCCCCACCCTGACAGAGGCCAAAAAGTTGACCACAAAAGAGGACCTCGCGGACACACTTAGTCCTCTTTCAGACGCTGTCCTTCCACGCAGGCGTCCGTGTCTGCCCGTTCCGTAAACGTTCCGACGGTCTGAGGCCTGCCCGGAGGCCGGGATTTCCCGGCACCACACTGACAGAGGGGAAAAGTTTCCCGGAAAAGAGGACCACACGGACACGCCTGGTTTCTTGGAGACGCAGTCCCTCGCGCAGGCCTCCGTTTCCGCCCATTCTGAGCACTTTCCAACAGTCGCAGACCCGCCCAGAGGCCGCGACTTCCCGTCCCCACCCTGACAGAGGCCCAAAAGTTGACCACAAAAGAGGGCCACACGGACACACCTAGTCCTCTTTGAGAGGCTGTCCTTCCACGCAGGCCTCTGTTTCTGCCAGTTCCGTGCGCGTTCCCACGGTCTGAGGCCCGCCCGGAGGCCGGGATTTCCCGGCTCCACCCTGACAGAGGGGAAAGAGTTGCCCCGAAAAGAGAGCCACGCGGACACACCTAATCCTCTTTGAGCATCTATCCCTCGCGCAGGCCTCAGTTACTGCCCGTTCCGAGTGCGTTCCGACGGTCGGAGGCCCGCCCGGAAGCCGCAATTTCCAGGCCCCACCCTTGCAGAGTTGCAAAACGCGCTCCTAGTTTTCTTTGAGACGCTGTCGCTCCACGCGGGCCTCCATTTCCGCCCGTTCTGAAGGTCGGAGTCCTGCCCAAAGGCCGCGATTTCCTTGCTCCACCCTGAAAAAGGGCAAAAGTTGCCCCGAAAACAGGGCGACGTGGGCACACCAAATCCTCTTTGAGACGCTGTCCGCCGTGCAGCCTCCGTTTCTGCGTGTTCCATTCGCGTTCCACTGGTCGGAGGCCCACCCAGAGGTCGCGCTTTCCCGGCCCCACCCTGACAAAGGGGCAAAACTTGCCCCCAATTCAGGGCCACGTGGACAAACCTAGTCCTCTTTGAGACGCTTTCCCGCCGTGCAGGCCTCCGTTTCCGCGTGTTCGGAGCGCGTTCCGACTGTCGGAGTCCCGCCGAAGGGCCGCGATTTCCCGGCCCCAACCTGACAGAGGGGCAAAAGTTGCCCCGAAAACAGGGCGACGGGTGCGCACCAAGTCCTCTTTCAGACACTGTCCCTACACGCAGGCCTCCGTTTCTGCCCTTACCGAGCACGTTCCGACAGTCGGAGGTCCGCTCAGAGGCTGCGATTTCCCAGCCCCACCCTGACAGATGGGCAATAGTTGCCAAGAAAAGAGGGCCACGTGGTCACACCTTGTCCTCTTTGAGTTGCTGTCCCTCCGCGCAGGACTCCGTTTCGGCCCGTTCCATGCGCGTTCCACGTTTGGATGCACGCCTGGACGCCGCGATTTCCGGGCCCAACCATGATAGTGGGGCAAAAGTTGCCCCAAATAGAGGGTGACGCGGAAAACCTAGTCCTCTATGAGACGCTGAGCATCATGCAGACCTCAGTTTCCACCCTTTCCAAGTGCGTTCCGACGTATGGAGGTCCGCCCCGAGGCCGCGATTTCCCAGCCCCACGCTGACAGAGGGGCAAAAGTTGCCCCAAAAGGGGGGTGATGCACGCGCACCTAGTTTTCTTTGAGACGCAGTCCCTCCACGCAGGCCTCCGTTTCCACCTGTTCCGAGCATGTTCCGTCAGTCGGAGGCCCGCCCGGGGGCCGCGATTTCCCGGCTCCACCGTGACAAAGGGCAAAAGTTGCCCCGAAAACAGGGCGACGTGTACACACCAAATCTTCTTTGAGACGCTGTCCCTCCACGCAGGCCTCCATTTCCATCAATTCCAAGCGCGTTCCGTTGGTCGGAGGCTTGCCTTGGGTACGTGATTTCCCGGCCCCACTCTGACAGAGGGGAAAAAGTTGCCCCGAAAAGAGGGCCACGTGGACACACCTAGTCTTCTTTGAGATGGTGTCCCTCCGTGCAGGACTACGTTTCTGCCCGTTCCGAACCCGTTCCACATTCGGAAGCAAGCCCGGAGGCTGCGATTTCCCGGCCCCACCCTGACAGAGAGGCAAAAGTTGCCCCGAAAAGAGGGCCACGCGTACACACCTAGCCCTCTTTGAGACACTGTCCGTACAGGCAGGCCTCCGTTTCTGCCCTTGCCGAGCGCGTTCGGACAGTCGGACGCCCGCTCAGAGGCTGCGATTTCCCAGCCTCACCCTGAACGATGGGCAAGACTTGCCCCGAAAAGAGGGCGATGCGGACCTACCTAGTTCTCTTTGAGACGCTGTCCCTCCACGCAGGCCTCCGTTTCCGCCCGTTCCGGGCGCATTCCGACGGTCGGAGGCACGACCAGAGGCCGCGATTTCCCGGGCCCACCGTGAAAGAGGGGCAAAAGTTGCCCCGAGGAAAGGGCGATGCGGACAAATGTAGTCCCATTAGAGACGCTGTCCCTCCGCGCTGGCCTCCGTTTCCGCTAATTCCGAGCGTATTCTGAAGGTCGGAGGCCCGCACGGGGGCCGCGATATCCCGGCCCCACTCTGACAGAGGGGCAAAAGTTGCCCCAAAAAGAGGGCCATGCGGACACACTTAGTGTTCTTTGAGACGCTGTCCCTCTGCGCAGACCTCCATTTCTGCCTGTACCGACCGCGTTTCAATGGTCGGAGGCCCGCCGAAGGCTGCGATTTCCCGGCCTCACCCTCTCAGAGAGGAAAAAGTTGCCCCGAAAACAGGGCGACGCGTACACACCTACTCCTCTTTGAGACTCTGTACTGCCGCGCCGGCCACCATTACCGCCTGTTCCGAGCACGTCCCGAGGGTCGGAGGCCGCCCAGTCGCAGCGATTTCCCGGCCCCACCCTGACAGAGGGGCAAAAGTTGCCCTGAAAAGAGGGTGACTCGGGCACACCTAGTCGTCTTTGAGATGCTGTCCCTCTGCGTAGCCCTTCGTTTCTGCCGGTACTGACCGCGTTTCCACAGTCGGAAAATTGCCTGAATGCCGGGATGCCCAGCCCCACCCTGACAGAGAGGCAAAAGTTGCCCCGAAAAGAGGGAGAAGCGGACACTCCTAGTCATCTTTGAGACGCTGTCCCTCCACTCAGGCCTCCGTTTCTGCCCGTTCCGACCGCGTTCCGACGGTCAGAGACCCGCCCGGAGGCCACGATTTCCCGGCCCCACCCTGACAGTGGGGCAAAAGTTGCCCCGAAATGAGGGTGACGTGGACACACCTAGTCCTCTTTGAGACTCTTTCTGTCCAGGCAGGCCTCCGTTTAAGCCATTACTGAGTGCGTTCCGACAGTCAGAGGCCCGCCCAGAGGCCACGATTTCCCGGCTCTACCCTGACAGAGGGGCAAAAGTTGCCCCTAAAAGAGGGCCACGAGGACACAACTAGTCCTCTTTGAGACGCTGTCTCTCCACGTAGCCCTCCGATTCTGCCCGTACCAACCGCGTTTCCACGGTTGGAGAATTTCATGAAGACCGGGATTCCCGCTCTACCCTGACAGAGGGTAAAAATTTGCCCCAAATAGAGGGCCACACGGACAAACCTAGTCCTCTTTGAGACGCTGTCCCTCCGTGCAATCCTCCGTTTCCGCCCGTACCGAGTGCGTTCTGAGGTCGGAGACCTGCCAGGGGGCCGGGATTTCACGGCCCCACCGTGACAGAGAGGAAAAGTTTCCCGGAAAACAGGTGAGGCGCACTTCAAGTGCTCTTTAAGGCGCTGTCCCTCCGCACAGGCCTCCGTTTCTGCCCATTCCGAAAGTGTTCCTATGGTCGGAGACCCGCCCGGAGGCCGCGACATCCCGGCTCCACCCTGACAGAGGGGCAAAAGTTGCCCGGAAAAAAGGGAGGTGCACGCACCTACTCACCTTTGAGACGCTGTCCCTCCAGGCTGGAATCTGTGCCCGCCGTTCCGAGTGCGTTCCGACGGAAGGAGGACAGCCCAGAGGCCGTGATTTCCCAGCTCCACCCTGAAAGAGGGGCAAGCGTTGCCCCAAAAAGAGAGCCACGCGGACACACATAATCCTCTTTGAGTATCTGTCCCTCACGCAGGCCTCCGTTTCCGCCCGTTCAAAGCACGTTCCGACGGTCGGAGGCCCGCCCGGATCCGCGTTTTCCCGGCCCCACCCTGACAGAGGGCCAAAAGTTGCTCCGAAAAGAGGGTGACACGGACACACCTAGTCACCTTTGAGACGCTGTCCCTCCGCGCAGGAATCTGTGCCCGCCGTTCCGAGTGCATTCCAACGGTCGGAGGACCGCCCAGAGGCCATGATATCCCGGCCCCACTCTGACAGAGGTCCAAAAGTTCCCCCGAAAAGAGGTCCACGTGGACACACATAGTCCTCTTTCAGACGCTGTCCTTCCACGCAAGCCTCCGTTTTAGCCCGTTCCGAGAGCGTTCCCACGGTCTGAGGCACACCCAGAGGGCGGGATTTCCAGGCTCCACTCTGACAGAGGGGCAAAAGTTGCCCGGAATACAGGGTGAACCGCACATACTTAGTCCTCTTTGAGACGCTGTCCCGCCACGCACGCCTCTGTTTGCGCATGTTCCGAGCGCGCTCCACGTGCGGCTGCAAGCCCAGAGGCTGCGATTTCCCCGCCCCACCCTGACAGAGGGGCAAAAGTTGCCCCAAAAAGCGGGCCACGCGGACACACCTAGTCCTCCTTGAGACACTGTCCCTACACGCAGGCCTCCATTTCTGCCTGTACCGACCGTGTTTCGACGGTCGGAGGCCCGCCGAAGGCAGCGATTTCCCGGCCCCACCCTGAGAGAGAGGAAAAAGTTGCCCCGAATTGAGGGAGAAGCAGACACACCTAGTTTTCTTTGAGACGCTGTCCCACCGTGCAGGCCTCCATTACCTCCCATTCTGAGCGCGTTCCGACGGACAGGGCCCGCCCTGGGGCCGCGATTTCCCGGCCCAACTCAAACAGAGGGGCAAAATTTGCCCCAAAAATAGGGCCACGCGGACACACCTAGTCTTCTTTGAGATGGTGTCCCTCCACGAAGGATTCCGTTTCTGCCCGTTCCAAGGGAGTTCCACATTCGGATGCAGGCATGGAGGCTGCGATTTCCCAGCCCCACCCTGACAGAGGGGCAAAAATGCCCCGAAAAGAGGGCGATGCGCGCGCACCTTGTTTTCTTTGAGGCGCTGTCGCTCCGTGCAGGCCTCAGTTCTGCCTGTTCCGAGCGCGTTCCTACAGTCGGAGGCCCACCCGGAGGCCCCGATTTCCTTGCCCTACTCTGACAGAGGGGCAAATGTTGCCAAGGAAAGAGGGCCACGTGGACACACCTTGTCCTCTTTGAGTTGCTGTCCCTCCGCGCAGGACTCCGTTTCGGCCCGTTCCATGCGCGTTCCACGTTCAGATGAACGCCTGGACGCCGTGATTCCCGGGCCCAACCATGATAGTGGGGCAAAAGTTGCCCCAAACATAGGGCGACGTGGAAAACTTAGTCCTCTTTGAGAGGATGTGCCTCATGCAGGCCTCAGTTTCTGCCCGTTCCGAGTGCGTTCCGACGGACGGAGGCCTGCCCCAAGGCCACGATTTCCCGGCCCCACGCTGAAAGAGGGGCAAAAGTTGCCCCAAAAGGGGGGTGATGCACGCGCACCTAGTTTTCTTTGAAACGCTGTCCCTCCGCGCAGGCCTCCCTTTCTGCCTCCCTTTTTGTCCCGAAAACAGGGGGATACGGGCGCACTTCGTCCTCTTGGAGACGCTCTCCATCCACGCAGGCCTCCATTTCTGCCCGTTCTGAGCACGTTCCGATGGTCGGAGGCCCACCTGGAGGCCGCGATTTCCCGGCTCCACCCTGACAGAGGGGCAAAAGTTAGGCCCCACCCTAACGCGGACACACCTAGTCCTCTTTGAGACGCTGTCCCTCCGCGCAGGCCTCTGTTTCTACTCGTTGCAAGCACGTTCAGACGGTCGGAGGCTTGCCCGGAGGCCGTGATTTCCCGGCCCCATGCTGACAGTGCGGCAAACGTTCCCTCAAAAACAGGGTGACGCGCGTTCACCTATTCCTCTTTGAGATGCTCTCCTTCCGCGCAGGCCTCCATTTCCACCCATTCCGAGCGCGTTCCAACGGTCGGAGGACCGCCCGGAGGCCGCGATTTCCTGGTTCCACCCTGATAGAGGGCCAGAAGTTGCCCCGAACAGAGGGTGACGCGGATACACCTAGTCCCCTTTGAGACGCTATCTCTCCGCACAGGAATCCGTGTCCGCCTGTTCCAAGCACGTTCCGACGGTCGGAGGCCCGCCCAGAGGCCGGAATTTCCAGGCCCCACCCTGAGAGTGGGGCTAAAGTGCCGCGAAAACAAGGGGAAAGGCGCGCACCTAGTACTCTTGGAGAAACTGCCCTCCACACAGGCCTCCGTTTTTGCTTTTTCTGAGTGCGTTCCGACAGTCGGAGACCCGCCCGGAGGCCATGACATCCCGGCTCCACCCTGACAGAGGGGCAAAAGATGCCCGGAAAACAGGGAGATGCACGCACCTAGTCACCTTTGAGACAGTGTCCATCCACGCAGGGATCTGTGCCCACCGTTCCGAGTGCGTTCCGACGGTCGGAGGACCGCCCAGAGGCCACGACTTCCCGGCCCCACCCTGACTGAGGGGCCAAAGTGGCACCGAAAGGGGGGAGACGCACGCGCACCTAGTTTTCTTTGAGACACTGTCCATGCGCGCAGGCCTCCGTTTCCGTGCGTTCCGAGCATGTTCCGTCGGTCGGAGGCCCGCCCGGGGGCCGCGATTTCCCAGCCCAACCCTGACAGAGGGGCAAAACTTGCCCCGAACGGGGGGAGACACACATGCACATAGTTTTCTTTGAGACGCTGTCCCTGCGCACAGCCCTCCATTTCTGCCTGTACCGACCGCATTTCGACGGTCAGAAGGCCTCCCGAAGGCTGCGATTTCCCGGCCCGACCCTGACAGAGAGGGAAAATTTACCCAAAATGAGGGAGAATCGTACACGCCTTGTCCTCTTGAGACGCTGTCCCGCCGTGCAGGCCTCCGTTTCCACGTGTTCCAAGTGCGTTCCGACGGTCGGAGGACCGCCTATAGGCCGCGATTTTCCGGCCCCACCCTGACAGAGGGGCAAAAGTTGACCCGAAAAGAGGGCCACGCGGACACACCTAGTCCTCTTTGAGACGCTGTCCCTCCATGCAGGCCTCCACTTCTGCCCTTTCCGAGGGAATTCCGACGGTCGGAGGCCCGCCCAGAGGCCAGGATTTCCCGGGCCCACCCTGAAAGAGAGGCAAAAGTAGCCCAGAAAACAGTGCGATGCGCACACTTGGTCCTCTTCGAGGTGCTGTCCCTCCACGCAGGTCTCGGTTTCTGCCCGTTTCGAGCACATTCCGACGGTCGGAGGCCCGCCCGAAGGCCGTAATTCCCTGGACCCACCCTGACAGAAAGGCAAAAGTTGCCCCGAAAAGAGGGAGAAGCGGACACACATAGTCATCTTTGAGATGCTGTCCCTCCACGCAGGCCTCCGTTTCCGCCCATTCTGAGGGCGTTTCGACGGTCGGAGGCCTGCCTATAGGCCGCGAGTTCCCGGCCCCACCCTGACAGAGGGGCAAAAGTTGCCCTGAAAAGAGGGCGACGCAGACACACCAAGTCCTGTTTGAGGGGCTATCCCTCCACACAGGCCTCCCTTTCCGTCCGTTCTGACCGTGTTCTGACATTCAGAGACCCACCTGGAGGCCGCGATTTCCGGTCCCCAACCTGACAGAGGGGCAAACGGTGCCTCGAAAATTGGGCCACGCGGGCACCCTAGTCCTCCTGGAGACGCAGTCCCTCCAAGCAGGCCTCCATTTCCGCCCGTTCCGAGCGCGTTACGACGGTCGGAGTCCCCCCAGGAGGCCGCGATTTCCCGGCCCCCCCAACAGAGGGGGGAAAGCTTCCC
The DNA here is from genome assembly GCF_004798865.1 of Varanus komodoensis. Taxonomy (NCBI): domain Eukaryota; kingdom Metazoa; phylum Chordata; class Lepidosauria; order Squamata; family Varanidae; genus Varanus; species Varanus komodoensis. Next base: position 12,563 of record NW_025335745.1, on the reverse strand, counting down.
CGAAAACAGGACGAAGTGCACGCACCTAGTCCTCTTGAGAAGCGGTCGCTCCGCGCTGGCCTCCGTTTCCTCCATTCCGAGCGCGTTCCGACGGTCGGAGGACCGCCCGGAGGCACGATTTCCCGGCCCCACCTTGACAGAGGCCCAAAAGTTTCCCCAAAAAGAGGGTGACGGGGACAGACCTACTCCCCTTTGAGACACTGTCCCTCCACGCAGGAATCCATTTCCGCCCGTTCCGTGCGTGTTCCGACTGTCGGAGGCCCTCACATAGGCTGCGATTTCCCGGCCCCACTCTGACAGAGGCCCAAAAGTTGCCCCAAAAAGAGGGTGACGCGGACACACCTAGTCCTCTTTGAGACGCTGTCCCTCCGCACAGGCCTCCATTTCCGCCGATTCCAAGCGCGTTCCAACGGTCGGAGGCCCTCCTGGAGGCCGCGATTTCCCGGTCCCACTCTGACAGAGGAACAAAAGTTGCTCCGAAAAGAGGGCCACGAGGACACACACAGTACTCTTTGAGACGCTGTCCCTCTGTGCAGGTTTCTGTTTCTGCCCATACCGAGCGCGTTACGACGGTCGGAGGCCCGCCCGAATGCTGGGATTTCCCGGCCCCACCCTGACAGAGAGGCAAAAGTTGCCCGGAAAACAGGCAAAGCGCGCGGACGTAGTCCTCTTTGAGAAACGTTCCTTCGCGCAGGCTTCCGTTTCTGCCCGTTCCGAGCGCGTTCCGACAGTCGGAGGCTTGCATGGAGGAAGCGATTTCCCAGCCCCACACTGACAGAGGCCCAAAACTTTCCCCAAAATGAGGGTTACCCGGACACACCTAGTCCCCTTTGAGACGCTGTCCCTCCGCGCAGGCCTCTCTTTCTGCCCGTTCCGAGCACGTTCCGACGGTCGGAGGCTTGCCTGGAGGCCGGGATTTCCCTGCCCCATGCTGACAGTGGGGCAAACATTTCCCCGAATACAGGGTGGCGCGCGGTCACCTAGTCCTCTTGGAGACGCTGTCCCTCCATGCAGGCCTCTGTTTTCACCCATTCCGATCGCTTTCCGGAGTTCGTAGGCCCGCCCGGAGGCCGCGATTTCCCGGCTCTACCCTGACAGAGGGGCAAAAGTTGCCCCTAAAAGAGGGCCACACGGACAAACCTAGTCCCCTTTGAGACGCTGTCCCTCCGTGCAATCCTCCGTTTCCGCCCGTACCGAGTGTGTTCCGATGGTCGGAGACGTGCCCGGGGGCCGCGATTTCATGGCCCCACCGTGACAGAGAGGCAAAAGTTTCCCGGAAAACAGGGCGAGGCGCGCTTCTAGTCCTCTTTAAGGCGCTGTCCCTCCACGCAGGCCTCTGTTTCCACCCATTCCGAGCGTGTTCCTACGATCGGAGACCCGCCCGGAGGCCAGGATTTCCGGGCCCAACTCTGACAGAGGGGCAAAAGTTGCCCCGAAAAGAGGGCCACGAGGACACAACTAGTCTTCTTTGAGATAGTGTCCCTCCGCGCAGGACTCTGTTTCCGCATGTACCGACGGCGTTTCGAGGGTCGGAGTCCTGCCCGAAGGCTGCGATTTCCCAGCCCCACCCGGACAGAGAGGCAAAAGTTGCCCCGAAAAGAGAAGCGGACACACCTAGTCATCTTTAAGACGCAGTCCCTCCACGCAGGCCTTCGTTTCCGCCCATTCCGACCGCGTACCGACGGTCAGAGGACCGCCCGTAGGCCACGAGTTCCAGGCCCCACCCTGACAGAGCGGCAGACGTTGCCCCAAAAAGAGGGCGACGCGGAAAACCTAGTCCTCTTTGAGACGCTGTCCCTCATGCAGGCCTCCGTTTCCGCCCGTTCTGAGTGCGTTCCGACGGTCGAAGGCCCTCCCGGAGGCCGCGATTTCCCTGCCCCACTCTGACAGAGGGGCAAAAGTTGCTCCAAAAAAGGGGCCATGAACGCGCACCTACTTCTCTTTCAGACACTGTCCCTCCACGCGGGCTTCCATTTCTGCCAATACCGAGCGCGTTACGACGGTCGGAGGCCAGCCCGAAGGCCAGGATCTTTCGGCCCCACCGTGACAGAGAGGCAAAAGTTGCCCGGAAAACAGGGCGATGCGAGCGCACCTAATCCTCTTTGAGAAGCTGTCATTCGTGAAGGTCTCCGTTTCCGCCCATTACGAGCGCGTTCCGATGGTCGGAGGCCTGCCCGGAGGCCATGATTTCCCGGCCCCACCCTGACAGAGGCCCAAAAGTTGCCCCAAAAAGAGGGCCACACGGACACACCTAACCCTCTTTGAGCATCTGTCCCTCACGCAGGCCTCCGTTTCTGCCCGTTCTGTGCGCTTTCTGATGGTGAGAGTCCCACCCAGAGGCCGCGATTTCCCGGCCCCACTCTGACAGAGGGGCAAAAGTTGCCCCGAAAACAGGGCCACACGGACACACATTGTCCCCTTGGAGACACTGTCCCTCGGCGCGGGCTTCCGTTTCTGCCCTTTCTGTGCGCTTTCTAACGGTGAGAGTCCCACTCAAAGGCCGGGATTTCCCGGCCCCACCCTGACAGAGAGGCAAAAGTTGCCCGGAAAACAGGGCGATGCGCGCGCGCCTAGTCCTCTCTGGGAAACTGTCCTTCGCGCAGGCCTTCGTTTCTCCCCATTCCGAGCGCGTTCCGACAGTCGGAGGCCCACCCGGAGGCCGGGATTTCCCGGCTCCACACTGACAGAGGGGCGAAAGTCGCCCCGAAAAGAGGGCCACGTGGACACACCTAGTCCTCTTTGAGACGCTGTCCCTCCACGCAGGCCTCCGTTTCCACCCATTCTGAGCGCGTTCCGATGGTCTGAGGCCCTCCCAGAGGTCACGATTTCCCGGCCCACCCTGACTGAGGGCCAAAAGTTTCTCCGAAAAGAGGGGGATGTGCGCGCACCTAGTCCTCTTGGAGACGCTGTCCCTTTGCGGGGGCCTCTGTTTCATCCTGTTCTGAGCGCATTCCGATGGTCAGAGTTCCGCCCAGAGTCCGCGATTTCCCGGACCCAGTCTGACAGAGGGGCAAAAGTTGCTCCGAAAAAATGGCTACGCGGACCCACATAGTCCTCTTTGAGATGCTGCCCCTCCGCGCAGGTCTCCGTTTCTGTCTGTTCTGAGTGCGTTCTGACGGTCGAAGGCCCTCCAGGAGGCCAGGATTTCCCGGCACCACCGTGACAGAGGCCCAAAAGTTTACCCGATAAGAGGGCCACACGGACACACCTGGTTCGCTTGGGGACGCAGTCCCTCACGCAGGCCTCCGTTTCCGCCCATTCAAGGCGCGTTCCGACAGTCGGAGGCACACCCGGAGACCGCGAATTCCCGGCTCCACCCTGGCAGCGGGGGAAAAGTTGCCCAGAAAACAGGGAGACAGAGGGGCAAAAGTTGCCCCGAAAAGGGGCCAAGCGCGCACTTACTCTTTGAGACGCTGTCCTTCCACGCAGGCTTCCGTTTCTGCCCATACTGAGCGCGTTACGACGGTCAGAGGCCTGCCCGAGGCCCCACTCTGACAGAGGGGCAAAAGTTGCTCCGAAAAAAGGGCCACGCAGACACACCTAGTCCTGTTTGAGATGCTGTCCCTCCGCGCAGGCCTCCATTTCCGCCGAGTCCGAGCGTGTTCCAACGGGCTGAGGCCCGCCCGGAGGCCGGGATTTCCCGGCTCCATGCTGACAGAGGGGCAAAAGTTGGCAGGAAAACAGGGCGATTCACGCACCTAGTCCTCTTGGAGACGCTGTCCCTCCGCGCGGGCCTCCATTTCTGCCCATTCTGTGCGCTTTCTGATGGTCAGAGTCCCGCCCAGAGGCCGCAATTTCCCGGCTCCACTCTGACAGAGGGGCAAAAGTTGCCCGGAAAACAGGGCGAAGCGCGCGTACTTAGTCCTCTTTGAGATGCTGTCCTTCGCGCAGGCCTCCTTTATTGCCCGTTCCGAGCACGTTCCGATGGTCAGAGGACCGACCGGAGGCTGCGATTTCCCGGCCCCATCCTGACAAAGGCCCAAAAGTTTCCCCAAAAAGAGGGTGACGTGGGAACACCTAGTCTCCTTTGAGACTCTGTCCCTCCGCGGAGAAATCCGTTTCCGCCCATTCCGTGCTCGTTCCGACGGTCGGAGGCCGCGATTTCCCGGCCCCACCCTGACAGAGGGGCAAAAGTTGCCCCGAAAAGAGGGCCACGCGGACACACATAGTCCTCTTTGAGACGCTGTCCTTCCACGCAGGCCTCCGTTTTAGCTTGTTCCGAGAGCGTTCCGACGGTCGGAGGCCCGCCCGGAGGCCGCGATTTCCCGGCCCCACCCTGACAGATGTCCAAAAGTTTCCCCAAAAGCAGGGTGACACGGACACACCTAGCCCCTTTGAAACCCTGTCCCTCCGCGCAGAAATCCATTTCCGCCCATTCCTTGCGCATTCCGACGATCGGAGGCCTGCCAAGAGGCCGCGATTTCCCGGCCCCACCCTGGCAGAGGCCCAAAAGTTTCCCCAAAAAGCGGGTGACGCAGACACACCTAGTCCTCTTAGAGAGGCTGTCCCTCCGCGCCGGCCTCCATTTCAGCCGATTCCGAGCGCGTTCCAACGGTCTGAGGCCCGCCCGGAGGCCGGGATTTCCCGGCTCCACTCTGACAGAGGGGCAAAAGTTGCCCGGAAAAGAGTGCCACGCGGACACACATAGTCCTCTTTGAGACGCTGTCCTTCCACGCAGGCCTCCGTTTTAGCTCATTCCGAGAGCGTTCCCACGGTCTGAGGCCCGCCCGGAGGCCGGGATTTCCCGGCTCCATGCTGACAGAGGGGCAAAGGGTGCCAGGAAAACAGGGCGATGCACGCACCTAGTCCTCTTGGACACGCTGTCCCTCCACGCGGGCCTCCATTTCTGCCTGTTCTGTGCGCTTTCTGATGGTCAGAGTCCCGCCCAGAGGCCGCGATTTCCTGGCTCCACTCTGACAGAGGGGCAAAAGTTGCCCGGAAAACAGGGCGAAGCGCGCGTACTTAGTCCTTTTTGAGATGCTGTCCTTCGCGCAGGCCTCCTTTATTGCCCGTTCCGAGCGCGTTCCCATGGTCGGTGGACCGACCGGAGGCCGCAATTTCCCGGCCCCACCCTGACAAAGGCCCAAAAATTTCCCCAGAAAGAGGGTGACGTGGGAACACCTAGTCTCCTTTGAGACGCTGTCCCTCCACGCAGAAATCCGTTTCCGCCCATTCCGTGCTTGTTCCGACGGTCGGAGGCCCGCCCGGAGGCCGCGATTTCCCGGCCCCACCCTGTCAGAGGCCCAAAAGTTTCCCTAAAAACAGGGTGACGCGGACACACCTAGCACCTTTGAGACCCTGTCCCTCCACGCAGAAATCCATTTCCACCCATTCCGTGCGCGTTCCGATGATCGGTGGCCCGCCAAGAGGCCGCGATTTCCCGGCCCCATCCTGACAGAGGCCCAAAAGTTTCCCCAAAAAGCGGGTGACGCAGACACACCAAGTCCTCTTGGAGACGCTGTCCCTCCGCGCGGGCCTCCATTTCTGCCCGTTCTGTGCGCTTTCTGACGGTCAGAGTCCCGCCCAGAGGCCGCGATTTCCTGGCCCCACCCTGACAGAGGCCCAAAAGTTGCCCTGAAAACAGGGCGACGCGCGCTCACCTATTCTTTAGAGACGCTGTCCCTCCAGGCAGTAGTCCGTTTCCACCCTTTCCGAGTGCGTTCCCACGGTCGGATGCCCGCCCAGAGGCTGCGATTTTCTGGCTTCACCCTTACAGAGGGGGAAACGTTGCCCCGAGATGAGGGCCACGTGGACCCACCTAGTCCTCTTTGAGACGTTGTCCCCCACGCAGGCCTCCGCTTCCGCCCGTTCCGACGGTCGGAGGCCTGCTCGGATGCCGAGATTTCCCAGCCCCCATGCTCACAGAGGCGCAGTTCTGGTCACTGCACCAAAAAGAAGACATTGTCCAATGGGGAAAGTGCAGGAAAGGGCAATGAATGATCAAGGGATTGCTCATGTAGCCATTTGAACCCCAGCTAAGCTGAATATTTTTGTCCCCAACACTGCACATTTTTAGGGTAAAATAAAAGAGTATGGTTAAAGATTACGGCCTCTCTTTAGGTGATGCCGAAAAGAGGGCCACGTGGAGACACCTAGTCCTCTTTGAGACGTTGTCCCTCACGCATGCCTCCGCTTCCGCCCGTTCCGAGTGCATTCCGATGGTCGGAGGCCAGCCCGGAGGCCGAGCTTTCCCGGCCCCACGCTTACATAGGGCCAAAAGTTGCCCCGAAAAGAGGGTGACGTGGACACACCTAGTCCTCTTTGAGACGCTGTCCTCGCGCAGGCCTCCGTTTCTGCCCATACCAAGCATGTTACGACGGTCGGAGGCCCGCGCGAATGCCGGGATTCCCCGGCCCCAACCTGACAGAGAGGCAAAAGTTGCCCGGAAAACAAGGCGAAGCGCGCGCACCTAGTACTCTTGGAGATGGCTCCCTCGCGCAGGCCTCCGTTTCCTCCTGTTCCGAGCGCGTTCCGACAGTCGGATGCCCGCCCGGAAGCAGGGATTTCCCAGCTCCACCCTGACAGAGGACGATGCACGAGCACTTAGTCCTCTTTGAGACGCTGTCCGTCCATGCAGGCCTCCATTTCGGCCCATTCCGAGCGCTTTCTCACGGTTGGAGCCCCGCCCGGAGGCCGCGATTTCCCTGCCCTAGCCTGACAAAGGGGCAAAACGTGCCCCGAAAAGAGGGCGACGCGGACACACCTAGTCCTCTTTGAGACGCTGTCCCTCTGCGCAGGCCTCCGCTTCCGCCCGTTCCGAGCACGTTCCGATGGTCGGAGGCCTGCCCAGAGGCCCGGATTTCCCGGTACCCACCCTGACAGAGGGCCAAAACTGGCGCCGAAAACAGGGCAACGCGCGCGCCCCAAGTCCTCTTTGAGACGCTGTCCCTCGCGCAGGCCTCCACTTCCGCACGTTCCGAGCATGTTTCGATGGTCGGAGGCCTGTCCGGATGCCGGGATTTCCCGGTACCCACCCTGGCAGAGGGGCAAAAGTTTCCCCGAAAAGAGGTGGACGCACGCACACCTAGTCCTCTTTGAGACGCTGTCCCTCCACGCAGGCCTCGGTTTCCGCCTGTTCCGAGCGCATTCGAACAGTCTGAGGCCCGCCCGGAGGCTGCGATTTCCCGGTCCCACTCTTCCAGAGGGCAAAAGTTGCCCCGACAGGAGGGCCACGCGGACACACCTAGTCCTCTTTGAGATGCTGTCCGTCCGTGCAGGCCTCCGTTTCTGCCCGTACCAAGAGCTTTCCGACGGTCGGAGGTCCACCCAAAGGCCGGGATTTCCCAGCCGCACCCTGACAGAAAGGCAAAAGTTCCCTGTAAAACAGGGTGAAGCTCGCGCACCTAATCCTCTTTCAGACGCTGTCCCTCACGCAGGCCTCTGTTTCCGCCCATTCCAAGCGTTTTTCGACGGTCGGAGGCCTGCCCAGAGGCCGTGATTTCCCAGATCCACCCTGACAGAGGGCCAAAAGCTGCCCTGAAAGAGGGTGATGGGGACCCACCTAGTCTTCTTTGAGACGCTGTCCCTCCGCGCAGGCCTCCGTTTCAGCCCGTTCCACGCGCGTTCCGACGGTCGGAGGCCAGCCCAGAGGCCGCGATTTCTTTGCTCCACCCTGATGGAGGGGCAAAATTTGCCCCGAAAACCCCGCGCGAATGCCGAGATTTCCCGGCCCCACCCTGACAGAGAGGCAAGAGTTGCCCGGAAAACAGGGCGAAGCGCGCGCACCTAGTACTCTTGGAGACGCTCTCCCTCGTGCAGGCCTCCGTTTACTCCCATTACGAGAGCATTCTGAAAGTCGGAGGCCCGCCCGGAAGCCGGGATTTCCCGGCTCCACCCTGACAGAGAGCGATGTACGCGCACTTAGTCCTCTTTGAGAGGCTGTCCCTCCACGCAGGCCTCCCTTACTGTCCGTTCCGAGCACTTTCAGACGGTCGGAGGCCCGCCCGGAGGCGGCGATTTCCCGGCTCGACCCTGACGGAGGGGCAAAAGTTGCCCCGAAAAGAGGGCGACGCGCGTGCACCTAGTTCTCTTTGAGACACTGTCCCTCGCACAGGCCTCCGCTTCCACCCGTTCCGAGCACGTTCCGATGATCGGAGGCCCCTCCGGAGGCTGAGATTTCCCGGCCCCACGCTGACAGAGGGGCAAACGTTGCCCCGAAAAGAGGGCGACGCGGACACACCTAGTCCTCTTTGAGATGCTGTCCCTCCGCGCAGGCCTCCCTTACTGTCCGTTCCGAGTGCTTTCAGACAGTCGGAGGCCCGCCCAGAGGCGGCGATTTCCCGGCTCGACCCTGACAGAGGGGCAAAAGTTGCCCCGAAAACAGGGCGATGCGCGTGCACCTAGTTCTCTTTGAGACACTGTCCCTCGCGCAGGCCTCCGCTTCCGCCCGTTCCGAGCACTTTCCGATGGCCGGAGGCCCGCCAGGAGGTCGGGATTTCCCGTCACCCACCCTGACAGAGGGGCAAAAGTTTCCCCGAAAAGAGGTGGACGCATGCACACTTGTTTCTCTTTGAGACGCTGTCCCTCCACGCAGGCCTCGGTTTCCGCCTGTTCCGAGCGCATTCCGACGGTCTTAGACCCGCCCGGAGGCTGCGATTTCCCGGTCCCAATCTTCCAGAGGGGCAAAAGTTGCCCCGACAGGAGGGCCACGCGGACACACCTAGTCCTCTTTGAGATGCTGTCCGTCCGCGCAGGCCTCCGTTTCTGCCCGTTCCAAGAGCTTTCCGACAGTCAGAGGTCCGCCCAAAGGCCAGGATTTCCTGGCCCCACCCTGACAGAAAGGCATAAGTTGCCCAAAAAACAGGGTGAAACTCGCGCCCCTAGTCCTCTTTCAGACGCTGTCCCTCACGCAGGCCTCCGTTTCCGCTTGTTCCGAGCGCATTCCGACGGTCTGTGGCCCGCCCTGAGGCCGTGATTTTCCGGACCCACCCTGACAGAGGGCCAAAAGCTGCCCCGAAAGAGGGTGACGGGGACACACCTAGTCTTTTTTGAGACGCTGTCCCTCTGCGCAGGCCTCCGTTTCCGCATGTTCCGAGCGCGTTTCCATGGTCGCAGGCCCGCCCTGAGGCCACGATTTCCCGGCCCCCACCCTGACAAAGGGGCAAAAGTTGCACCGAAAAGAGGGTGACACGGACACACCTGGTTCTCTTGGAGACGATGACCCTCCACGCAGGCCTCCGTTTCTGCCCTTACCGAGCGCGTTCCGACAGTCCAAGGCCCGCCCAGAAGCGGCGATTTCCCGGCCCTACCCTGACAGAGGGGAAAATGTTGCCCCAAAAAGAGGCCGACGCGGACACACCTAGTCCTCTTTGAGATGCTGTCCCTCCACGCAGGCCTCCGTTTCTGACCGTACAGTGCACGTTCCGACAATCGGAGCCCCGCCTGGGGGCTGCGATTTCCCGGCCCCTCTCTGACAGAGGTGCAAAAGTTGCCCCGAAAAGAGGGCCATGTCGACACACCTAGTCCTCTTTGAAACGCTGTCCCTCAGCGCAGGCCTCCATTTCCGTCATTCCGAGCACGTTCCACTTTCAGTTGCAGGCCCGGAGGCTGCGATTTTTCGGCCCCACTCTGACAGAGGGGCAAAAGTTGCCCCAAAAAGAGGGCCACGCGGACACACCTAGTCCTCTTGGAGACGCTGTCCCCCCGCGCAGACCTCCGTTTCCGCCCGTTCAGAGCGCGTTCTGTGGGTCAGAGGCCCACCCAAGGGCCGCGATTTCCCGGCTCCACCCTTACCGAGGGCAAAAGTTGCCCCGAAAAGAGGGCGACGCGGACACACCTAGTCCTCTTTGAGACGCTGTCCCTCCGCGTAGCCCTCCGTTTCTGCCAGTACCGACTGCGTTTCCATGGTCGAAATCTTGCCCGAAAGCCGGGATTCCTGTCCCCACCATGACAGAGGGGCAAAAGTTGCCCCGAAAAGAGGGCCACAAGGACACAACTAGTCTTCTTTGAGATCGAGTCCCTCGGCACGGGACTCTGTTTCCGCCTGTACCGACGGCGTTTCGACGGTCGGAGGCCCACCTGAAGGCTGCGATTTCCCAGCCCCACCCTGATAGAGAGACAAAAGTTGCCCCGAAAAGAGGGAGAAGCGGACACTCCTAGTCATCTTTGAGAACCTGTCCCTCCACGCAGGCCTCTTTTTCCGCCCATTCCGAGCGCGTTCCGACAGTCGGAGGCCCGCACATAGGCCGCGAGTTCCCGGCCCCACCCTGACAGAGGGGCAGAAGTTGCCCCAAAAAGAGGGCGACGAGGAAAACCCAGTCCTCTTTGAGACGCTGGCCCTCAGGCAGGCCTCCGTTTCCGCAAGTTCCGAGTGTGTTCGACGGTCGGAGGCCCGCCCTGAGGCCGCGATTCCCTGGCCCGACCCTTACAGAGGGGCAAAAGTTGCCCCGAAAGGGGGAGACGCGCGCACACCTAGTTTTCTTTGAGACCCTGTTGCTCCGCACAGACCTCTGTTTCCACCCTCTCAGAGCGCGATCCTTCGGTCGGAGGCCCGCCCAAAGGCTGCGATTTCCCGTCTCCACCCTGAGAGAGGGCAAAAGTTTCCCCGAAAACAGGGCCACGTGGACACACCTAGTCTCTTTTAGACGCTGTCCCTCCATGCAGGAATCCGTTTCTGCCCGTTCTGAGTGCGTTCCGACGGTCGGAGGCCCACCCGTAGTCTGCGAGTTCCCGGCCCCACCCTGACAGAGGGGCAGAAGTTGCCCCAAAAAGAGGGTGACACGGAAAACCTAGTCCTCTTTGAGACTCCGTCCCTCATGCAGGCCTCCGTTTCTGCCCGTTCCGAGTGCGTTCCGACGGTCGGAAGCCCGCCCTGTGGCCGCAATTTCCCGGCCCCACCCTGACAGAGAGGCAAAAGTTGCCCCAAAAGGGGAAGACGCAGGCGCACCTAGTTTTCTTTGCGACACTGTTCGTCCGCACAGACCTCCATTTCCGCCTGTTCAGAGTGTGTTCTGTCGGTCGGAGGCCCACCCAAAGGCCGCGATTTCCCAGCTCCACCCTGACCGAGGGCAAAATTTGCCCCGAAAGGAGGGCCACGCGGACACACCTAGTCTTCTTTGAGATGGTGTTCCTCCACGCAGGAATCCGTTTCTGCCCGTTCCGAGGGTGTTCCACGTTCGGATGCAGACCCGGAGGCTGCGATTTCCCATCCCCACCCTGACAGAGGGGCAAAAGTTGCCCCGAAAAGAGGGCCATGCGGACTCACCTAGTCCTCTTTTAGATGCTGTCCCTCCACGCAGGACTCCGTTTCCTCCCATTCTGAGCGCGTTCCGGCGGTCGGAGGACCGCCCGGAGGCCGCGATTTCCAGGCCCCACCCTGACAGAGGGGCAAAAGTTGCCCCGAAAAGAGGGCGACGTGGACACACCTAGTCCTCTTTGAGACGCTGCCCCTCCGCGTAGCCCTCCGTTTCTGCCCGTACCGAGTGCGTTCCGACAGCTGGAGGCCCGCTCAAAGGCCGCGATTTCCTGGACCCACCCAGACAGATGGGCAAAAGTTGCCCCTCCGTGCAGGCCTCCATTTCCGCTTGTCCTGAGCACGTTCCGACGGCCTCCATTACCACCCATTGCGAGAGCGTTCCGACGGTCGGACGCCCGCCCGATGGCCCTGATTTCCCGGCCCCAGTCTGACAGAGGGGCAAAGGTTGCCCCGAAAAAGGGCGACGCGCGCGCACCTAGTCCTCTTTGAAAAGATGTCCCTCGCTCAGGCCTCCTTTTCAGCCCGTTCCGAGCGCGTTCCGACGGTCGGCGGACCACCCAGAGGCCATGATTTCCAGGCCACACCCTGACAGAGGGCCAAAAGTTTCCCCGAAAAGAGGGTGACGCAGTCATACATAGTCCTCTTTGAGACGCTGTCCCTCTTGCAGGCCTCCATTTCCGCCTGTTCCAAGCACGTTTCGATGGTCGGAGGCCCGCGCGGACGCCACGATTTCCTGGCCCCACCCTGACAGAGGCCCAAAAGTTTCCCCAAAAAGAGGGTGACGCGGACACACCTAGTCCTCTTTGAGACGCTGTCTCTCCGCGCAGGCCTCCATTTCTGCCCGTTACGTACGCGTTCCCACGGTCTGAGGCCCGCCCAGAGGCCGGGATTTCGCGGCTCCACCCTGACAGAGGGCAAAAGTTGCCCCAAAAGAGAGACACGCGGACACACCTATTCCTCTTTGAGGATCTCTCCCTCAAGCAGGACTCCATTTTCGCCCATACAGAACACGTTCCGACGGTCGGATGCCCACCCGGATCCGCGATTTCCCGGCCACACGCTGACAGAGCTCCAAAAGTTGCCTCGAAAACAGGGTGACGCGGATACACCTAGTCCTCTTTGAGATGCTGTCCCTCCGCGTAGGCCTCCATTTCCGCCCGTACAGAGCACATTCCGACGGTCGGAGGCCCGCCCAGATCCACGATTTCCCGGCCACACCCTGACAGAGGGCCAAAAGTTGCCCCGAAAAGAGGGTGACGCGGACACACCTAGTCCTTTTGAGATGTCCGTGTCCGCAGAGGGACAGCCTCTCAAAGGGGACGAGGTGTGTCCACGTCACCTTCTTTTTGGGGAAACTTTTGGGCCTCTG
>NW_025335744.1:12557-13838 GCF_004798865.1 Varanus komodoensis | reverse complement strand
TCCTTCTGAATAGGCTAGTGGGATTGGGAGTTGGAGGCACCACGTGGTGGTGGTTCTGCTCCTATCCCAATGGCCGATTTCAGAAGGTGGTGCTGGGGGACTATGACTCTGCACCATGGCAGTTATGCCATGGAGTTCCGCAGGGGTCCATTTTGTCCCCTTTGCTATTTAACATCTACATGAAACTGCTGGGAGAGGTCATCAGGAGGTGTGGGCTGCGGAATCATCAGTACGCTGCTGATCCCCAGCTCTTCCTCTCGTTTTCCACCAATCCAGGTGAGGCAGTGGCAGTACTGAACCAGTGCCTGGCTGAGGTAATGGGCTGGATGAGGACCAATAATCTGAAGCTCAATCCAGACAAGACAGAGGTCCTGTTGGTGGGTGGCTCAGGCCTCAGGATGAGGGACTTGGGCCTTGTCCTAAATGGGGTTGCACTCCCTCTGAGGGACAGGGTTCACAGTTTAGGAGTGCTCCTCGTCCCTGAGCTGTTTCTAGAAGCTCAGGTGACGGTGGTGGCAAGGAGCACCTTCCTTCAGCTTCAGCTGATATATCAGCTGTGTCCCTTCCTGGAGAACGACTGCCTGGCGACAGTGACTCATGCACTGGTAACTTCCCAATTAGATACCTGTAACACACTCTACGTGGGGCTACCATTGAAGACGGTCCAGATACTTCAATTGGTGCAGAATAGAGCTGCCAGGTTGCTGATGGGGACTGGGAGTTGTTCTCAGATAACCCCAGTTCCCTGTCAGCTCCACTGGCTCCCGATTGAAATCCAGGCCCAATTCAAGGTGTTGATTATGACCTATAAAGCCCTAAATGGGACCTGGATATCTAAGGGAATGCTTGCGCCCATATATGCCCTTCCGCCCCTTGAGATCAGCAACAGTTGTCCTTCTCTGAGAACCCTCTGTGAATGATATTAGTAGGGTGAGTACCCGGAAGAGGGCTTTCTCTGCAGTGGCGCCCCATCTATGGAATGCGCTCCCCAGAGAGGTCCACCTGGCACCGTCGTTATTTGTTTTTTGGTGCCAGGCGAAGACCTTTTTATTTAAAACTTATGTTAATATTTAAATTATTGCATTAATTAGAATTTTAAAATTTTTAGCCAAGAATGCACCAGGGGTTTTTAAATGATTTTTTTAATTGTTATATTATCATTATTTATGTATTCTTTGTGAGCTGCCCCGAGGCTTTGTTGCGATGGGGGCGGCATAGAAATGTTTTAAATAAATAAATGAATATTTAAATAGCAGTGGGAGTTAATTCAGCATTCTATTA
>NW_025335744.1:9473-11037 GCF_004798865.1 Varanus komodoensis | reverse complement strand
GGCATGTACAAAAGGAATGGCACTCAGAGCCAATTTCTGTTTAGAATCAGCCCTTAGAACCTGATGTTTCTCATGGGGATATAACTTCCTTAGCAGCATAAATTCTCTTTCTTCCTATGGAAAAGGTGAGCTACCTGCCACAACTGTTTGTTGAGAAACTTCAGGCTTGCTTTCTCCACCCTGGCTTCGTAATGGGGTTTGGATGAATGCATGGCGTGCAAAGCGTGTGCCACAACATAGATGGCATTGTAGATGCTGTAGCTCTGGGTGGTCATGCTTGTTTCAAAAACCGATGCAGCAAGACTTTCCAGCTTCTCCACCCCACTACACATTCTCACCACTCCCTTTCTTGACATGGAGTTGGGAAAGAAACACTCAAATGCTTCTTCCCAGAAAGCTCTGATGAAGCCATCTTCTTCATGCAAAGTTGGCTTTCTCAACTGAAGGAATTGATGGAAGCCCAAGATCTCCTTTGAGCGAACCATTATTGATAGAGCACCATGGAGGAAGTCCAAATCCCAACCTTTTTGAAAGGGCAGTGATGTGAAATCCATCTGTGCTGTCATAATCCAGACCTTATTTTTTGTTTTGATTGGGATATCCTCATATATGGACAAGGAGGGAAACATTCTCAAATGTATCATGTCCTCGATTTCACCATGAACCACTACTGCATTAGCAGTGCTTCTGATGATAGTGTTGTAAGTTTTAATACCATCAGCCACCATGTCAGCAATATCATTGGAGTAACCAGATACTGGGAATCTTTCAGTAAACTCAAAGCATATCTCACTCTGGGAAAATGTTGACAGTAGCTTTTGTATAAACCTTTCTCCACTCTCATTGCATGCTGAAAACAGTCCAATCCACATCCATCTGAAATGAAGCAGTAACTGCAGGATGTCCATACACAGAAAGTCCAATTTTGGGAACATCTGGTGGTTGACTACAGCCTGATTTTCATTAAGTTCCTCTGGAGCTGAGCCATAGAGCATCTTATGTAAACATATAACAATGCAAGGAGAAGAGATATTTTCAGGTTTCGTGTGGAATGTTTGCATGTTGTGATTTTTTCCCCCCAAATGGCTTACCAGAAGAAATGTTTTAGCACTCTTCTGAATTTCTACTTTGTACTAAGTGCTGCTGAATCAAGAAAATGCAGTTTCTCAAATAGACCCAGAAAAAGCAGCTTTGCGCACAATGTGACTGGAATTATGAGTAGATTGATGTTCCTCTGAAAAAGTTCCACTGCAAGTGGGAAATGCTCCGTTTACAGAATAGGTTCCCCAGGGTGCCAATGTACTAATTTTCAGCATCAAGCAAAAAAACTTTTTATTTTTCTTCTTTTTTAATGTTTAATTGGTTTTAACTGGAGTTTTTATCTTGATTTGTTGGATGCTGTGTTTGTTTTGTTGTTGTTTTTTTATTGTAAACCGTCCCAAAATACCAATGGTGGATGCACTAGAAACGTTTTAAATAAACAAGCAAACAAATAAATAAATAAACGTTGTCCCTGCAAACAAAGCTTTGCTCACAATGCAAATTGAACAATGTGTAGATTGAT
>NW_025335744.1:6964-9327 GCF_004798865.1 Varanus komodoensis | reverse complement strand
TTCTAGGAACCAGTCCATGACTTCCTCTAAACTGATGCCATCCTTTTGTACTTTTTTGGTAATGTATGCTCCTTTGTTAGTCACTTTCTGAATTTCCAAGGAGAATGCATTCAATAGAATGAATTCCTGTAGAGCTGTGTGTGCATAGATATATATCAGCATTGCAACAACGGTCTGCAAAATCTATTCCTCCTGTTGCTCAGCCCAGAAAGTGAACTTAGAAAGTGAGCCAAACCAACCCTAACCCTAAACCCAAAGCCGCTTCTAAGAACCATGCTTTATGATACCTGTGGAATCTTGTAGATGGGCAGGACATTGGCCACATGGGAAGAGACTTCAGAGTCAGGTCCTTCAACCACTCCTAAGGGGTTGCTGTGGGTTCCACATCTATACTTAGGGGCCAATCTGCCCAGAGTGGAGAAGAACTCCCAAGAGGCTTGGTACATCCAACGGGGAATAAAATGGCTATTACAGATATGAAAGCCGAGGGTGACATTGCGTAAAAACTGAGGATGTTCATTGATCTCTTGTACAGCAAAACCCAGGGCCAGGATGTGTTGATAGATCTGAGTTATGACCCTGCAATTGGCAACACATGGCTTATCAGAGAAATTGAATAAGTTATATATCATATCCAGTACATTGCACAAAGGGCATCCCATATGCTGGCATATTCTGTAACATTTCCATTCCCTCTGTTAAAAAGATCCAATTTGCAAAGATTTTTGCTTTGTTTTGTGTCTGAAAGAGGATAGTTAGGAGAAGGATGTTTCTGAAATCTTCCCTATCCATGTTTAATAATTTTACTTCCCAGATGTCAGTCTTTTGGATTGTTCAATGCCCATCTCCAAATGTGCTTGACATGCTCAGCATTAAGCATCCCTCCATTTTCCATTGTATTATGATGCTTTCAGTTTTTTTGAACCAGGTACTCGAGTCTTGAAATACAGACATCATTGGTAAATCTTCTGATTTTAGTTTTATATTTTGAATAAGTAGGTACAAATTTGGATGGGATTNTTGAAATACAGACATCATTGGTAAATCTTCTGATTTTAGTTTTATACTTTGAATAAGTAGGTACAAATTTGGATGGGATTCAGAGGACAGTCTCCCAGTGTATGTGGTTTAGTTGGTTCCAGAAGATTTCTCTCTGATGGAATTTCCTCTGGATCCTAATGGGCAATTTATTTGGGAACCTTGAAGGGTTCCTTGGCCCCCATAAATGAGCATCACATTTCCATGAACCTGATGATTAAGAAAGCAAAGGTATTAGGTTCAGGGGGAATCAGTGGGTGAAGGTTGGGATATAGAGTGTGTAATTTATCAGCATCTTCAGATGCAAATTGGAAGGATGTAGTAATCATTCAAAGGATGCCTACTACAATATTTCATGGACTTTTTGGTCCCAAGCCCCACATGCAGTGTTTAATCAGAGGCCATACATGTGAATTCACATTCATCAATGCACTGAAAATCGAACATTCACATTCATATCCAACCCACCAGTTCCCCTCTTGAACACACAGCAAATCTAAAAACTATCAATGTTCTCATCTTTTTTTTTTTATTTTATTTTATTTTTATTTTTTTTTTGCTCAAGAGAGGTTTTGAAAATGCTGGCCACTACTTGAAGCTGATAAATCCCACACTTCTCCCACAAAGCTCACTTCTCAAAGTGCCCAATCTCCCAGGATTTCCAACATTTCTTCCACACTTTTTCTGAGGTATTCTCACATCTTACACTCTGCCACAAGGAACTTTGCAGGGAAACAGGGAGGAAAAAAGAGGGAAATGCTGTAAGACAAGAATTTTTGTTTCCTCCCACAAAGCCCCATTCCTAGACAGGCCCAGGAAGCAGACATGAGGCTTTGATTCACGGAGAAACTGTAGAGTGGCTCTTGAATCACTGTTCCTTTCCACCAAATTGATTTCCCACCAATCAATGAGACACAAATGATTGCAAAACTTACTTAGACATTCTATTACATGGGATGGATGGAAGAATGAACCTTACACAATTTCATCGAAGAGGTCAATAGAGGGACGTTGTGTAAAGGTTATTGGAAGGGAAAATACATAGATCTGAGACATGATGCCACCAATGATGAGGTCTCCTGGGTGGTACTGCTTGTGAAGAATGGGAAGAGGCTCACTGATGCTGCATGTAGCATCCAGAAGCTTGCCCATCACCTGCTGGAAAAGCAAGGATGCCAGTGCTGTTGTCCAGAAGGAACAGATATTTGCTGTGCAAGACTTCACCTGTGCCCGCATGATCTTTCAAGCAGTGCTCTGCTGAGGAACACAGCTTGACCTAATGGACAATTGGGTGGTGCAGGGCTCCGGATTGCATGCAAAACTTT
>NW_025335744.1:0-3818 GCF_004798865.1 Varanus komodoensis | reverse complement strand
TCACATCCACTGGGTCCAAGTTAGACTTTTTTTTGGAGAGGCTTGATGGCAGCCTCCTTTAGAGAAGCAGTGCCGCTGAGAGGTGCACCAGTGAGAGAACAACAACTGCACGCCCAGCAGACAACGCCTCGAGAGACCGCACCCGCGACTGCGCACTTGCCCGCGCCGAAAGACCGCGCCGCCGATTCCACCACTACCTGACTGCCCTGCCATGCCCCTGCATGCGTGGCAGGCGTGCCCAGATGGAGCGGGGCGTTGGGGGGCCGGCGGCCAAAGGGCGGTCACCGCCGTTTGGGGGGACCATTTGTGGGGGCCAAGCGGGGGGCTGGGCTGGCCAGAGGGCTTTCACTTTTGCTGTATTAGGCCCTCCTGCTGGGCGGTGAATTTTAAATGTTTTTATAATTTTAAAGTGTTTTAAATTGTTTTATGGAGTCGTCCCTGGCCAAGTTGCCACTTGTATTTCCTGGGGAGCGCACCGGCACCGCCATTGGTGTGGTGATGGGCAATGGACGTAACAGCAGTGGGAGCTTAACGTGTGCACATAGAAGAAGGAGGGACAGATGGCTAACATCTGTCCCTACTTCTGGTTTTGCTCCCAGCCAGAGGGTGCCAGGGAGTCTTGTCAGTCGCCCCTCGGGCCTGACGGTGCTGTTGTTTAATGCCAGGTCGGTCAAAAACATATCTGCCCTCATCCATGACTTGATTGTGGATGAGGGGGCTGACCTGGCCTGCATAACGGAGACCTGGGCGGGAGGGGGGGGAGGTTGCCCTCTCCCAATTGTGCCCGCCCGGGTATCTGGTCCAGCACTTATCACGGCCAGAGGGGAGGGGAGGGGGTGTCGCTTTGGTTTACCAAGCCTCCATCTCTCTCATGGGACTTCCTGTCCCTTCAAGACCAGGGCTGGAGTGTCTCTATTTGGTGTTGGGTGATCGAGACAGATTGGGGATTCTGTTGGTGTACCGTGCACCCTTCTGCCCAACAGTCTCCCTGCCTGAGCTGACGGAGGCTTTCTCGGACCTGGTGTTGAGGACCCCCAGGAAGTTGGACCTGGGGGACTTCAATCTCCATGCCGAGGCTAGTCTGACTGGGGCGGCTCAGGACTTCATGGCCTCCATGATGGCCATGGGGCTGTCTCAACATGTCACCGGCCCAACCCATGAACGAGGACACACTCTGGACCTGATTTTCTCGACGGGGCAGAAAGAGGGTGGTCTGAGGGTGGGGAATTTATACTTGACTCCCCTGTCATGGTCAGATCACTTCCTGGTGAGGTTTGTGCTCGAGTGTGACCTCTCCCTCTGTAAGGGTGCAGACCCGATTGTGTGGGTCCACCCCCAGAGCTGGATGGATCCAGAAGGATTCCTGAAGGCCCTGGGGGAGTTTCTGGCTGACAAGACGGGAGCTCCTGTCGAGGCTCTGTTGAACTGTGGAACGGGGAGATGAACAGGGCTGTAGACACGATCGCTCCTAAGCACCCTCTCCCACCGGGCAGACCCCGCTCTTCCCCTTGGTATACTCTTGAATTGAGGGCGATGAAGCAGGTTGGGAGACGGCTAGAGCGTAGGTGGAGGAAATCACGGGATAAATCTGACCGAACACACTTGAGAGCCCACTATTGGGCCTATGCTTTGGCGGTGAGGGCGGCGAAAGAGAGAATTCTTTCCCTTCCATTGCCTCCTCAAAATGCCATCTGGCTGAGCTCTTTCGAGTGGTGCAGGGTCTGGTTCATCCAGGTCCAAAAGAAGAGCTGTTTCCACCCTCAAAGGCCCACTGTGATGACTTTGCCAGGCATTTCAGGGAGAAAATCGCTCAGATTCGTCACGAGCTGGACTCCACTATTGATTCAGAGGTTTCAAGGGAGACACCAACGCTACTGTCTGGTCCAGAATTATTGGATGAATTTCAGTTATTGCGGCCCAATGATGTAGACAAAGTGCTTGGACGAGGACGTCCCACCACTTGCCTATTGGACCCTTGCCTGTCTTGGTTAATAAAGGATTCCAAGCATGGGATTGGAACCTGGATCTTAGAAGTGGTTAACGCTTGTCTGAGGGAGGGTCAGGTGCCTGCCCCTTTAAAGGAGGCGGTAGTCCGACCGGTCCTGAAGAAGGCGTCACTGGATCCAGAGATGGCCACTAATTATAGACCAGTGGCCAACATCCCGTTTCTGGGCAAGGTGTTAGAGCGGGTGGTGGCGGGACAACTCCAAGCACTCTTGGATGAAACTGAATATCTGGACCCATTTTTGCCCGGCTTCAGACCCGGGTACGGTACTGAATCTGCCTTGGTCGCCCTGTACGATGACCTGTGCAGGGAGAAGAACAGGGCAAGTGTGTCCCTGTTGGTTCTCCTGGACCTCTCAGCGGCTTTCGATACCATCGACCGTGGTATCCTTCTGGATAGGCTTGCAGGATTGGGGGTCGGAGGCACTGCTTTGCAGTGGTTCCTCTTCTATCTCAACGGCCGATTCCAGAAGGTGGTGCTGGGGGACTATGGCTCTGTGCCATGGCAGCTATGCCATGGTCTACTGCAGGGGTCCATTCTGTCCCCTTTGCTGTTCAACATCTACATGAAACTGCTGGGAGAGGTCATCAGGAGGTGTGGGCTGCGGAATCATCAGTACGCTGATGATACCCAGCTCTACCTCTCGTTCTCCACCAATCCAGGTGAGGCAGTGGCTGTACTGAACCGGTGCCTGGCCGAGGTAATGGGCTGGATGAGGGCCAATAAACTGAAGCTCAATCCAGACAAGACGGAGGTCCTGTTGGTTGGCAGTTCAGGCTTCGGAGGAGGTGAATTGGTTCTTGTCCTGAACGGGGTTGCACTCCCTCCTAGGGACAAGGTCCGTAGCTTGGGAGTGCTCTTCGACCCGGAGCTTTCACTCGAAGCTCAGGTAACAGCAGAGGTGAGGAGCGCTTTCCTCCAGCTTCGGCTGATTCATCAGCTGCGTCCCTACCTGGAGTACGACTGCCTCGCAACAATGACTCATGCGCTGGTGACTTCCCGTCTTGACTTCTGTAACGCGCTCTATGTGAGTCTACCCTTGAAGACGGTCCGGATATTTCAATTGGGTCAAAATAGAGCTGCCAGGCTGCTGACGGGGAGTGGACGTTATGTTCACATGACTCCGGTGCTCCGTCAGCTTCACTGGCTCCCCATTGAAGTCCAGGCCCAATTCAAGGTGTTGGTGATGACCTATAAAGCCCTAAATGGCTTGGGTCCTGGTTACCTGAAGGAGCGCTTACATCCATATATGCCCAGTCACCCCCTGAGATCGGTGGGAGAGGCCCTTCTCCGGGAGCCCTCCGTGAAAGAAATTAGGAGGGTGGCTACTCGGAGGAGGGCTTTCTCAGCTGTGGCACCTAAGTTATGGAATGCGCTCCCCAGAGAGGTCCGCCTGGCGCCGTCGCTATTTGTTTTTCGGCGCCAGGCGAAGAACTTTTTATTAAAGCAGCATTTTAAATGTTAATACTATTGAATTTTATCTGGCCAGGGCAGCTTATTTTATATTGTGTGAGTGTGAGTGTGTGTGTGTGTATTAAATTATTATTATAGTTTTAATGTGTATATTTTAATTTATGTGGTTTTAATTTATTGTTGTAAGCCGCCCCGAGGCTTCGGCGAATGGGGCGGCATAAAAATGTTTTAATAAATAAATAATAGTAAATAAGACTTGCTCATCCTGGCCATGGAAACTGGTAGAAGTTAATATAAGTGTATTATATTTGCCATTATGACATAGCACAACATGTCCATGTTCAGTGGGTCAACAATAGACACAGCTGCATCTCTTGACAGACAGTGTAAAAGGAGATAA
>NW_025335743.1:17656-18516 GCF_004798865.1 Varanus komodoensis | reverse complement strand
AAGGGGGTCCGGCTTCCCTGCGCGGCATAGTACCTGCTTCCTGGCAGTCCGCAGAGGGCGTTTGTCCGGTGATAGGATTGCTATTCAGCTCAGGGCATAGCGGTGCGCACCGCTGGCCGCTCGGACACTCCTGTGTTACCCGCCGAGCAAGCAAGAAGGAAAAAGCCTGAACGTTTTGAAAGCCTGACTCGGAGCTCGGTGTCCTTTGCCCATCTGGCTTGGTCACCCGCCCTCCCCAATGCGGCCCTCGATCAGAAGTGGCTCTACCGAGCCGGTGGGGCTCCCTTACTCAGAGCACACCTGGACCCACCCGTAGGGACGGGTGTGTGTGTGTGTCCCCCCACCCCCCGCTGCATTCTGTGCCGCTAGCTGGTGCCCGTAACTCGGCGGCATGCACGGCCAGCGCGGCGACAGCCAGGCAAAGACAGCTTTGTGTGCAGCGTGTATTAATTCAATGGATGCGCCGCCACATCAGTCACAGGCTTTCCGGGCGGCCTGCCTCACGCTAAAGTGCAAGCATGATAGAACCGCGCAAAGCACGGTATAATGCTTACAGGCCCAGGGACCAATATTACTAAAACCTGTGACTGCATAAGCAGAGCAGATGACTCAGTGACTAATCTAACCATACCGATATCTGTTTAGAGGCCCCTCCTAAAATGTGACATCAGCGGTTAGAAGTAGTGACATATGGCGCCTTTAAGCCATGTCACACTGGCAGCAGCACAGAATTTCCCAAAAAGCGGGGAAGTGAAGCGTTGCCGGCACTGTCCCGTTGAGAACGGCTCTGGTTCTTCCTCATGCAAGGGAACAGTCCCCGTGAAGGGGACTGTTCCCTTGCATGAGGAAGAACCAGAGCC
>NW_025335743.1:17092-17556 GCF_004798865.1 Varanus komodoensis | reverse complement strand
CTCACGCTAAAGTGCAAGCATGATAGAACCGCGCAAAGCACGGTATAGTGCTTACAGGCCCAGGGACCAATATTACTAAAACCTGTGACTGCATTAGCAGAGCAGATGACTCAGTGACTAATCTAACCATACCGATATCTGTTTAGAAGCCCCTCCAAAATGTGACATCAGCGGTTAGAAGTAGTGACATATGGCGCCTTTAAGGCATGTCACACTGGCAACAGCACAGAATTTCCCAAAAAGCGGGGAAGTGAAGCGTTGCCGGCACTGTCCCGTTGAGAACGGCTCTGGTTCTTCCTCATGCAAGGGAACAGTCCCCTTCACGGGGATCCCACGTGACAGGGATGCCTGCCAAGTCGCCTCCCTAGGGGAGCAACTCCCCTAACTCCTGGCTGAGATTCATGCGACTCCCGCCACTCCTCTTCATGGGGACAATCGGGGCTGCGGGCCCGTTGCAGTTCTGG
>NW_025335743.1:15899-16916 GCF_004798865.1 Varanus komodoensis | reverse complement strand
CAGAGTTCGGCATGGAGGCAGGTTAGAGCGTGCAGGGAAGCCTGCCCGTCCAGGCACAGTGAGCGGAGTGCTGTGATTACAGGGCCAACGGCGGGTGCCTACCTGCATGAGGTCGAGCTGTCTCGGCCCGCTGAGATGGCTTTGCATGGAGTGGGTGTGGGAGGCCTGTTCCAAGGCGGCGGAAATGCTAAGCCTTAGCCTTCTCCGCGCCAGGGGTTGTGCCCATCACGGTCGTGAATTTGCGGCATTCCCCGCGACAGCCGCTGAAGAAAAGGAGGATGGCTGGAAGAGGTGTGAGCGGACCCATGAATTCCCTGGACATGTGTACACACTGCTGCCCATCAGGACCGCTGAAGTACAGAAGGTGGGTGTTGCAAGCACTTCACACACCAACAGGGCTTTTCTCAGGGAACCTGCAGACCATTTGTCCCTGGCAAGCGTCCCCTTCAAGGGGAGCGATCGTCTTAGTCAGAAGTAATGCCCGGCGGGTCACCTCTTCATGGGATGGCCGAGTCAAGTGAGACTTTCTGTAGAGTCCTGGCCAGAGGCCCCTCCAAGTGGTGGGAGAGTTTCGATCTCCTAGAGGCGGGCTTCCTCTTCATGGGGAAGCCTCAGCTGAGTGCCAGCTTAGCCTCGTACCGGGCAAGCCGCTTCTTCACGAGGTTGGCTCCATAGAGAGGTGTTCTCTGGCCACGCCAGGCAAGTGTCCCCTTCATGGGGAGCCATTCTCTTACTCAGAAGTAATGCCCGACAGGCCAACTCTTCATGGGAAGGCTGAGTTGAGTGAGAATTTCTCTCGATTCCTGGCCACAGCCCCCTTCAAGGGGTGAGAGCGTTTCCATCTCCTAGAGGCGGGCTTCTTCTTCATGGGGAAGCCTTAGCTGAGTGCCAGCTTAGCCTCGTACCGGGCAAGCCGCTTCTTCATGAGGTTGGCTCCATAGAGAGGTGTTCTCTGGCCACACCAGGCAGCCGTCCCCTTCATGGGGACCCGTGTCTTGGGCTGAAATGATGCCCGAC
>NW_025335743.1:13284-14611 GCF_004798865.1 Varanus komodoensis | reverse complement strand
GGTCATGAGGATGGATCAGCCTAGTTCTCAATGAGGTGTTTGGCAGGTGCTGCGCACTCCCCCGCATTTGGTGAGGGGCGACCCCCTTTGAAAAGAGCCTCGGCCTCACCAACCCTACAGGGTGGCGCTGTGAGGATAAAAGCGCTCGGCTGGCTGCCTTGGCGTTCCAACGAGAGGACAAGGGGCCGCTTAAAATGCAGTGCACTGATAGCGAGAGCAACGCTGCTGTGATGCTGCTTTCCTCCCAGCCCGCTCCTGGGCCAAGCATCTCTGCTGCAAGGAGGGAGGCGCGACTGGCAGTGCAGCCCTTGCCCCAGTCTGTGCCAACTGGCCCCTCGATGCCACAGCCCTGCAGGTGCCCACGCGTGGGAAGCCGCGGCCTCCTTTGAGGATCGTCTTTGTAAGTGCTGGGCAAGACATGCTTCTCCACTTTGATGGCAGCCTCAGTCAGTGGGGGCAAGGGTTGACACTTCCTTGTTACAACAGGAACTGCTGACTCCCATCCCTGATGACCTTTGTGCTACGCATCCTGCCGAGACAGGTCTCCATGAAAGCGCTCGCCCCGTTAAACTCAAAGTGGAAAAGGGGGTCCGGCTTCCCTGCGTGGCATAGTACCCGCTTCCTGGCAGGCCGCAGAGGGCGTTTGTCCGGTGATAGGATTGCTATACAGCTCAGGGCATAGCGGTGCGCACCACTGGCCGCTCGGACACTCCTGTGTTGCCCGCCGAGCAAGCAAGAAGGAAAAAGCCTGGACATTTTGAAAGCCTGACTCGGAGCTCGGTGTCCTTTGCCCATCTGGCTTGGTCACCCGCCCTCCCCAATGCGGCCCTCGATCCGAAGTGGCTCTACCGAGCCGGTGGGGCTCCCTCACTCAGAGAACACCTGGACCCACCCGTAGGGACGGGTGTGTGTTTGTGTCCCCGCCCCCCGCTGCATTCTGTGCCGCTAGCTGGTGCCCGTAACTCGGTGGCATGCACGGCCAGCGCGGCGACAGCAAGGCAAAGACAGCTTTGTGTGCAGCGTGTATTAATTCAATGGATGTGCCGCCGCATCAGTCACAGGCTTTCCGGGCGGCCTGCCTCATGCTAAACTGCAAGCATGATAGAACCGCGCAAAGCACGGTATAATGCTTACAGGCCCAGGGACCAATATTGCTAAAACCTGTGACTGCATTACCAGAGCAGATGACTCAGTGACTAATCTAACCATACCGATATCTGTTTAGAAGCCCCTCCTAAAATGTGACATCAGCGGTTAGAAGTAGTGACATATGGCGCCTTTAAGGCATGTCACACTGGCAGCAGCACAGAATTTTCCAAAAAGCGGG
>NW_025335743.1:11882-13184 GCF_004798865.1 Varanus komodoensis | reverse complement strand
GGGAGCAACTCCCCTAACTCCTGGCTGAGTTTCATGCGACTCCCCCCACTCCTCTTCATGGGGACAATCGGGGCTGCGGGTCCGTTGCAGTTCTGGCAGGTAGCTGTCCCCTTCAAGGGGACGGAGCAAGGGCCCAGCCGCGGGATGGCTCGCAGCCGGGCCAGGCCAGGCCAGCATCCTCTTCTGTGGGGACGAACGAAGGGAGTTTGGAATTGCCTGGGTCCCGGCAAGCCACCTCTCTCTTGGGGTCGGCTCTGCAGCTGCTCTGAGCAAGCGTCCCCTTCATGGGGAAGTCTTTGCTTAGCCCCGAAATCGTGCCCGCAAGCCAGCTCTCCCCAGGCGTGGCTCAGGGTAGGAACTGGCCAGGTTCATGCTAGGCAAGCCAGCCCTTCACGGGCAAGTCCCCTTAGGCACAAGTGCGGGACGATCTGCCTGCTTTGGCTGGGACGCTCCTTCTGATGCTTGTCCTCTCTTTTCCTTTCCGCTGCCCGAGTGTGGCATTCCTGCCCGGCTGTGGACCTAAGGCACGACCAAAGCACGACCGTGCATCTTCTGGCGCTCCGCAGCTCCTCGTGGGAAATGACCGTGTTGAACTGTGACTTCCGCTTTGGGCATGTTGGAATGGAAGAGCTGCTGTCGCCTTGGAGAAGTGAGAAAGAGTGAGTTTCGTATTGCGTTGCTTTTGGGGCAAAGACGTTTTGAGCAGAACTGACAGGGAAGGCTTCTTGTTGTGGGCAGAGTTCGTCATAGAGGCAGGTTAGAGCGTGCAGGGAAGCCTGCCCTTCCAGGCACAGTGAGCGGAGTGCTGTGGTGACAGGGCCAACGGCGGGTGCCTACCTGCATGAGGTCGAGCTGTCTCGGCCCGCTGAGATGGCTTTGCATGGAGTGGGTGTGGGAGGCATGTTCCAAGGCGGCGGTAGTGCTAAGCCTTAGCCTTCTCCGCGCCAGGGGTTGTGCCCATCAAGGTCGTGAATTTGCGGCATTCCCTGCGACAGCCGCTGAAGAAAAGGAGGATGGGTGGAAGAGGTGTGAGCGGACCCATGAATTCCCTGGACATGTGTACACACTGCTGCCCATCAGGACCGCTGAAGTACAGAAGGTGGGTGTCGCAAGCACTTCACACACCAACAGGGCTTTTCTCAGGGAACCTGCCGACCATTTGTGCCTGGCAAGCGTCCCCTTCAAGGGCAGCGATCGTCTTAGTCAGAAGTAATGCCCGGCGGGTCACCTCTTCATGGGATGGCCGAGTCAAGTCAGACTTTCTGTAGAGTCCTGGCCAGAGGCCCCTTCAAGGGGTGAGAG
>NW_025335743.1:11374-11782 GCF_004798865.1 Varanus komodoensis | reverse complement strand
GCCCATCAGGACCGCTGAAGTACAGAAGGTGGGTGTCGCAAGCACTTCAAACACCAACAGGGCTTTTCTCAGGGACCCTGCAGACCATTTGTGCCTGGCAAGCGTCCCCTTCAAGGGGAGCGATCGTCTTAGTCAGAAGTAATGCCCGGCGGGTCACCTCTTCATGAGATGGCCAAGTCAAGTGAGAATTTCTGTAGAGTCTTGGCCAGAGGCCCCTTCAGGGGTGAGAGAGTTTCCTTCTCCTATAGGCGGGCTTCCTCTTCATGGGGAAGCCTCAGCTGAGTGCCAGCTTAGCCTCGTACCGGGCAAGCCGCTTCTTCACGAGGTTGGCTCCATAGAGAGGTGTTCTCTGGCCACACCAGGCAGGCATCCCCTTCATGGGGACCCGTGTCTTGGGCTGAAATGAAG
>NW_025335743.1:10993-11274 GCF_004798865.1 Varanus komodoensis | reverse complement strand
CGAGGTTGGCTCCATAGAGAGGTGTTCTCTGGCCACACCAGGCAGGCATCCCCTTCATGGGGACCCGTGTCTTGGGCTGAAATGATGCCCTACAGTGCAACTCTTCATGGGATGGCCGAGTCGAGTGAGAATTTCTCTCGATTCCTGGCCAGAGGCCCCTTCCAGGGGTGAGAGAGTTTCCATCTCCTAGAGGCGGGCTTCCTCTTCATGGGGAAGCCTCAGCTGAGTGCCAGCTTAGCCTCGTGCCGGGCAAGCTGGGTGACGTGATTTATATTTTAAAT
>NW_025335743.1:10523-10890 GCF_004798865.1 Varanus komodoensis | reverse complement strand
CGCCAGGCAAGCGTCCCCTCCATGCAAAGCACGTGTCTTGGTTTGCCCGGCTTGATTTCGGGGCTGAGCTTTGACATAGCTTGCATCCCTGCCTGGCAAGCAGCCTCTTTGTGTGGGACGGCTCATCTTAGTCCGTGAGCTGATTGATGCTTGGCAAGCCAGCTCTTCACGGGCGATACTTGGGGCCTTGGGAAGAGCGAGTGCCCAAAGCATGGGGGGGGAGAAGGAAAGGAAACTCATCCCACACACAGGAGCAGCCCCTCTCCAGTGGGGGCCAGGCAAGTACCCCCCCCCCCGTTCCCGGCACTGCTAATTGCCCTTGCTGGCAATGGTGCCTGTGGGAAGAGGGCTCTTTCGAGGCGGCTCC
>NW_025335743.1:10012-10423 GCF_004798865.1 Varanus komodoensis | reverse complement strand
CCATGTAGCCACAAAGCTGAGCGGGTTGTTTTGGCCCACAGCGTTGCGTCTGTGAGGAAAGCCCCTTTAGGGAGGCCCACTGAGGAGAAAAAGCAGCTTCCTCATGGAGTGTGGGAAGGACATGCCTCCTGGCAGTCCAAGTGCTGCTCGGCATTCTTGGGACGGCAGGGAAGCCCCCCCGCCCGGCAGTGGGGATGGCTCTGGGTTGCAGGGGTGCCAGGGGAGCGTCCCCTTCACGGGGACACCTCAGTGTAGTCCTTCTTTGGCTTTGTGCGTGGCAAGTGACCTGGTCATGAGGATGGTTCAGCCTAGTTCTCAATGAGGTGTTTGGCAGGCGCTGCGCACTCCCCCGCATTCGGTGAGGGGCGACCCCCTTTGAAAAGAGCCTCGGCCTCACCAACCCTACAGGGT
>NW_025335743.1:6576-9912 GCF_004798865.1 Varanus komodoensis | reverse complement strand
TTGGCTTTGTGCGTGGCAAGTGACCTGGTCATGAGGATGGATCAGCCTAGTTCTCAATGAGGTGTTTGGCAGGCGCTGCGCACTCCCCCGCATTCGGTGAGGGGCGACCCCCTTTGAAATGAGCCTCGGCCTCACCAACCCTACAGGGTTGCGCTGTGAGGATAAAAGCGCTCGGCTGGCTGCCTTGTCGTTCCCACGAGAGGATAAGGGGCCACTTAAAATGCAGTGCACTGATAGCGAGAGCAACGCTGCNAAGAAGGAGGGGACGGCAGAGGATGAGGTGGCTGGATGGGGTCACTGGGGCAGTTGGCGTGAGCTTGGGTGGACTCCGGGGATGGCGGAGGACAGGAAGGCCTGGAGGAGTGTTGTCCATGGGGTCGCGATGGGTCAGAGTGACTTCGGGACTAACAACAACAACATTGGTAGTGTCCAACTCAGCCATCATGGGAGTGTCCTGTCTCCGCAGAGGCGCATATCTAGAGCTATGAAAGTGAAGAGCTGGATTGCGGCATTCCACAAAGTGCCGCAGCAGGCCCAGGCCATTTCCCAGGAGGGGAAAAGGGCTCCATCACTGATATTCCAAAAAGGGGCGGCGGCGGCAGAAGTCACGGAAGCCGCGTTTTACTCCTCTCGAATACAAACAGCAGGCCCCGGATCGTGCTGTGAGTCGGTGTGCAGCCCGAGTGTGGGGAGGGCTTCGTACTGTAATCAGAAAAGCGATTCTTACCATCCCACCCCACTGCCCTGCCATAAACACATCAAAAGATGCCTCAGTGTCTGGTGGTGAAGACCAGAGGACCAGAGGATTACACTGTCAAAGCGCAATCTCTGTGTTTTATAGGCTTGCTAAAGTGCCTCCCTAACCCTGGAAGTTCACACATGTGACCTTTCTGTTTACTTAACTTGGCCAGCCTGTTCAAGGCAACTTTAGTTTAGAAGGCCTGTCAAAGGCATCTAATTAGAGTGAAATGTAACTTTTCTTTATGGTGTTGTGACATGTATCCAATCATTTTCCTATCCATATCAAAGTATCCAATCACCTTCCTGTGTATTGTGTTCACTCCCCTTTTGTGCATTCTGTATAACACTAAGGAAATTAAAATGGGATGTCCCTATTTAGGCACCCATGGATCCATGCATTCAATTGTAAATAAACCTATTTGCTCTGACAAGAAACTGATTTCCAAGCCTCTGAATTGCTGATCGGTGTGACAGTGCAGCCGGGTTGAGGGGGGGGGGGTCAGTGTGACTCTACGCTCCGCAACGGAGGCGTCTGCGGCGCGCCTGGAGTGCCCTCCTGTGGCCACTGCCGGGAATTGCGGCCTGAAGGCTTTCACTGGAAAGGCAAACGTTAACCTGGTACTTTAGATCCCATGTGGTGGTCTTGTCATAAGGCAAAAAACTATTGGGCTGAACTGCATAAATGGCTTGAGGAAATGTTACAAAGCTCTTTAATATTTAAACCTGAAGTCAGCCTGTCCATTTCAGCCCAGTCTTTTTATTAGGCATTGTGTCTGATGATGTTGACAAACAGGCAACGTATGTGATTTACATGTAGTAATTACTGCGGCAAGAATTGTATTTGCCCAACATTGGAGGAGTGAAGAACTGATTTTTAAAAAGATCCTGGACTGGGCTGAAATGGACAGGCTGACTTTGTCTCTGAAGGAGAAAGAGGATGCATACTTCTGTCAAACTTGGAACTCTTTTTATTATTGGCTAGAGAAACGGGACTAAGCGTAGATTTGAATATGTCTATGGATTGCTATAAAAAAATGGGGTCAGCTGACATAGTAGTTCTGATGTCTCTGATGATTGATGTTTTTAGTTTTTTTATTTTATTTGGCTTGTAGAAAATAATAATAATAATAAAACTTATTTTTTAAAAAAGCAAAGGCTTTCACCAGCCTTTTCTCAAATGAGACATCCTGTCTTCTGAGGGGTTTGTCATGGTAGAGGAGAAGGAAATGAGAAAAGAATGAGAGGGGGGAGAAGGCAGGCACCCATGGGCATCAGGGCTATCCCTTTCCACAAAATACTTTCAGCTCTTCTTTCCCTTAACGATAGCATAAATGAAAATGATCTTGGAACTCCAAGATTAATTAATGAATCCAAGGCAGCTCCCACGATTCCCATTCTCCCCGTTCTATCCTCACAAGAGCCCTGCGAGGTAGGGCAGCTGAAAGTCCAAGCCTGGGGAATCTAATCGTACCCGAGCCATCCCAGGGCTGAGCCCTTCAGCCATCCCCCTGCCATCAAAGTGGAGAAGGATTTCTCATGCCGTATTTACAAATACAATTTACAAAGGAGGTAGCAACTTCCCAAGTGCGGGCAACTGCAGGGCTGGGGCATCCAGGGGCCAACTGCCACAGCCTGGGAGAAGGGGGGTTTAACAGCAGCCTCTTCTTACAGCAGAGATGCCTGGCCCAAGAGGGGCTAGGATGAGACTAGCAGCAGCAGTGTTCTTATTATGCATCTTACCCTGCATTTAAACTGGGCCCTTTTTTCCTCTCGTGAGAAAGCCAAGGCGGCTCTCCGAGCACTTTCTTATCCTCACAGCCCATCACGGTCGTGGATTTGCAGCATTTCCCGCGACAGCCGCTGAAGAAAAGGGGGATGGCTGGAAGAGGAGTGAGTGGACCCATGAATTCCCTGGACATGTGTACACACTGCTGCCTAGAGAATTTCTGTAGAGTCCTGGCCAGAGGCCCCTTCAAGGGGAGAGAGAGTTTCCATCTCCTAGAGGCGGGCTTCCTATTCATGGGGAAGCCTCAGCTGAGTGCCAGCTTAGCCTCGTACCGGGCAAGCCGCTTCTTCACGAGGTTGGCTCCATAGAGAGGTGTTCTCTGGCCATGCCGGGCAAGTGTCCCCTTCATGGGGAGCCATTCTCTTCCTCAGAAGTAATGCCCGACAGGCCAACTCTTCATGGGAAGGCTGAGTTGAGTGAGAATTTCTCTCGATTCCTGGCCAGAGCCCCCTTCAAGGGGTGAGAGAGTTTCCATCTTCTAGAGGCGGGCTTCCTCTTCATGGGGAAACCTCAGCTGAGTGCCAGCTTAGCCTCGTACTGGGCAAGCCGCCTCTTCAAGAGGTTGGCTCCATAGAGAGGTGTTCTCTGGCCACACCAGGCAGGCGTCCCCTTCATGGGGAGCCATTGTCTTGGGCTGAAATGATGCCCCACAGGCCAACTCTTCATGGGATGGCTGAGTTGAGTGAGAATTTCTCTCGATTCCTGGCCAGAGCCCCCTTCAAGGGGTGAGAGAGTTTCCATCTCCTAGAGGCGGGCTTCCTCTTCATGGGGAAGCCTCAGCTGAGTGCCAGCTTAGCCTCGTACTGGGC
>NW_025335743.1:5840-6476 GCF_004798865.1 Varanus komodoensis | reverse complement strand
CCTCAGCTGAGTGCCAGCTTAGCCTCGTACTGGGCAAGCCGCCTCTTCAAGAGGTTGGCTCCATAGAGAGGTGTTCTCTGGCCACACCAGGCAGGCGTCCCCTTCATGGGGACCCGTGTCTTGGGCTGAAATGATGCCCCACAGGCCAACTCTTCATGGGATGGCCGAGTTGAATTTCTCTCGATTCCTGGCCAGAGGCCCCTTCAAGGGGTGACAGTGTCTGCATCTCTCAGAGGCGAGCTTCCTTTTCATGGGGAGCCTTGTGCCGGGCAAGCCGCTTCTTCACGAGGTTGGCTCCATAGAGGGGTGTTCTCTGGCCACGCCAGGCAAGCATCCCCTCCATGGGAAGCACGTGGCTTGGTGTGCCTGGCTTGATTTCGGGGCTGAGCTTTGACATAGCTTGCATCCCTGCCTGGCAAGCAGCCTCTTTGTGTGGGACGGCTCATCTTAGTCCATGAGCTGATTGATGCTTGGCAAGCCAGCTCTTCACGGGTGATACAGGGTTGCTCCTCGCCTGGCCCTGCTCCGGGGCTCCCTGGCCACGCTGGGACAGGCCCCACAGGACATGGGCCGCCCCCGCGCGGAACCAGCTCTCGGCGTGGTCTGCCCCGCAGGGTTGGTGTGCGGCGGAGACGA
>NW_025335743.1:4177-5504 GCF_004798865.1 Varanus komodoensis | reverse complement strand
GGTCATGAGGATGGATCAGCCTAGTTCTCAATGAGGTGTTTGGCAGGTGCTGCGCACTCCCCCGCATTTGGTGAGGGGCGACCCCCTTTGAAAAGAGCCTCGGCCTCACCAACCCTACAGGGTGGCGCTGTGAGGATAAAAGCGCTCGGCTGGCTGCCTTGGCGTTCCAACGAGAGGACAAGGGGCCGCTTAAAATGCAGTGCACTGATAGCGAGAGCAACGCTGCTGTGATGCTGCTTTCCTCCCAGCCCGCTCCTGGGCCAAGCATCTCTGCTGCAAGGAGGGAGGCGCGACTGGCAGTGCAGCCCTTGCCCCAGTCTGTGCCAACTGGCCCCTCGATGCCACAGCCCTGCAGGTGCCCACGCGTGGGAAGCCGCGGCCTCCTTTGAGGATCGTCTTTGTAAGTGCTGGGCAAGACATGCTTCTCCACTTTGATGGCAGCCTCAGTCAGTGGGGGCAAGGGTTGACACTTCCTTGTTACAACAGGAACTGCTGACTCCCATCCCTGATGACCTTTGTGCTACGCATCCTGCCGAGACAGGTCTCCATGAAAGCGCTCGCCCCGTTAAACTCAAAGTGGAAAAGGGGGTCCGGCTTCCCTGCGTGGCATAGTACCCGCTTCCTGGCAGGCCGCAGAGGGCGTTTGTCCGGTGATAGGATTGCTATACAGCTCAGGGCATAGCGGTGCGCACCACTGGCCGCTCGGACACTCCTGTGTTGCCCGCCGAGCAAGCAAGAAGGAAAAAGCCTGGACATTTTGAAAGCCTGACTCGGAGCTCGGTGTCCTTTGCCCATCTGGCTTGGTCACCCGCCCTCCCCAATGCGGCCCTCGATCCGAAGTGGCTCTACCGAGCCGGTGGGGCTCCCTCACTCAGAGAACACCTGGACCCACCCGTAGGGACGGGTGTGTGTTTGTGTCCCCGCCCCCCGCTGCATTCTGTGCCGCTAGCTGGTGCCCGTAACTCGGTGGCATGCACGGCCAGCGCGGCGACAGCAAGGCAAAGACAGCTTTGTGTGCAGCGTGTATTAATTCAATGGATGTGCCGCCGCATCAGTCACAGGCTTTCCGGGCGGCCTGCCTCATGCTAAACTGCAAGCATGATAGAACCGCGCAAAGCACGGTATAATGCTTACAGGCCCAGGGACCAATATTGCTAAAACCTGTGACTGCATTACCAGAGCAGATGACTCAGTGACTAATCTAACCATACCGATATCTGTTTAGAAGCCCCTCCTAAAATGTGACATCAGCGGTTAGAAGTAGTGACATATGGCGCCTTTAAGGCATGTCACACTGGCAGCAGCACAGAATTTTCCAAAAAGCGGG
>NW_025335743.1:2775-4077 GCF_004798865.1 Varanus komodoensis | reverse complement strand
GGGAGCAACTCCCCTAACTCCTGGCTGAGTTTCATGCGACTCCCCCCACTCCTCTTCATGGGGACAATCGGGGCTGCGGGTCCGTTGCAGTTCTGGCAGGTAGCTGTCCCCTTCAAGGGGACGGAGCAAGGGCCCAGCCGCGGGATGGCTCGCAGCCGGGCCAGGCCAGGCCAGCATCCTCTTCTGTGGGGACGAACGAAGGGAGTTTGGAATTGCCTGGGTCCCGGCAAGCCACCTCTCTCTTGGGGTCGGCTCTGCAGCTGCTCTGAGCAAGCGTCCCCTTCATGGGGAAGTCTTTGCTTAGCCCCGAAATCGTGCCCGCAAGCCAGCTCTCCCCAGGCGTGGCTCAGGGTAGGAACTGGCCAGGTTCATGCTAGGCAAGCCAGCCCTTCACGGGCAAGTCCCCTTAGGCACAAGTGCGGGACGATCTGCCTGCTTTGGCTGGGACGCTCCTTCTGATGCTTGTCCTCTCTTTTCCTTTCCGCTGCCCGAGTGTGGCATTCCTGCCCGGCTGTGGACCTAAGGCACGACCAAAGCACGACCGTGCATCTTCTGGCGCTCCGCAGCTCCTCGTGGGAAATGACCGTGTTGAACTGTGACTTCCGCTTTGGGCATGTTGGAATGGAAGAGCTGCTGTCGCCTTGGAGAAGTGAGAAAGAGTGAGTTTCGTATTGCGTTGCTTTTGGGGCAAAGACGTTTTGAGCAGAACTGACAGGGAAGGCTTCTTGTTGTGGGCAGAGTTCGTCATAGAGGCAGGTTAGAGCGTGCAGGGAAGCCTGCCCTTCCAGGCACAGTGAGCGGAGTGCTGTGGTGACAGGGCCAACGGCGGGTGCCTACCTGCATGAGGTCGAGCTGTCTCGGCCCGCTGAGATGGCTTTGCATGGAGTGGGTGTGGGAGGCATGTTCCAAGGCGGCGGTAGTGCTAAGCCTTAGCCTTCTCCGCGCCAGGGGTTGTGCCCATCAAGGTCGTGAATTTGCGGCATTCCCTGCGACAGCCGCTGAAGAAAAGGAGGATGGGTGGAAGAGGTGTGAGCGGACCCATGAATTCCCTGGACATGTGTACACACTGCTGCCCATCAGGACCGCTGAAGTACAGAAGGTGGGTGTCGCAAGCACTTCACACACCAACAGGGCTTTTCTCAGGGAACCTGCCGACCATTTGTGCCTGGCAAGCGTCCCCTTCAAGGGCAGCGATCGTCTTAGTCAGAAGTAATGCCCGGCGGGTCACCTCTTCATGGGATGGCCGAGTCAAGTCAGACTTTCTGTAGAGTCCTGGCCAGAGGCCCCTTCAAGGGGTGAGAG
>NW_025335743.1:2267-2675 GCF_004798865.1 Varanus komodoensis | reverse complement strand
GCCCATCAGGACCGCTGAAGTACAGAAGGTGGGTGTCGCAAGCACTTCAAACACCAACAGGGCTTTTCTCAGGGACCCTGCAGACCATTTGTGCCTGGCAAGCGTCCCCTTCAAGGGGAGCGATCGTCTTAGTCAGAAGTAATGCCCGGCGGGTCACCTCTTCATGAGATGGCCAAGTCAAGTGAGAATTTCTGTAGAGTCTTGGCCAGAGGCCCCTTCAGGGGTGAGAGAGTTTCCTTCTCCTATAGGCGGGCTTCCTCTTCATGGGGAAGCCTCAGCTGAGTGCCAGCTTAGCCTCGTACCGGGCAAGCCGCTTCTTCACGAGGTTGGCTCCATAGAGAGGTGTTCTCTGGCCACACCAGGCAGGCATCCCCTTCATGGGGACCCGTGTCTTGGGCTGAAATGAAG
>NW_025335743.1:1886-2167 GCF_004798865.1 Varanus komodoensis | reverse complement strand
CGAGGTTGGCTCCATAGAGAGGTGTTCTCTGGCCACACCAGGCAGGCATCCCCTTCATGGGGACCCGTGTCTTGGGCTGAAATGATGCCCTACAGTGCAACTCTTCATGGGATGGCCGAGTCGAGTGAGAATTTCTCTCGATTCCTGGCCAGAGGCCCCTTCCAGGGGTGAGAGAGTTTCCATCTCCTAGAGGCGGGCTTCCTCTTCATGGGGAAGCCTCAGCTGAGTGCCAGCTTAGCCTCGTGCCGGGCAAGCTGGGTGACGTGATTTATATTTTAAAT
>NW_025335743.1:0-1547 GCF_004798865.1 Varanus komodoensis | reverse complement strand
GCATCCCTGCCTGGCAAGCAGCCTCTTTGTGTGGGACGGCTCACCTTAGTCTGTGAGCTGATTGATGCTTGGCAAGCCAGCTCTTCACGGGCGATACCTGGGGCCTTGGGAAGAGCGAGTGCCCAAAGCATGGGGGGGAGAAGGAAAGGAAACTCATCCCACACACAGGAGCAGCCCCTCTCCAGTATGGGCCAGGCAAGTACTCCCCCCCTTTCCTGGCACTGCTAATAGCCCTTGCTGGCAATGGTGCCTGTGGGAAGAGGGCTCTTTCGAGGCGGCTCCTTTGCAGTAGACACCGGGGCCACACACTTGAGCCACTCTCTGGGCAGGGCGGGTGGCGTGCGGGGCAGCTGCTGGAGGGGAGACCTGGCTGATGCTGTCCTAGTCCCCCATGTAGCCACAAAGCTGAGTGGGTTGTTTGGGCCCACAGCGTTGCGTCTGTGAGGAAAGCCACTTTAGGGAGGCTCACTGAGGAGAAAAAGCAGCTTCCTCATGGAGTGTGGGAAGGACATGCCTCCTGGCAGTCCAAGTGCTGCTCGGCATTCTTGGGACGGCAGGGAAGCCCCCCTCCTGGCAGTGGGGATGGCTCTGGGTTGCAGGGGTGCCAGGGGAGCGTCCCCTTCACGGGGACACCTCAGTGTAGTCCTTCTTTGGCTTTGGGCGTGGCAAGTGACCTGGTCATGAGGATGGATCAGCCTAGTTCTCAATGAGGTGTTTGGCAGGCGCTGCGCACTCCCCCGCATTTGGTGAAGGGCGACCCCCTTTGAAAAGAGCCTCGGCCTCACCTACCCTACAGGGTTGCGCTGTGAGGATAAAAGAGCTCGGCTGGCTGCCTTGGCGTTCCCACGAGAGGACAAGGGGCCACTTAAAATGCAGTGCACTGATAGCGAGAGCAACGCTGCTGTGATACTGTTTTCCTCCGAGCCCGCTCCTGGACCAAGCCTCTCTGCTGCAAGGAGGGAGGCGTGACTGGCAGTGCAGCCCTTGCCCCAGTCTGTGCCAATTGGCCCCTCGATGCCACAGCCCTGCAGGTGCCCACGCGTGGGAAGCCGCGACCTCCTTTGAGGATCGTCTTTGTCTTTGTAAGTGTTGGCAAGACATGCTTCTCCACTTTGATGGCAGCCTCAGTCAGTGGGGGCAAGGGTTGACACTTCCTTGTTGCAACAGGAACTGTTGACTCCCATCCCCGATGACCTTTGTGCTACGCATCCTGCCGAGACAGGTCTCCATGAAAGCGCTCGCCCCGTTAAACTCAAAGTGGAAAAAGGGGTCCGGCTTCCCTGCGCGGCATAGTACCTGCTTCCTGGCAGGCCGCAGAGGGCGTTTCTCCGGTGATAGGATTGCTATTCAGCTCAGGGCATAGCGGTGCGCACCACTGGCCGCTCGGACACTCCTGTGTTGCCCGCCGAGCAAGCAAGAAGGAAAAAGCCTGAACATTTTGAAAGCCTGACTCGGAGCTCGGTGTCTTTTGCCCATCTGGCTTGGTCACCCGCCCTCCTGAATGCAGCCCTCGATCAGAAGTGGCTCTACCGAGCCGGTGGGGCTCC
>NW_025335742.1:17761-74117 GCF_004798865.1 Varanus komodoensis | reverse complement strand
TGTGTGTGTGTGTGTGTCTGTGTCTCTGTGTCTCTGTGTGTGTCTTTGTCTGCGTGCATTGAATAACTGAATGTCCTCAGCTTCACTGTTTCAGCTCCAAAATTTGGGGTGATCACAGGCTACATCAGCTTGCCTCCTGTTTTCACATCTGTTGCTTAGGAAGCCAGAATGACTCACTCCCACAGAAGAATAGGGCACTGTCCCATTCATCATAAGAGCCTATGGGAAAATACCCCCAGCAGGGATGCCTACAATACCCTGATGATCACAGAATGATCGAATTGGAAGGGGCCAGAAGGCCATTGGTTCAAGTCCCTGCTCAGTGCAGGACACCAGGTTCATCCTTCTATCTCAGAGAAATTCCATATTCCATGGAATATGGAATGCAAACGTGGGGAAGAGTCTAACCCACTGTTATTTGTAGAATGGAGCAGAAGGGACAAATGGAGATGGATGGAAAGGCAGAGAGAACACTAATCCTAACCAGGAATATTATGCAAATTCAAAAATGTCAGATGAGGCAAAGCTGTACAGGACAGAAATCTGGTACAGAGGAAGATATGCATTTGAACATGGTGCTGGAGGAGAACTGACTGAATAGTGTGGACCACAAGAAAGATGAAGAAATGGATCCTAAATGTAAAAAAAGAAAAACTTCCCTTCCCTGAGTCATGAATTGACAAGCTTCAGTGGAGAAGACAATTGTTCTGGGTTAAGCTTGCCCAACCTAGTGGCCTTCAGAGGTCTTTGTCCTCAACTTCCAGAACTGCTGTCCTGTAGGGCCATTGACAGGGAAATCTGGGTGCTGCAGTACAAGTGTATCTACAAGGCACAAACTTGGGGAAGGCTGCACTAGGGAGATTCAAGGGAAGTAGAATAGGGAGAAGCCCAACTGGGAGATGGCTCTCCTCCATGAAGGAAGACACGACCTTGAATGTACAAATACTGAGCAGGTCTGTGAAGGACAGGCAGTGTGCAATCAACCCAGAACTTCCATTAGAGGTTATTTGGGCACATGATGGGAAGGGAAATCTCAGGGGAGGAAACAATCATGCAAGGAAGAATCTAGGGCAGAAGAATGAGTGGAAAATGAAATGAATCACTTCCATTCAGGAAGACAAATACTGAGCAGGACTGTGAAGGGCAGCACATTTTGGAGAGCATTCTCTCAGACGGACACTGTAAGCCAGAGCAGTGTGCACTCAAGTCACAAAAGGAAATACCTGCCATGGCTGCAGCCATTGTTGGACCAGACTGTCTCCTCCATGAGCCACCAAAACCAGCTTGGATAAAGATGCATGTGCAGCATTTAAGGCATGTGCCACAACTTGGACACTGTTGTAGATACTGTAGCTGTCCTGAGACAGGATCCTCTCAATCTGCTCCTGGGACAGTGGCTCCAGTTTCTCTCTTTCTCTGCACCTTGTCCAGCCTTTCACAGACAAGATGTGCTTGGAATAGAAGCAATGAAAAGCTGCCAGCCAAAACTGCGTCGTATCTGATGACATTGGGCCATAGTAGTCATAATTTGTCTTTCTCTTGCTCTTCAACACAAAGGAAAGAGAGCCATGGAAATAGAGAAAGGACTGGGGATAACTATAGACATTCAGGAAGATGTCCTGAAAAGATGTTGTGATCCAGACTTTCATCCCAATCTTTTCCTCTTCCAGCCTTGACTGGATTAGGATGAATAGATTAAATCCATAGCTAGAGTCCCAAACATAAACACATACCTTGACTTGTTCCCACAGAAGAAGTGGTACGCTCTGGATAAAGTGTAAAGTACTCATGCGCACCATTAATCTTTTTAGAAAGGCCACACAAATTCCACTGGCAGTAAGCAGAGGAGTGAAAGTTCTCAAGAACCTTTCTCCATTATCATTCTTTGGAGCGAGGAGACCGATCCATGTCCACCTGAAATGCAAGAGCAGTTTGACCATTCCCACAATCTGAATTTCTTCTTTTGGGACAAGCCGGTAAATAAAGGGAAACTGGTTTTTCTGATGAAGAGCCTGGGAACTGAAGCCATAACTTATCTAAACAGGAAAATGTGGGAAAATGGAGATTTTCTTTGACACAATGATTTGTTATTTATAAACCTTAAAATTGTTCATACCCAACAGTGGGACTGTCATTACAACATACTGGGCAAGTACTCCTAGTGCAAGAGCAGTTTTTCCAGTGTCCTCTGTGTTCCCTAAACCGGTCATCCCCTGCTTTGCTTCTTCTATGTTCCTTCTATGTATACACAATGGTGTTGAGCCCACTGAAAGAGACACATTGACATGACTCTAGGAATGAAAGGGAGTTTTCTTCTACTACAACCCTTTTGGCCTTGCCATGATCTCCTCCATCTCATGTTGCTCTCCTTCTTTGCAGTCTCACTGCTCTCCAAGGCAGAACTGCACTCTGCTCACCTCCTCCCCCTTCCCAGTTCCTACCTGAGGAATTTTGTAGATGCCCGACATGGCTGAAATGTGCATTGAGATGTCAGACTCGGCCCCTTCCACAATGGCCAGCGGGTTCTTCCTCTCTCCGCAGCTGTAGTTGGGAATGTTGCTCTCCCCACCAGCAAGCAGGTCCACCATGGCATCAGAAGTGATTCTCCCACAGAAGTAGGTCTCGTAGATGTTGTAGCCCAGGGTGAGGTTGGGCAGGAGGCTGGGATTCTGGTTGACCTCCCAAACAGCAAGGAGAAAAGACAATATGTGCCAGTATCGGACAAAGTTCTTTGCTAGCCCACTGAAAAAAAGAAAAGAAAAGAAAAAACTGGTAACATACACTCTTCCTCCATTTTTTCCATTTATTAGTAATTTATTTAAGACCTCACCTTGACTTTTCAAAAAAGCAGACACAGGATAACATAAATGAGGCAAGAAAAATCAGAAGGAAGCACAAGCACCGAAAGGAGCAACATTTTGAGATGCTAAATCAGTTCAAGCAACAACAGAGTGTAATTCTTTGTTCAAGCAAAAGTCCTTCTGCCTGCTTGTTCCCAGCAGTCTTGGCGACAGCGACAAGTGAGAGGTGTGTTACAACCGTCTGAGCAGCTTACCACAATGAATAAAACAAAGGAATAAAACATGGATAGCATAAAAAAACAAAAGTAATTTAAACCATCCTGAAATTGCATTAAAATGTAAGAAAAAGAAAAAGATCCAGCAAGAAATAGAAGCACCAGGATAATCCGTCAGACCCCTGGATCTTTAAAGGTGTCCACTAAAGACCTGGGACCAAAAGGATGGCATTTCTGGTGCTCTACCAGCCCTCCTTCTGTGATTCCATGCACACCAGAAATTCAACAGTCTCTCCATTTTCCCCAGACTGTTTTCTCTAAAATCTGCACTAATGAAAAGACATGGGCATCTAGAAATTTGCCATCAGCAACTGAGGTATGTTTGGTTCACCAGATGATGGTTTGAGACTGCAAAGAGGTTTGGAATGTGTTTTCTGCCCAAATGGTTCTACCTTTGCCTTTTGGCTGGATGTAAAAGTTGATTATTTAGAAGCAGAGATACTGAAGATGAAGCTCAAATACTTTGGCCACCTAATGTGGAGGGAGGTGGCCAGGGATGTCCCTATACATGATTCCCATCTCTGCAGCAGTGAAAGCAGCACCTTATTTCAGAGGAATACAAGGACTAATTTCAAGAGAGGGGCAGGTGCACATGGCGTGATACTCTCGTCCAAGCAGCCAGGTCGCAAACCCTTTCAAAGCTGCATTGGAAGCACCCAAAGAAATGGCCAAGTGTGGTTCGCATAACCAGGATTATCAGAATATTGGAGCTGCCCTTGACAGAGGGAAGCAAGTGGAAGGAAGGCGGGAAAGCATTTACTCCTCCAAGAAGGCATCCCTTACCTGTCAATTTTTGTCAGGGGAGGCTTAGAAAACATGTACGGCTCTTCAAGTATAACATGCTTTGTAGACAGGATCGCACTAATGAGATGGTGCCCGGGCATGTAATAATTCTCTGCATTGCTTCGATCTCGGACCAGATTCAGCAGGCATTTTGCCTTCTGCATCTCACAGGCTGCACGGGGCAGCCACAGGAGCATCAGGAGAATGATCATCCTGGACCTGGCTGCTTCCCTCCTCTTCCTGTGTCAGCCTGTCTCACCACCAGGTGCACAGAAGCCAGGAGCCTCCTGCAAGGCTTTGTCTTTGACCACGCCAGGAGCTTCAAACCAAAGAGGGGCTCTATGAATTTTCTAAGACACATAGTTCCTCTGCCTATTTGCCTGCCTGTCATCTCAACTTGGGAGATATTTAATTCCTTTAACCTTTCAGACACCTTGCAAGAAGTTCTCACCTGTTGCCCTGAAGGACAGTCTCCAGCGTGTTGGTCTCCAAGGCCATCTCCTGTGAAAACCATTTCTTCAGCTTAGCTTTGGGGACAACATCCAAATCAACAAAATAGAGATAATTATAACATGAAGAAGCATCACCTCTGGAAGTTCCTGGAATTTCAAGGCCTGAAGTCACAGGTGGAGAGCAGGAGAAAAACACATTTGCAAGAATTCATCAAAGTTTTTACAGAGTTCGAAAAGGAAGATTGGCTTGACACTGCCTGATAATGCACCTTCATAAGGGCCAGCCTGAAGATAATCTTTCAGGTTGCCTGGGAAAGTACACACAGCACCCATTGGTCACTGCTGAACAAGATGAGCACATGAATCGCCTTGAGTCCAAAGATGGGGTCACCTTCTGCCAATGTGTGCCCTGTGCCAGAGTGCAGCTCTCCAGTACCTGAGACTCAACAGGAGTCTCCCCATGGCACCTGTGTTGCTGGATAGGGTAGTATTACATCCCAACCATGAAAGGGAACTCTCAAGAAAGGTTAGCATCCCCTTCCCTGAGGAGCTTATAGGTCCTCCTTCTATCGAATGCAGCAGACTTGCGTCTCACAGGGCTGTCAGGAGCTAGGTTTCCCCCTTATTCCTTTCAGGCAACCGAGATTTTGTTTGGATGAGAGTTCATTATTTCCAATATGCAGCGAGCAAACTATATCCACTGGAAACCAAGTCTCTGTGCATGAACACAGTAGTTTGTTGCACTCAAACTAAAAGAAACCCCTTTTTCAGTAAGCCTGGGCACACCCCATGCCACTTGTGTCTTGCCCACCAAGGTGTTTTGCACCATCCATGTTAGAAAGGAACCTGGTTTTTAGGTATTTTAGATTGTTGCTGCTGTTGTCATTTGGATTTCTGGAAATTAGTTCTTTGTTGGTATGGAAAACTGATTTTGGAGTTTAGATCCCCCTTGAGGCTATACTGAGTCTTTTGGGCACATTAGGTTTCCTTTTGTACACTCTCAATTACAGCCATTGGGGGGGGGGAGGGGGGAGGAGCACTATTTCTCCTGGCAGCATCTCCCACCCTGCTTGGTTCAGGCCTTTTGGCAGGGAAGATGGGCAAAGGACAGACATGCAGCAGCATCAGAAACCACGGGCAGAAATTTGCTATTGGAGACCTCAAAAAAATTGCATTCCAGGATCCGACAAGCTTACGCTTTGGGTGTCTGTGGTGCTTGTGGGAATTTGGCAGCCTTCTCCATACCCCTGCTTATCAGTGGGTTGTTTAGTGACAAGCAAAGTTCCTGGAGACTCTTTGGCTATGGTGTGGTAAAACAAAAATGAAAGAAGCAAATAGACAAATCTATGGATTCGCTTTCATGGGGAAGTTGTGGGTTCTCCCTCACAGGAGGCATTCGAAAAGGGTTTGCACACTCTTATTTGTTTGTTTGTTTGTTTATTTATTTATTTATTTGGTGCACTTCTCAATATGACGGTGTCACTTTGTGTCCTGCAATAGCATGGACATGGACCCAA
Organism: Varanus komodoensis; assembly: GCF_004798865.1. Taxonomy (NCBI): domain Eukaryota; kingdom Metazoa; phylum Chordata; class Lepidosauria; order Squamata; family Varanidae; genus Varanus; species Varanus komodoensis. The sequence goes on along the minus strand of NW_025335742.1, from coordinate 68,289 downwards.
TGGCCATCTGGCACCTTCCGAATCTACTATTCCATGAGTCTATGATTCTATGAAATAGAGAGAAAAACATGCATGCTGGGAGTGTTAGAGTTCACTGCTTTAGAGATGCAACTCCTCTCCTTGGCATCAGTGATCAACAAGTGTAAAGGCTGGGCACTAGTACTCTTTGCTTGGAGATTGTGCCCAGACCAGCAGGCTTTGCTGCCTGTCCATTCCAGCTGATAGGAGCATTGTTGATTGATAACCAATCAAGAACATGCCTGCAATTTACCCTTGGAAAGAGTATCTCCTTGGAAGCAAGCCTAGGCCTGGCATATTGCCTTCTTGGTGGTTCTAGGAAACCTTGACCCCACTACAGGGAGCACGCTGGGACCAAGTCTATCCTGAAATGGGCAAATGTGCCAGCAGTCCAGAAGGATGGCCTACCCTGGTGTTGCCCTTGCATTGCTAAAAAATTCTTTTTCCCCCCACCCATCCCCAAAATAGAGACTGCCAATAAACATCAGTTCTCGGCTGCCACTCTTCCCATGAACAAACTTGCTTTGGAAAGAAAAACTTCATATAGACATTGGTGGCCCCAGAGAAGCCGTATTGAGGACCAGTTCTGAGAGAAGCAGCAGGCTTTTATTGTGGAAGATGATAGGGTATTCTCCAAATCAGGGCCTGATTGGTCCTGCAAGTGTCTGCAGAGCCAGGTGCTCCTCCCTGGACAAACAGCCTGGAAGCTATGCTACATTACAGCTGGAGATCCTGGAGACTTACACAAAAGACATTTTCACACCCTCTTCTTTGCCACAGCAGCACAAACCATCTTGGGGATTCCTTGTGGTTTGGCTCCAGGAATCTCTGTGCCTTTTTCCTGCCTCTCCCTGAGTAGAATCCTCCTTCTTCCAACCGCTCCTACCCTCACTATGAGGACTCACCCAGTAAACGGACCTCGAAATTGTCCTCTGACTCTCTGTCTCTCTCTAACCCTCTGTGTGAACTCCTACTGCTCCCCCCTGTGCTTTCAGCCCAGGACTGCTGACTTGCCTCCAGCCTCTGGTCCATTGGCGAAGCTCCAGTTTCTTCTTAGAGCTCATGCCCTGGTCCCGGTGCTCTACTCATTCCTGCTGCTGCCCACAGACTGGAACTCACAGATATGGGACAGCTCTTAAGAGGCCCATGCATGGGAAGGCCATTCCCAACACAGCCCGTGGGAGTAGATACTTCCAAAAACAGCATCGACTTCCAACATCCACTGGCAAGTAGCAGGGACCTTAGTTTGACTTCAGGATGGCTAGCATTTTTGTGCCAATGCTGATGATGATTTATGTGTACTCTACCTTCCTCCCAAAGCATAGGACTCAAGGTGGCTTAAAGGTACAGTGGAATAAAGCAATATAATCAAGGAACATATGATAAAAACAGGACAGCTGCACAGGAGATCAGGGAAATGCAGCACCAAGTGGAAAGGAGCAACGGTCTCCTTGGTCCTGTGTCTCATGTTCCCAGGAAGCTGGCTCTGGGAGGCAAAGTGCCTGTGCCTCTGGAGGAGAGTATTGCCATATCTTCCCTGAATTTGTCCAATCGTCTTTTTAAGCCTTTCACCTCGGTGGCCATCACTAAACATTCTGATACCAAATTTCACCCTTCAGCTGGGAGGTGTGTCAGTTCAGGCCTCCAACTCGATCATTCAGGGGGTCCCTTGTAACTGTCCAGGTCCCTGTTTGGTATGAAGGCCATTCACTGCAGCTCAGCATGCCCAAACCTGCAGGTATGTTATAAGTGTAAAATTGGATCTGGCCTACACCATTCCCCAGCAAGTGCTACAGCAGCATCCTTAGGATGGAGGGACTGGCTTCTTTGGCTGGAAAAGGGAGGGAGGAAGAACAGCCAGAGAAAACAAGTCTCCAGCATGGAGTTACCCCAGAAGAAGTTCTAGCCCCATGCCTTTCAACGTCTACATGAAGCTGCTGAGTGGAGGCATCTGGTGTTTTGGAGTATGCTGATCACACTTGACTGTATTTTATAATTAATAATAATTAATCTATTAAAAAGGTAAAAGGTAAAAGTTTCCCCTTGACCTTAAGTCCAGTCATGCCTGACTGTAGGGGGCAATGCTCATCTCTGTTTCCTAGGCAAGGGAGCCAGCGTTTTTCCACAGACAGTCTACATGGTCATGGCCAGCATGAAAAAACACCGAAGTGCACGGAATGCTGTTACCTTCCAACTGAAGTGGTACCTTTTTTTATCTACCTGCATTTGCATGCTTTCAAACTGCAAGGTTGGCAGGAGCTGGGGCGGAGCGACGGGAACTCGCCCCTTTGTGCAGATTCGAACTGGTGACCTTTCGATCAACCAGCCCAGCAGCACAGCAGTTTAAACCACTGTGCCACCTGCATCCCTTAATTAATCTTTTCATTCATTACTTAGACTAATATATTTATAAACAAATTTATTTATTCCACTTGCCTATATGGCTGTGAAAATTTTTGCTTTTTGCTTTATTAGCGATATAAGTCTGTAAGAGCCTGGATCACTCAAAGTCTGTTAGAATTAGGAATCAAAACTAGTATAGATTATTTCCAGGATACTGGCATATTTCCTCCGCGTAATATTTTCTTAAATAGAGCTTTCCTGTTTGGTGTCAAAATTTTTTTAAAGGTTTTGTAGGATTCTGGTCTTAACCCACCCATCCCAGGGGGTTTCCCTATTTTCAGCTTATTCCTACTTTCTTCTATTCCTTCCTCTTTGATTGTTTCTTCCATTCTGTCTGTATCCATCTCTTGTACCTTTCCCCCAACATTCTCCTATATATACGGTCTAACTTAGTCCATTGAGAACTCTCCCCTTTATGTAATTTTTTAAAATTATAAAATATTTCTAACTTCTCTCTCCTTGGATTACCTTTTTTCCTTTTTTCATTCCAGACTACTCCAACTGATTTTTTTAACTTTTCCTGTTGTGCAGAATTGGCCAACATCCTTGAGCACTTGTTACAAAATTCAGAATAATCCCACTAAAATATATTAAATTTCTTTGTACTTTCTCAACTTCTGCAGTTACTGAGTCCTTTCTTTTAGCTTGCATTTGTACTAAGATTCTCAAATCCAACTTTTTATAGATTTCCTCTCCAATTCCTTTATTTCCCTTTCTAGATTTTCCACCTGTTTATTCTTTTTCTCTATTTAAGATGGATGTATCTTTAATAATTCTCTCTCTTCTGCCACTTTCATTGCACTCCATATCAAACCTTGATCAGTACCCTCTCCATTATTAATTTCCCACCTTTCCTCTAACACTTTCTCCATTTTATCTAATTAAGTCTTGCCCCAGTGAGCTGCCTCCTCACTGACATGAGCTTCCACATCTAGACTGAGGTCTTTCTCCAAGCTGCTGGACCATTCTGGCATGACATGAATCCATTACAGCTAATTAAGCATTTCACCCTTGTCGCTCTCTCATTCATCCAGCAGAGGGAGGTCTTTACACCGTACTCTTCTCTTTGCCATTTCTATCTATTTTGGATAGAGCCGTGACTGTTGTAGACACAACAAACAGATTCCTTTGTTTCCATACTCCTTTTGTTCTATAAAAATCTCTGTAACACATACTATGTTGAATATTCCTCTTTAACTTTGGCATTCAGTTTGAATCAACCAAAGTTGCTGCAGAATTTTGATTCTTTTTAGCCTTTAAAACAAACTTCCAGAGCAATTTCTCAAATCTTTCCCATGCTAGGACAAATCCTCTCTGACAAAAGACTGGGTTTATTTACGATATCATTAACCCTGGTTTCTGATCTTTCTCACTACTCAAAACTGGAATGTTCCTCTTAGACTTATGAATCCTTTTTGAGGCAGCAGAGAGCTAAGATGAAGATGCTTCTCTGGTCTTCTGGAAATCCCTCATGGAGAGAAGGCATTCTTAGCCTGGCACTGAAGGGATGGTAAACTGGGTGTCAGCTGAGCCTCAGGGAAGAGATTATTCCAGAATTCAGGGCTACCACTAAGAAGGCCCTTCTCCTTGTTACCACCAACTAGGCATCTCTCAGAGATGGCAGTTGGAGGAAAGGCCTGGATACCAATCACTGAGTAAATTATTATTATTATTATTATTATTATTATTATTATTATTATTATTTTAAATATCTATACCACCACTTAAAAGGCTTCAGGGCAGTTTATGAAATGTATTAGTACAATTTACAAAGTGCAGAAAAATACAATGTAAAACAAGGTACCACAGTTCAAAAGGCTACATGAGACAAGAAACACAACAATCAATCGAAGGCTGACTAGGCTAAAAACCAACCCAGGCAGCCAGAGGAGGCAGGCTAAGAACTATGTTTGATACACAGAACTTCAGGTCCTGTTATTAGTCTGAATGTTGAATTTTGCATGAGCTGCAACATCAGAGGAATCTTCAAGGGCAGTCCCATGTGCTGGCCACTGGACAAAGGGACTATATGTTAGTTTTCCCTGCTAGGATAGGAAACATTCTGTTCAGAGGAGAGGAGAGTCTTAGAATGGATTGTTAGACTGGCAAACAGACCAAGGAGAGGCCACTCATGGAGGGAATTGTTTTGGATGGGCCGATTGTGTGCACAAGTGTGTGCATTTGAAGTGATAACCTCAACCCTAAAATTTAGGGCAGTTCTGAGCTTTGGTTCGTGAGCATCTCCATAAGCAGAAAAGTCCGGAATGCAATGAAGCTAACCTACATTCTATTTGTAAGGGGACTCTGCTGCTGGCTGGGCCTGCTTGGTAGCTCTTGCCAGCATCTGGTGATGTATTGATTTTCATTGCCCTTCCTAAGCGTGGGTTTATTTTCATATGGACTCTTTTTTGTAACAAGTAGGTAGGAGCTAAAGGCCGGAGCTGGACTTCTCCACACGTGATGTAGCATGAAACTGACAACTGGGAATGCTATTCTTCCCACTGCTGTACCGGGGGTTTCCTTAGAATGTGGACTTTCATTTGAACAGTGCTGCAAGAAGGGAAAGATGTTGCTGGAGGTCCAATTGAGGTTAAGCTCTCATCTGAAAAGCTGTGATGTATTCCAGTGCATTCCATGGACATAGCATCAGATGCCATCATTTGCTTTCAACATGAGATGCTCCTTTGCATTCAGGTCAGGTCTTAGGAGAATGATGTAGCACTTGGGAAGGAAGATGCTGCCCAACAACCCTGCATTGGAGGCCAAAATCGAGAAGACCTGTACAGCCACCATGTATTTGCCTTTGGTGCTCAGGTAGAAGGGCACAAAGGACACCCAGACACTGGAGAAGACCAGCATGCTGAAGGTGATCAACTTGGCTTCGTTGAAAGCCCCTGGCAGCTTCCTGGCCAGGAAAGTCACCATAAAGCAGATGGCAGCCAGGAAACCCATGTAGCCAAGGGCAGTGTAGAACATGGTCAGAGACCTCTCATTGCATTGTAGGATAATGTGTACAGGCAGGGAGTTCATATCAGAGTCAGGGAAAGAGGGAGTCATCACCAGCCAGATGGAGCAGATGACCATTTGCACAGTGGAACAGGAAATGACAATGGAGTTGCCCAAGTTTTTTCCCAGCCATCTTCTCACCTTGTTCCCTGGCTTGGTGGCCAGGAAGGCCAGCATCACAGTGATGGTTTTGGCCAGTACAGAAGACACAGCAACTGAGAAGATGATGCTGAAAGCCATTTGTCGGAGCAGACAAGTCACTTTCCTTGGTTGCCCAATGAATAAGGTGGACAAAAAAGAAAAACAGGAGGGAGATGAGGAAAAAGTAGCAGTGGTCCTGATTGTTGGCTTTGACTAATAGGGTGTCCAAATATTTAATGAAGATTCCTAAGACACAGCCTGTGGTGAAGGAGCCAAAAAGGGCAAGGGAAGCCAGGCTGATCTCCAGAGGTTCTTCATAGGACAGGAAGCTCAGCGACTTGGAGACACAATGCTTCTGGACAGAGTTTGGCTTCTGATTTGCGGGACATGCAATACAATTATCTGCATCTGAAAAGTGTGAAAGTTAATTCAGTTTCATTAACTGGCATCTGATATTCTCCAGAATGGGATGTGTTATAACACGCTGAGACAGAAAAATGAGGGATGTGCCGGAGGTGAAAAAAATGAGCAGGGGCTGATGATTCCCAAGAACGTGGCTTGTTTTTCTCATCTCACATGGGCCAGTTCCTCATTCCTTGATATTGCTAATTATCTTCAGGACATGCTAGTTGCCGTACTAGCATATCCAAATGCCAGCAAAGTTGGCAGATATGGGGTTCTTCGGTATCCACCTCAGCTGCTCAGTCCCAGTCTTTGGATGTCACAGCAAGTAGGATCCCAGAAGAGTAACTGCTGGGAGGGAGTCTCTCCCCTCCCCTTCTGCAGTAGATCTGGATGAAACCTTGGCATCCCTATATTGAATTCCATAAGCTTACAACCAGCATAAATCAGAGTGACAATCCCTTTGATTTTGGCAGCAGCATCTTCCCATGTGAAGAGGTGAATTTGACCCTTGTTCCTCTCTCTTGGCCTGGCATCCCTGAACCAACTAAAACCAGACCTCTAGCCCAAGGACATCCTTTGAAAAGGACTTCCAAGCAGACCAAAGTGGGGTCTTCCTCGGATGTGCATTCCATCAGTGGAGAGGCAGATCCTCAACATAACCCCCAGTTAAACACTGAGTGATGAAGTGCACTCAATTCTTTGCTTGCCTTGACCTTCAAAAGTGGTCCCTTCTTCTAAAGGCACCTACCCTCCTGAGCAGAGATGGAGCTTTCCGGACAGAGCATACAAGCTTAGCAGCAGGGCGGCTTCCCTTCCAGAACTTCTTTGGCAGATCCAGGGTGACAGCTCTCAACACACCTGGATTGAGGCACTGTCTGAAAACAAGAGGTGGAGCATCAAAGAAGATCTGGTCAGGATCTTTGTGTCTATGGATATGAATCAGTCCATTGTTAAATGATTAAATGGGAATTTCATTTCTGGCTACTCTGGCAGGCCCATTTCTCAAGGGAGCACATCTCGATCCCCTGGAATGTGATTCAAAGATCTTGGTTCAGCTTTCAAGGCTGACACTGTCAGGAAGGGTGAGATGGGTTTCTCTTGAGTAAATCTTGCTAGATGCCAACCACTGGTTTGAAGTGGTAGTCAAGAAAACACTGCTTACAATTGGACAGGAAAGGTGACTTGGCCTCTGCATTCCATTCTTGTGGGCCTTGTAGTGTGCCCTAGACAGGGTTCTGGGTACTTTAGATTCTGTGCAACTCCTCAATCCATGTTCTCTCCTAGGCAAACTTCCTGGCCATTCCTTTCCCATGGAAGCATAGAGAAGGAGGGGTTGAAAAAATTTGGTAAACACAGTTTAATGAGAAGCGCCAAAATACTTCTTGGGACTTACTCTCAGGACAGCAGGCAGAAGATTGCAGCTTGAAAGCCATAAGAAATCTTTGACAAAGTTTTTCAACTTAATGAATGTCAAAGGGACCAGAATACCAGAAATCTTTAGCCAATCGGGTTAAACCACCTGGGCCACACGATGCCCTCTAGATCCACCACGAGAGTCACATTTTCAGCTCCCTGTCCCACCAGAGCTTCCAAAGTCAGTCTACAAGAGGTCCTATTTGGGAGGATGTTCCAGTTCATGACATCGTAGTTGAGTGCCAGCTCCACATTCTCATATAAAAGCTGCCCTTTCTGGGAAGCATTCACAAACTGGACTTTTTTCAGAAAGGTATGAAACTGGAAGGACAGAGAAAAGAGCTGGTATTCAGAGAATGGGAAACCATGATTGATGCAATTGGTTGAGTCCAATGGGGTTCCCCTGCACCAAATTCTCCCACAATCTGGAAGCAAAAATGAATGAGAGACTGTTGAAGAGGTCATGATGATCATCAAAACAGAGAAGAAAAGAGAATACCGGGTTGCATAACATTTGCAAATATGGTTTTTTCTTAGAAAAGATAAATTTCCCCCTCTGGGATGCATGCCACAATGGGGTGAGTGGGTCTGAGTGCGTCCGTGAATTATGCATGGAGGATACCACTAGCCTGGTCTCCTAGCAGGGTAACCCAAAGAAGAATGCTCAAAGCTGAGACACGAGACTGAGATGCATCCATCCAGAGGACCATAGCAGAGCATCTCACACAGGCAAGGTGTTGACACAAAGACGATTACCCTACCTTGAGGGAGGAAAGCTTGTTGTTTGAGGTGTGTTCCAATAAGGAAGAGACACTCCAGGTCATATGGAAAATATATGTTAGCTCCTGGAGTGCAGCAGAGTATTCCAGAAGAACTGTCAGTGTACTGTAACCTGCAGCAAAGCCTTTGTGCCGTTCACAAGAAGGGATGGATCGTTCTGAAATTAACGGGTGTGCCTCAGCACTTGCTTGAGCTGAAGCTTAACCCACAGCATTGCCAGGAAGCTTCTGTGAGGACAGAATAAGGAGAATCAGAGAGGTTCGTGAATGTCAAGAGGGTATAGTATCTATCTACCTATTCAATGTAGATGGAGAGCATATTAGAATGAAAGCTGGATTAGGCTCAAAGGAAGAAGTGAAAATTGGCAGAGGAACACACCCAGGTCATTTAAGAAAAGCAGAGGATGCCACCTTGATGGTCGAAAGCAGCAAAGACTTGAAACCACTTGTGATGAAAGGTGCCACAAAGAAAGAAGGGGCAAAAATAAGCTAGAAGCTAGAGCAGGTGTGCATGGAGGTCCTGGACAAGAAAATTTGAAGGGCTGCCATTCCTGCAGTTTCCATTACACATAACAGAAATGGAAAATTCAGAAGTATCTGTCTTAATTAAGACAGAACTGGGGTGGATGGGTAGTTTCAAGTCCTTCAAAGGACAAAAGCCAGTTTTGTACGAGAGTGCCTTTCACATGCTGGCCATCTTCAGAAGAGCTCAAAAGAGAAAAGGGCATTTTCTGTGAAAAAGGCACAAACTCCCAATTTGGAACAATGATGCAAAGGAAAAGAGGATACCTGCCATGGCTGCAACCTTTGCCATCCCAGCCTGTCTCTTCCATGCAACTTCAGCATCCTCTTGGATTGGGATGCATAAGCAGCATTTAAGGCATGGGCCACGACTCGGACACTGTTGTAAATACTGTAGCTGTCCTGAGACAGGATCCTCTCAATCTCCTCCTGGGACAGCATCTCCAAGTTCTCTCTCTCTCTGCATCTTGTCCAGCCTTTCACAGACAAGCCATGCTTGGAATAAAAGCAATGAAAAGTCGTCATCCAAAACTGTGCCGTATCTTGTGACATTGGCCTGAAGTGATTGTGCTCTGTCTATCTCTTCATCTTCACTACAAAGGAAAATGAGCCATGGAAGTAGTGAAAGAGATAATGATCACTGAGGACATTTCGTTGGTGTTCCTGAAAAGACGTTGTGATCCAGACATTCATCCCAATCTGTTCCTTTTCTATCATTACTTGGATTAAGAAGAATGGTAGAAATTCAGAGGCTAGAGTCCCAAATATAAATGCATACATCGACTTGTTTCCTCACAAGAAGAAATTCACTCCGGATGGACTCTAAACAATTTGACAGCACTACTAGTCTGTTTAAGAAAGCCACACAAATTCCCCTGGTGAGAAGCTGTGGTGTCAACGTTCTCAAGAAACTTTCTCCAATGTCCACGTGGAGCGAGGATACCAACATATGTCCACTCAAAATGCAAGAGCAGTTTGACCACTCCCACAACCTGGATTTCTTCTTTTGGGACGACCTGGTAGATAAAAGGAAATTATAATTTATCTTGAAGAATGGGAGCAGCAAAGCCAGAACTCATCTAATGCAAAAAGGAAGGAGTTTGTTTTTACAGTAATATTCAGATAATTGCTAACCTGAAAATTATTACAATGTAACACAGATTCTGTCTGTATGATGGTTCCATCACTTACATAGAAACATATCTATTTAGAACAGTGACCCTGGATCTGGCCAGCTCTCCTAATGTAATACCCAACATGTGGTTGTCCAATCTCTCCTTGGACAGCCCTCACTGATTGCCCCCAACACCTCCCCTGGGAGCCCAATCCACATGCGAGGGGTCCTAAACATCAGGAAGGACATCTTGACATCCAACCAGAAACCTGGTTGCTTTAGCTTCACCCCTTTGAACAACATCCTTTGCTCCCCCACAGGGGTGAACAGGTCTCAGCCCTCCACCATGTGACACCCCTTCACAAACCTATATATCAATATAGGAACCCTCTAAATCCCCTCTTCTGCACGCTGAAAGACTCAGCTCACTCCATCTCACCTCATATGAAAAACCCCACAAACCTGCTGCCATCCTTGTAATCCTGTGCTCAACTGATGCTAACCTAGCTATGTTCCTCATCTGAGGTGGAGGCTAGACTGTGTGCCAATTAGGGTTAGGGTTTAGGCATGGTATAACCTCTGATGGATGCCTTCTCATGCAGCAATTTTCTGAGTATTGCATTGAACATAGCACAGTGCATCCTTTGTGGTGTTGCACGGGTGGGAACGGGGAAGGGCCTCAGGAACCAGACAAGCCAAGATGTTGAAGACCCTAATCCAAGGCTTGCCATGATAAGTAAGGCGCCAACCTGGGACGAGCAAATTGCATTGTATTGAGGACATCAGTATGTCTGGGTTGATCAAAACTACTACTCAGCTGGGTTGTTTCGGCCCTGGTTTTGTGAAGCCTCTGGTAGGAAGGCATGTCATTGCTTCAGCTGAGAAGAGCATGTAACCATCATTTCCAACCACTCCCTACAACTGCCAGTTCACTAATTCCATACACTTCCCCATTCTTGATAGTTTGGAACGCTGGCAAGAACACAATAAGCATAAAGATTGCTGAGTGCAACTGGAAAGTAAAAAATCCCAGAGCATGGTTTGGAAATGAAAGGGAGTTTGATGGTCTTTTGGCCTCATCATATCTTGCTGCATCTCAGTACGACTTGCCTTGTGTTGCTCTCCTAGATGGAAGTGCATGCAGTTGACTTCCTCCCCCTTCCCAGTTCCTACCTGCAGGATGTTGTAGAGGCCCGACATGACTGAAATGTGCATCGAGATGTCAGATTTGGCCCCTTCCACAATGGCCAGTGGGGTCTTCCTCCCCCCACAGCTGTAGTTGGGAATGTTGCTGTCCCCACCTGTGAGAAGGTCCACCATGGCATTAGACGTGATCCTCCCATGGAAGTGGGTCTCATAGATGTTGTAGCCCAGGGTGAGGTTGGGCAAGAGCTCAAGACTCTTGTTAACCTCCTGAACAGCAAGAAGGAAAAATACAATGTTCCAGTACTTGACGAAGTTCTTTCCTGGTGCACTGGAAGAAGAAAAATTGGTTTCAGTGCTCTTCTCCATTCAGTGGAAGAGATGCAACATTCTTTCCTCAGTACAACTGGAAGTATTTGCATGCAATCTGCCTGACAAGTATTGATCCCTCACCTCAAAGTGATTGCACATTTGTGGGTGGAGGAGGGGCTGACCATTTGTTCATTTTAAAGACACCTAGACTGTTCAAAAGAAGGGTCACTCAAAATGTTACAAAATATGGAAGTTTTGAAAGAATAGCCTATTGCTCAACCCCATTGAATCTGCTTAGAGAGTTTTAGCCAAGGGGTGGTAGAGCAATGAAATAAATATTTGAGTAATAATTGTGATTGTTACAGAAGCAACTAAAAGTAGAAGCAAATACCCAATACTTCCAGCTGGCAAAACAAATTAGCAAGAACAGAATTTAATGCTACTTAAACAAAAGTGTATTCTTGAAATGCATGTTCCCAGAAACCTTTGGGCAGCTCCAGGTAAAATCAAGCCCTTCCCATCTCAAGGAGGAGGCCTCTTTCCCCTTTTCCCCTTCAATGAAGCCCAGGAGTGCTCATGCATAGAACAGAACTTCGATATTCCAGACCTGACAACATCTCAGGTCCTTTGCGCTTTAAAAACCTCCTTGATAATCAGCCAGTAGAAGCGGCAGATGTGATACTGCGCAAAGTGTGACCAGGGACATGGGAAAGAGGGTTGCCTCAGGTAAAGGGTGGGGAAGATTGGACAGAATGCAGGAAAGCATGAACTCTGCCCAGAAATCACATCTACCTCCTAATGCTGGTCAGGGGATGCTTAGAAAAGACTTGTGGGTATTGATGTATAAGAGTGTTTGCAACTAGAATTCTACAGACAAGCTGGTCTCCTGACCTGTAATAGTTCTCTGCATCACTTTGATCTGGGATTAGATTCAGGGGGCATTTTGCATTCTGCACCTTCAGTACTGCACAGGGCAGTAAGAACAGTGAAGACCTTTTTATTTAAACGTCATTTTAATTGTTAACAATATTTACTTATTTATCTGGCCAGGGCGACTTCTTCTCTTCTCTTCTCTTCTCTTCTCTTCTCTTCTCTTCTCTTCTCTTCTCTTTTATCGTTTATATTTTTTATTTTATATTATTAATTTTAATTTTATATTGTTATTTTTGTATTGTATTGTATTTTATTGTGTTGTAAGCCACCCCAAGGCTTCGGCAATGGGTGGCATAGAAATGTTCTAATAATAATAATAATAATAATAATAATAATAATAATAATAATAACAATAATAATAATAATAATAAATAATAAAAAGGAGAATCCAGGTTATCATTGGGGGGTCCTCATTCTTTCTAGCCCTTCCTTTTGTCTTCTCCCCTCAGGAACCAATGAGAGGATGACAGGAAATTCTTGCAAGACCGAGGCTGCCAGTCTTTATGAGTACTTGGAGGTCAGCACCAAAGAGGGACTCGTTTAAATTTCACAAAAGCATCTTTCTCTTGCCTGCTCTGCTCGCTCCTTGCCTTCATGTCTCATGTCAGCTGAGGAGAGATTCTATGCAGCAAACTTTACAGGCAACAAGGAACAAATTACTTGATTGCAATGTTGGGTTCCCAAGGCAATTTCCTGAGCAGTTGCAAGAAGGAAAAAGAAATCACCATGAAGTAGGTAATTATAAGGCGACTGATCATCACCTCTGCAATTTGTTGGACTCTCGGATTGGCCTGAGCCACAGGTGGAGAGCCAGAGGAAAACACGCTTGTGAAACTCATGAAATTTAGTCTAGTATCTGGGATGGGTTCAAGGATGGGGACAGGAGAGTGCTGGTTGACCCTCATTGACAAAGCTCCTTGGAATTGCTGGGCTGAAGATTGTGTTTTGAGACATACTTGAATCCATGCACCACACTGAGTGGTCACTAGTGAACATTATGAGTGCAAAACCTTTCTTCCAGGCAGTCAGACGATGGTGCCACCTAGAAGTCCTGCTGCCTTGTAGGATCAGCAGGATCTGATCGTGGTCCTCCCTAGCCCTACTATGGTTTTTAGCACAGAATGCAACCTTCACACCCAAGCGGGCGGTTCTGCCTGATTCATGCTGACTGAATAATTGGTAGGTGAATAACCTTGGGAGGGATGCTTAGAGCAGTGGCCTCACTGAGCATTGAATGAACAAGTGAGTGAGAAGATGCTTAGAAGGGGGGTTAAAACGGAGTGGCAGGAAGAAGGAGGAGGAAATCCCTTTCCAAACCCGAATGTTTCTCTTAGTATCTTTATTGTTGGCCATTGCACACATTCAAAAGTTTGAAAAAATATCTTGGAATATTAGATCAACTTCAAAATGCCCTTTACCTATAACATATAATATATTCAAAACTGCCCTCTGTCTCCCTACTATAAAGCCACGTTGAACCATTTTAATATATTTGTCAATAAATTTATTCATTTGATTTTCCAATATGGTTGTGAAAATTTTTGCATCTTGCTTTATTAGCAAAATAGGTCTGCAAGAGCCCCGATCAGTCAGATTCCTGTTAGACATAGGAATCAAAAGTATTCAAGAATATTTCCAGGATAATGGGACATTTCCACCTTCTAATATTTTCTCAAATACAGCTTTCCATTTTGGTGTCAAAAACATTTACAAGGTTTTGCAGTATTCTCATTCTAATCCATCCATTCTAGGGCTTTCCGTATTTTCAGCTTATGCATACTTTCTTCTATTCCTTTGATTGTTCCATTCTGTCTAAATCCATCTAATGTAGCTTTCCCCCAACATTTATCTTAATGTAGGATCTAACTTTGTGTAAGGATAATTCTGCCCCAGTATGTATTTTTTTTTGAAAAAATAGAATATCCCTTATTTATCTAAGATTATTTTTCCCCATTTCATCCATGACTACTCCAACTGATTTTTTAAACTGCTTTTGCTTCTTCCTCTGACCATTTTTTCCTGAAATATTATCTCCAACAGATTATGATCAGAAAGTATCTTGAGTAAAATCTTGACTGCCTCAAAATTCATAATTAAATTTTTAGATACCCAGCACATGTCAGGCCTTAAGAATATGTCTGAAGTCTGTCAGACAAAAAAGGGTAATCTCTAACTGCAGGATATTTGAATTCTGTGCATCTTCCAACTGCAACATTTCCATGTAGTTAACATTTTTATGTAATTTACCACCTCTTGCTTTTTTTTTAAAAAAAAATTGGCTTATCCATGTTTAGGTCTATAATTCCGTTTGTATCAACAATAATCAGACTTATCTCCTTTCTGCTTTACTGAAGCAAGGGAAAAGAGAAATGTTAACATTCTGTCTTCAGTTCCAGGAAAGGAAGGAGGATCCTGGAATCCTGGTTGCCCTCCTGGGTAGCAAGGAGGAAGCACAGATCACTCCTGGTGCATTGGATGAAGAAGAAAATATGGGTGGCCATTTCAGACTTGGTCACTGAGAGCACAGATCCCATCAGTGTATACTTGCAGTTGGGAATCTTTGCCCTAACATACATTACTCTACCTTTGCTGATATTGAATGGGATTTCCCATTTTGATGGCCATTCCCACAGTCTGGAGACATCCGTTTGGATTTCCTCCCATTTTCTCTCCAATTTAACTACCCCAACAAGTTATAGTGACATCAGCAAAGAGGGCCACCTCCCAAGTTACTCCTAATTCCAGATCAAGTATGAATAGGTTGAAAAGGACTGGCCCCAATCCACATCCATATGGGACTCCACTGGTGATGTCAATCCCCTGGGAGAAATTGTCATTTATTCCCTCCCTCTCTCTGTCTTCCCTTCTTTAACCAATTATTGATCCATAAGAGGACCCCTGGCTGACTTTGTTATTTTCCCACCAATGAGCTTCATGGGCTGTCACCAGGTTCAATGCTGAACGGTCCCCATTGTTGTGCCCATGCCTCACATGGGAGCTGCTTCAGCCACCTGGGAATTCTGTGTAGCATTTGTTGTTCTTGTGTTTTGCATTTCAGATAATCTCCTTGCATCTCCCTTGTGCAAGCTCATGCTCTAATCTCTGCTCAGGATTTGGGCAAGATTTCCATTTACCCCAGGAAGCCATCTTGCACCTAATATTTTATTTCATCTAGTTTAGTGGAGCACAGCAATTCATAAAATCCAATCCAACACAACACTAAAGATCACATGGAAATAACAGCAATGGCAATATAAAATGTCGCTGATGACTAATAAAAAGCTGAGCCCCTGCCTATGTCTGGGTGTGTGGTGGACTGAAATGATATCCTGGACTGTCAGACTTGGGAGGGTGGTACGTCAGAGCTCTACATGCCCTAAAACCCTATGTCTACCCTCAGCCAAAACTCAATCAGCTTTTAATGCCATTGAAAGACAGTCTTCTAATAGCTAGAACTGCAGAGTGGTTTTTCAGCAAAGAACACAGTATGGATTGTCCTTTCCCTTTCTCTGCTGGGGATTAGTTTGGATATGAACTCCCTTCATGAAAGGGATGCAAAGAATAGTTTCTTGATGGTTTTTCCACGAGATTTAGGCCCCATCCTAATGGCTACAGTGGATCCCTCTAACTTAGCATCAGATACCACCATGTGCTCTCATCATGAGGTGTTCCTTTGTATTCAGCTCAGGCCTCAGGAGAATGATGTAGCACTTGGGAAGAAAGATGCAACCCAGCAACCCGGTACTGGAGGCCAAGATGGAGAACACCTGCACGGCCACTGTGTACTTGCCCTTGGTGCTCAGGTATGAGGGCACGAAGGACACCCAGACACTGCAGAAGACCAACATGCTGAAGGTGATCAGCTTGGCTTCGTTGAAGGCCCCGGGCAGCTTCCTGGCCACGAAAGCCACTGTGAAGCAGATGGCAGCCAGGAAGCCCATATAGCCAAGGGCAGTGTAGAACATCGAGAGAGATCCCTCATTGCATTGTAGGATGATGTGTCCAGGCTGGGAGTGCATGTCAGAGTCCGGGAAGGGGGGAACCGTGCCCAGCCAGATGGAGCAGATGACCAGTTGCACACTGGAACAGGAAATGACTGTGGCATTGGCCAAGCTCTTCCCCAGCCACCTCCTCACCTTGTTCCCTGGCTTGCTGGCCAGGAAAGCCAACACCACAGTGACTGTTTTAGCCAGTACAGAAGACACAGCAACTGAGAAGATGATGCTGAATGCCGTTTGTCGGAGGAGGCAAGTCATTTTCTGTGGCTGCCCAATGAATAAGAAGGTGGACAAAAAGGAAAGCAGAAGGGAGACGAGGAGAATGTAGGAGAGGTCCCGGTTGTTGGCTTTGACTAGTGGAGTGTCCAAGTATTTGAGGAAGATTCCTAAGACACAGCCTGTGGTGAAGGAGAAGAATAAGGCAAGGGAAGCCAGGGTGATCCCTAAAGCGTCTGTGTAATAGAGGAAGCTTACGGTCTTAGGGACACAATGATCCCTCTCTGTGTTTGGTTGGTGATCTGCTGGACACGCAATACAGTGATCCGCATCTGAAAGGAGGGAAAGTCAACCCAGTTTCACTAACAGCCATCTCTGTTAATTCCAGCTCACATACCTCCCACATTCAGCCTGGACTCTATGAATTCCTGCACATACACCTCCCACATTGAGGCTAGCTGAGGATTCATGAACTTGTCTTGCCGGCAATTAGTTGCCACAGCTGTGGGCATGCAGTGAGCCAGCTCATGTGATGCTGCTTAATGAGACAGGATGGTCTGACATGGGAGTAGGGGAAAGGGAAGTCCCACTCAGCTCTAAATTTCATTGGCAGACCTTTGTCTTCCTTGGTTACCAATTGCTTCTCCAGAGTTCTTCCTCAAATACTCAGGTAATGGTCTGTTTGGTTCTTAACATATCCCAATGTAGGCTAAGGAATGTTAGTGGGTTTGTAAGATCTGGTGTCTCCCGAGCTTTGGAGGAGTAAACCCAGACTTCCCAACCATTTGAGTATGTTCAGAACAGGCCTTAAATGGAGGAAACTTAGTCTAGCTATCTCAGCCTGTTGGAGTTCCTTCCTGGAGTACCCTTACCAAGATTGGGTGCAGAAGCTGAAATCTATTCTACTAGCGCAATCATGATTTGTATGCCCATCCATGGCAGGTGTTGCTGGCAGATATTAAGTGAAAGAAGCTGTGAAATAGTCTAAGCTACAAAAGAAGTGGTTTTGTGAAGAATGAGGCCCGTCTCTCCTCCTTTTGCACAACAATGTTTTGGTGTTCCATGGAATAATGGATCTTATTGAGAAGTGTTTCTGAACATGACCCAACCCTCATGACAAAAATATCTGGTTTTGGGATGAACATGATTCAGTGCAGGAGAAGGGTAGGTTGAGCTGGAATTGCCCTGAACTATTTCAAGTATTTTCCTCCAGAGTCAATAAAACGAAGCCACTGTATGGAATTAATGAGTGAGATTAGAAAAACAAAAGCTAGGAAAGGATCTAAGTAGAAAAGCATCCTTTAAAATTTCACTGAGTAGATGAATGTTTCCAACAGGATATTTATTAAACTTTAAAATGTATTTGCCATTTGCCCTTTATGAAATCTATTGGTGCAATGTAAAAACTGAAACAGCAAAAGATCAGGATGCATACCATATTTAAAGCAAAGGGGACCATGATTAGGGAGAATGGATAAACTTGACATTCCAGCAGGATTCAGTCTGTGCACTGGAACAGCTGGGAAAAGCGCACCTCTTGCCCAGGGATAGAACGGGAGCTTTCTTGCAAAGCGCTTTCCATTGGGGGGGGGGGGAGGAACCTCAGTGGAACCTCTACTTAAACTCTGAGTGTTCAGGTGCACTCAACTCTTTGACAGGTTTGACACTGAAATGTGGTCCATTAATCTGAAGACACTTACCCTCCTGAGCAGAGATGGTGCCTTCCGGACAGGGGGCACAAGCGTAACAGCAGGGAGGCCTCCCCTCCTGAACCTCTTTGGCAAATCCAGAGTGACAGCTCTCAACACACCTGGATTGAGGCACTCTCTGGAAACAAAGAGAAGAAGCATCAGGGAAGAGCTGGTCAGGTCCTCTTTGTGCCTGTGGGAATGATTCACCTAGGTGTGGAATGATCAAATGGGAGTTCCTTTCCAATGGAGCCCTGGTAGGCCCTTCTTTCATGGAAGCACTTCTGATGCCTGCTGGAATGAGATTATGATATCTCAGATTCAGCTTTCGGACATCTTGGATTCCATGGCCTTTCTCAGCAAACTCCATTGCCTCTCCATTCTGATGGAAGGGCTGAGAGGTACAGGATGGAAAATGGGTCCCTTTCCAG
The DNA here is from genome assembly GCF_004798865.1 of Varanus komodoensis. NCBI lineage: Eukaryota > Metazoa > Chordata > Lepidosauria > Squamata > Varanidae > Varanus > Varanus komodoensis. The sequence goes on along the minus strand of NW_025335742.1, from coordinate 49,767 downwards.
GTGCATATTTTGATGAGAAGTGCCTCAATTTCCCTTGGGACTTACTCTCAGGGTAGCATAGAGAAGGTACCAGCCTACAAAGTCTTTGACAAAGCATTCGAACTTAATGAATGTCAAAGGAACCAGAATACCTGCAATAATTAGCCGACCTGGTTAAACTGCCTGGGCCACACGATGGCCCCCGGGTCTATGGCGACTTTCAGATCCTGTGCTGCCTGTCCCACAAGGCTCCCAACGGTCACTCTACGATAGGTCCTGTTTGGGAGGAAGATCCAGTTCCTGATATCAAAGTTGCTCGCCAGCTGCCCATCTTCATATAAATAAAGCCCATTCTGGGAAGAATTAGCAAACTGGACTCCTCTCAGGAAAGTGTGAAACTGGAAGGACAGAGAGAAGAACCGCTATTCAGGGTATGCGAAAGCAGGATGGATACTTGGCTCTGTTCCATTTGCACCGCACCTGAGTCTCTTAGGAAAGAACTAATAGCATGCCTAGCATCAGCTCCAGTATCTTTCTTCAGTGTCGCAGCCAAGATGAGCTCTCAGCTCCCCTGTTTCTGTGCCAGCATTTCAGCTGTGATGTCCCATGTCTATGGCACCCTTTCTGTTTCAGTATCCATGGCTTTGGAAATCACATCCAGATCCTTCATGTACAACAGGGAGATGCTGGCTGATTTATGCTCCTCCAAGAGACCTGCACAAAAATACCTAATGTGGAATGCTCTGAGTAGCCCTACAATACCTGGATTTCACTAAATGTGGCATGAGTAGGTATAGCAAATATGGTCAGACTGTTAAATGTGAGAATAGAGTGGAGTGGTTTGGACATGAGGAAGAGTCAGGAGGGCGACTTGCCCATTGAAGTCTGTGGAAAAATCCACAGTTCAAGTATACTTCAGTCAACGAGCTTCCCAGCACCAAATGCTCCAACTATCTAGTAGCAAAGATAGGAATTCATGTATGAGCACTCGTGTCAGTGGCCGTCCTCCTTCAAAGAGCCCATGAAAGGGTATTAAGCATAGACTGAGGAATGATGAGGTGAGTGGATGTAGACTGGATGTAGATCAAGACATCAGGAAGCAACAAAGGGACGATTGGGAGAATCCTGTAAAGTCCGTATCTCAGGCACAAGAAGGAACATAAATTGCCAAAGCAGCCATTGGAGTGGCAATGATGAATCTTCAAGACAGAGAGAAAAGAGGACTCCAGGTTGCACAACATTTGCAAACATTAATTTCCCTGTGAATAGGCAAATTCCCCCTCTGGGATGCATACTGCAATGTGGTGAGGGACTCTGAGAGTGTCCGAAAGATGAGCACAATGCCACCAGGAGGACAGATGGTCTCACTAGGCTAATCTCTACAAGGGTGATGCAAGGAAGAATGGTCATATATTAGAAAGAAAGCTGGATTAGGTTCAGAAATTAAAATTGGTGGAACACATACACATGAATACTTTTAGAAAAGCAGGTGACACCATCTTGAGGAGAGAAAGCAGCAAAAACTTCAAATGACTCCTGATGAAAGGTGCCAAAAAGAAAGGTGGTGCAGAAGCAGGACTGCGGCTGAACATGGAGAAAACACAGATCATGCCTACACAAGCATTCACAAACTGCACTGTCCACAATGAAGAAATGGAAATGATGAAAGATTCAAAGTGCCTCACTCAGTCATTAATTAATTCAAAGGGAACTGCAGCAAAAAAATTCGAAGAAGACTGAGACTTCTTTTTCATTGGTGAAGGAATGAGCCAAGTTCATCATATGTAAGGATGTTTCACTGGAGACCATGGCAGGATCATTCACACCGCAGTATGCTTGATCACCATGTAGAGGACAGTGGAGAAAACTCACAGAAAGAAAGTGGACTTGTTCAAAACATGGTGAAGGAGAAGAGCTTTGTAAATATCCAGGACTGACAGAAAACTGGGAAGAAATTAAGCCAGAGCTCTCTCTAGAAGCAAACAAAACAAAACTGAGGTTGTCTTCCTTTGGACACATCATACGAGGGGATGGGAAAACCGAAGACAGAAGAAAAGGAGGAAAACAGAAGAGATGGATGCATGCATAAAGGAAGCTACAGGCTAGAAGTTAGAACAGGTGTGCAGGGCTGTCCTGGATGGGACAATATGGAGGGCTTTAATTCAGGCAATCTCCGTGACTTGGAGATGACCTGATGACACATAAAAAGAGCAAATGCTACTTTAGAAGTAACTATCCTGATTGAGCTAGAAGTAGAGCGCATCCCCCCAGTGTGGAACATTGTAAACTGGGTGTGATGCTCCATCTGTGGGCAGGAGGTGATGATGGGCCACTTCAAATCACTTTGGAGGATTTCTCTTGGATTTGGCCTAGGCGGCCCTTCATATCCACCCTTCTTCAGATGAGCTCAAAAGTGAAATCAGGGTAGTGCTCTGTGAAAAGTGTCAAGTGCCCAACTGCTTTCCCCCCAGAAATAGGGTTTGAAGTTCCCTAATGACACTGTGGTGCTGAAGGAGACACCTGAGAGTCCCTTGGACTGCAAGGCGATCAAACTGCTCAGTGCTAGAGGAGATCAATCCTGGCTGCTCTTTAGAAGGCCAGATACTGAAGATGAAACTCAAATCATTTGGCCACCTAATGAGAAGGAAGGACTCCCTGGAGAAGAGCCTAATGCTGGGAACCATTGAAGGCAAAAGAAGAAGGGGATGGCAGAGAATGAGGTGGCTGGATGGGGTCACTGGGGCAGTTGGTATGAGCTGAAGTGGACTCTGGGGGTTGGTGGAGGACAGGAAGGCCTGGAGGGATGTTGTCCTTGAGGTCGCGTTGGGTCAGACACGACTTCGTGACTAACGACAAAAATGACACTAATTGATACCTGCCATGGCTGCAGCCTTTGCCCTTCCAGCCTATCTCTTCCATGCACTGTCAGCATCCTCAGGGATTGGGGTGTGTATGTTGCATGCAAGGCATAGGCCACGACTCGGACACTGTTGTAAATACTGTAGCTATCCTGAGAAAGGATCCTCTCAATCTCCTCCTGGGACAGCATCTCCAGGTCCTCCTTCTCTCTGCATCTTGTCCAGCCTTTCACAGACAAGACATGCTTGGAATAGAAGCAGTGAAAAGCCGTCAGCCAAAATTGTGTCATATCTGATGACATTGGCCCATAGTAGTCGTAATCTGTTTTTCTCTTGGTCTTCACCACAAAGGAAAGAGAGCCATGGAAATAGTGGAAGGACTGTGGATGGCTAAGGACATTGATGAAGATGTCCTGGAAAGATGTTGTGACCCACACTTTCATCCCAATCTGTTCCTCTTCTATCCTTGATTGTATTAGGATGAAGAGATTAAATCCATAGCTGGAGTCCCATACATAAATGCATACATTGACTTGTTTCCACAGAGGAAACGGTACACTCTGGATGATGAGTAAATAATTCATCCTCACAACTAGTCTTTTTAGGAAGGCCACACAGATTCCGCTGGTGGTAAGCAGAGGTGTCAGTGTTCTCAAGAACCTTTCACCATTGTCATTCCTTGGAGCAAGGAGACCAATCCAGATCCACTCAAAATACAGGAGAAGTTTGACCATTCCCGCAACCTGAATTTCTTCTTTTGGAATCATGCGGTACATAAAAGGGAATTGTGCTTTATCTTCAAGAACACGAGCAACAAAGCCATAGCTCATCTAGGAAGAGGAAGGAGATGTGTTTTATGATAATGTTCAAATAGACATTAACATGAAAACTTTTATTATCCGAAGCAAAATCTTTCTTTATGATATTTCTGAGGTTGAGACTGAGCGAGGATCGTGTTAGGGTAAGATTTACAGTTCGAGTGTGATAAAATATTTGATTGACTCCTTCTGGTGCAATAGTTTTTTGTGTATTGCATTGAATGTAGAACAATTAAACCTTTGTGGCGGGTGGGGGTTCTTTGGAGCCATTGAATCCAAGGCATCACAGTTGAAGGCCCCAATCCAAGGAGAGTCAGTGTGGTGTAGTGGTTAAGAGCCTGGGACTGGGACTCAGACAATCTGGGTTCGAGTCCCTGCTCAGCCATGGAGCCAACTGGGTGACTTTGGGACAGTCACAGGTTCTCAGCCCAACCTACCTCACAGGGTTGTTGTTGTGGGGATAAGATGGAGGAGGAGAATGATGTAAGCTGCCTTGAGCCCCAGGGAGGAAAAAGGCAGGATATAAATCGCTAAATAAATAAATAAATAAATCCTAGGCTTGCCATCATAAGAAAATGTTCATCCTGTGAAGAGCTAATTTGCCTCCCTTGACTTAGTCAAAAATCATGATGTGATCTCTTTGGGCACATCACTAGATATGGATTAATTTATCCCTCTGTAAGTCCTTAAAGGCTGCCACAAAGAGGAAGCACAAGCTCTCTTCTGGCTGAACCAGAGTGTAGGACACAGAAGAATCAACTGATTCAACAACGCAGATTTAACCTGGACATCGGGAAAAGTTTCCTCCCTATCAGCGCAATACGAGAGTGGTACCACTTGCCTAGAGAGGTCATGGGCTCTCCCACGCTGGAGGCATTCAAGGTGAAACTGGATAGCCACCTGATTTGGATGGTACAAACTGGTGTGCTGCAACATAAGGGGGTTGGTCTTGATGGCCCCTTCCATCTCTACTGTTCTAGTATTCTCAAATTTTATTATTAAATCTGCCCTCAGCTGGGTTATTTTAGGCGCTGGTTTAATGTGATCCCTTTTATAGGGACATGTGCAGTTCTTCAGCTGAGGGGCACCTAACTATCATTTCATTCATTCTCTGCACCTGCCATTCCATGAATTCCATAAGCTTCCTTGTACTTGATATTCTGCAGCATTGGAAACCAGAAAATTTGCTGAGTCCAATGGGAAAATCAAAGCTCCCTCAGCATTTTTATTTTTGCATTTAAAACTCATATAAATCATCATGTTATTATGAATTAAAAAATAAAAGGGATATTTCTAGCCTTTTTGTGTCACTGCATCTTGCATCACCTCAGTGTGTTCTACCTTATGTTTTACCCTTATGTTCTACCCTCATGTTCTACCCTTTCCTTAAGTTCTACGCTTAACATAACCCTTAAGGTTATGTTCTAACCTTATATTCTACCCTTATTGCTATCCAAGGTCGAATTTCTCCCCTTCCAAGTTCCTACCTGTGGGATGTTGTAGAGGCCCGACATGGCTGAACTGTGCATCGAGATGCCAGATTCAGCCCCTTCCACAAAGGCCAGTGGGGCTTTCCTCCCTCCACAGCTGTAGTTGGGAATGTTGCTCTCCCCACCAGCAAGAAGTTCCACCATTGCATCTGACGTGATTCTCCCATGGAAGTGGGTCTCGTAGACATTGTAGCCCAGGGTGAGGTTGGGTAGGAGCATGTAACTCTCGTTGACCTCATGGACAGCAAGGAGGAAAGACAAAATGTGCCAGTACCGGACATGTCTCCGTTCCATTTTACTGAGAAAAGGGAAATGAGAAACGGTGACACTCTCCCTTCCATTCCAGGAAAGAATTGTCATATGCAGTCTTTGCTAAGTGTTAGAGTCTTTCTGGGCAATGGATGCCTCCCCAGAACAGATTGAGCATCTATTTTTGAGGGAAGGAGGAGCCTGGCATTTGGGTTGCCCTCCTGGAGAACTGGGAGGAAAGACAAAGTGGGCCAGCACCTGACACAGACTTCTCCTGGTGCTCAGGAAGAAGAAGAAAAATGGGTGGCCATCCTCCTCCTCCATTCATTCAAACAATAGACACCTCTGAAGTGCTGAGGTCCAGCCCATAATGGATTGGCCATTTGTGGGTGAGGGGAGAAGGGGAGAAATACCCATATCAGTGATTTATGTTAATCATCTAGGTTTGCTCAAAAAGGAGTCTTCCAAGTAGGCTTAGAAATATAAAATGCAGAGACAATTACCCAGCAGTGAGTCACAGTTTACAAGTAGCAAAGGCAAACACAAAAAGAAGCCATGCTTTGAGATCAATTCTGATTTAAACAAAAGTGTCTTCCATGTTTCTGTGCCCAGCAGTCCCAGGGACAGCTGCAGTGGACTTTTCACCCCATGCATCCCATTCAGGAGCCTCATCTGAATGACCACTGGTCCTCCATGCATCATTTTTAGGGCCATGCAGAGACTGGATCCTTCGTGAGCTCCCCATTTCCCAGTCTGTGCTCCACCAGCTGCTTTGCGTAAAATCTTGCCCCTCAAAGTGTCCTGGGGATCTAGAGAGTTGGCATAAGTAACTGAGGTATGCTTGGTTCCTGCAAAGGAATGCTTCAGACAGAGAAGCTTTGAAAGGTTCCTTCTGTCCAGGACAGCAACCTTTGTCCTTTGGCTGGATGTAGAGGGAGGTGGCCAGGGATTTCCCTGTGCCGGGTTCCCTTCTCTACAACAGTGAAACCAGCACCTTATTTAAGTTGAGGACAATGACTGATCTCAAGAGATGAGCAGGATAAGGTTGGGGGTGAAGGAGACTGCCCTTCAAGAAGCCAGACCCTGATCATTTGCATGTTGAAAGCCTCCCTGGAAGGAGCCAAAATAATGGCCAAGCATGTTTGGGATGACCAGGAGATGTAGGCTGCCCTTCACAGATGGGCAGAATTGCAAGGAAGGTGGGAAAACAGTTCATCCTCCAAGAAAATATTACTTACCTGTCAATTTTGGTCAAGGGAGGGGAAGAAAAGGTGTATGGCCCTTCATGTATAACATGCTTTGTAGACACGATAGCACTGATGAGTCGGTCCCCTGGCATGTAATAATTCCCTGCATTGCTTTGATCTCGGACCAGATTCAGGGGGCATTTTGCCTTCTGCATCTCACAGGCTGCATGGGGCAGCCAGAGAAGCAACAGGAGAGGAACCATCCTGGGCTTGCTGCTGCTTCCCACCCCTCCCTGTGCCAGCCTGTTTCTCCAGTGGAGGTGGAGAAGACAGGAGACTCTAGCAAGGCTCCGTGTTTGTCCACAGCAGGAGCTCTTAGCCAAAGAGGGGCTGTATCAAATGTGCAGCAAGCATAGTTCCTCTGCCTGCCTGCCTGCCTGCCAGCTTGCCATCTGAACTTGGGAGGCATTTCATCAGCCTAAACTTTCAGGCACCTTGGAAGAAGTTCGCACATCTTCCCCTCGAGGCCCGTCCCTTTCGTGTTGGTCTCCAAGGCAAACATGCTAAGAACAAAATGGAAATCATTGGGTTTTAGATAATTATCCAAAGAATCCTTCATATTGATAAGGGGCAGGAGCACCACCTCCTCACCTTCCTGGACTCTGAGCAGCCTGAGCCCCAGGTGGAGATCAGGAGAAAAACAAATTGGTCTGGCCTCCGATATAGGTTCACTGATGTGGAAAGGAGACCCCGAGGGTATGGAATGGGCTTCAATGGGAGGTGGTTGAAGCCTCAATGATGGGGGTTTTTAAGGATAGGCTGGACATGCCCATGTTAGGTACATGATGAGTTGAGCCGGCTGGAGCCGGGGGTCAGACTAGATGGCCCAGGATTCCTCTTTTGGTTTTCTCTGTTCATGTTTCTGTGTTTCTGTCAGTGTTTCCTGTAGCAGCCAGTTATGATCCGGCAAAAAAGCTATCTGCATCTCATTTTCATGAGACTGGATGGGCTGCACTAAGAATGGGGGAGAAGGGAAGTCCCACGGAATTTCTGACTCCTATTGTACATATTTGTCCCTTTGCTTTAAATGGCTCCTTTCCAAAGTTTCTCACTAAAACGTCCCTATGTGGGTAAAGGTGAGATTGGTAAGTTATTCTCTTGTACTCTACAGATGCTTCCCTCTTGTCCTCGGTTGGTGTCAGCTGGGCAATGGAGAAGTAAACCAAGTCTTCCTTACATTTGTCTTATGTCAGCCCCAGCAGTCAAAGAATCTAGCTTTTTCAGACTAGGGTCATCAAGGGTGAGGAAGTCTTTCATGAAGAATTCTTGGATGACTGTGGCTCACAGCTGTAGATCTCTCTAGCAACCACACAATGAGTCCCTTCTCATCTTAGACAGGCTTTGCTGTTTTGTACAGCTCTTCTGTATGATGAGCTCAAGTTCATGTTGTTTGTTTCCCATAGTCTGGGCATTGGTGTAAAGACATTGAAGTGCATTCTCACTTAGTCTTCTTTTCTTCCTACCTTTCTTGGGAAACAGGTGTTGTGCCCTGCTTGAGGTTTCTTCTCTGTTGAAATATAGAAGTTTTAGCCAGGTGATGGTATGGCATGCTGCACATCTCTTCCCCTATAGGTTTTAGTTTAAAGAGCTCCTGATGAAGTTTTTCATGTAGTGGCCAAACATCTGCTTCCCATTCTTTGTGAGGTGCAGCCCATCATTTGCCAATAGTCCGTCTTCCAGGAAGCTTATTTTGTGGTTCCAGAAAACAAATCTCTCTTTAGGGCCCCACCATTGTGGTCAGTCATTCATTTGAAGGATTTTTCTCTCCCTAACAGTTCCTCTTCCATGTACTGGTAGGATTGAGGAGAAGACTATCTGGGCCCCAGGGTTTTTTATTATCCTCCCTAGAGCTTCTAAGTCTGATGCTATTTCAGTGAAGCTTCATTTTCTTTTATTGTCTGGAGGGTGGACACTCACTGCACCAGTGCTCTAAGCTTTTCTTGCAACAAGGCTACTAGTGTGCAGCTGTTGTGGTTGTTTCAGGCCACCACTGGGGAGTCTTCTTGGTTGATTATTTGTGCAACCTTAGTGATTCTGTCTTTGGGTCAGCTGTTGTGACAACTGGTGCTTTCAAATGTCTTCACTAAAGGTTAGCGAGAAGCAACACAGTCCCACTAGTAATTGGGAGAGTGTTACAAGGAAGAAAACATGTGTGTGCATGCATGCATGCACACGCGTGTACACCCATTGGAGGAGGGGAATCAAGATGAAATAGAGAAGAGAAACAAAGGGGGGAAATGCAAGGGGTGTCATCCTTTGCCATCCCCGCCAAAATCCTCTTTGCTCTCTCTGTTTGCTTGTTCTGGTTCCTTGCTTCCTAGGAGCTTGGCTGTTAATATCTCAGAGGCCCTAAATTAGCTGGGGCAGCTGGCTCTGATCTGCACTGTTCTGCTAGAGGTCAGGCGCCTGATAGCACAGTTAGAAGTTACAATTATACATTATTTATTAACTAAGAAAAAGTTTCAGAACATCTTGAAGCCATTACTCTTACTATGTTTTGTTAAATTTTAACTCAGCATCATAGGCTGCTGGCCTATCAGCGTCTCATACGCAGGACCATGTTGTCCAATAAGGAGCCTTATGGCTTGGACACAATATTGCAGGAAAGGTTATGTGAAAAAATGGGAAAGAAGATTCCTGGTGGCTGTGATAGAATGAAAGAAACAAAAGGAGTGTGTTCATAACACTCCCACTAATCAGCTTCATGACATGATCGTGGGATTGATGCTAAACAGACCCAGTTGTTGTAGCAGCTCCTCAGAGGACAGCTGCTGGGGCTGCCTGGGAATTTTGTGTTGGGCTTATTGTTTTGATTTTTTCCATTTCATGTTATGCACTTGCATCCCCCTTGTGTGAGCTTATGCTCAGACCACTGCTCAATATTTGGGCAAGATTTTCATTAGCCAAAGGAGGCCATCTTGTATCTAATATTGTATTTATTTTATTCATCTTTCATGGTGCACAATTCATAAAATACATCAAATAAGAGTAATGGCAACTTAAAATATCAATGAAAATTAAAAGGGAAGGTCGCCCCTGTCTAAGTTTTTGTTTGTGCATGTGTGTTTGAATTAAGCAAGACCCTGGACTGTCAGAATTGGGATGGCTACAAGTGAGAACTACAGGCCCTGAAAACCTCGGTCTACCTGAAGCCAAAACAGGTTAGTTTTTCATTTCTACTGAAAGACAGTATTTCCCAATATCTAGACCTGGACAGTGGATTTTCTCAGTAAAGAACAAAGTATGGAGAGTAATTTCCTGTTCTAAGCTGGGGTTTACTTTGGCTACAGACTCCCTTCCTGAGAGGGATGCGAAAAATTCAAAGTTTTGCTGGTTTTCCCATGAGATTTAGCTCCCGTCATAATGGCTACAGTGGATCCCTCCTGCTTCACATCAGATGCCACCCTTTGATTTCATCATGAAATGCTCCTTCGTGCTCAGCGCTGGCCTGAGGACAATGATGTAGCACTTGGGAAGAAAGATGCAGCCCACCAAACTGGCACTGGAGGCCAAGATGGAGAAGACCTGCACAGCCACAATGCACTTGCCCTTGGTGCTCAGGTAGGCGGGCATGAAGGAAACTCAGACACTGCAGAAGACCAGCATGCTGAAGGTGATCAGCTTGGCTTCACTGAATGCCCCGGGCAGCTTCCTGGCCAGGAAAGACACTGTGAAGCAGACGGCAGCCAGGAAGCCCATCTACGTAGCCAAGGGCAGTGTAGACCATCGAGAGAGATCCCTCATTGCATTGTAGGATGATGTGTCCAGGCTGGGAGTGCATGTCAGAGTCTGGGAAGGGGGGAACTGTGCCCAGCCAGATGGAGCAGATGATCACTTGCACACTGGAACAGGAAATGACAGTGACATTGGCCAGGATCCTCCCCAACCACTTTCTCATTTTGTTCCCTGGGTTAGTGGCCAGGAAGGCGAGCACCACAGTGATGGTTTTGGCCAAAACACTAGAGGTGGCAACTGAGAAGATGAGGCTGAAGACCATTTGTTGGAGGAGGCAAGTCACTTTCCTTGGCTAGCCAATGAACAGGAAGGAAGACAAAAAGGAAAGCAGGGGAGAGACAAGCAGAATGTAGGAGAGGTCCCGGTTGTTTGCTTTTACTATTGAGTGTCCAAGTGTTTGATGAAGGCTCCTAGCACACAGCCTGAGCTGAAGGATAAGAATAGGGCAAGGAAAGCTAAAGTGATCCCCAAAGGTTTTTTTTATAGGACAGGAAGCTCAGAGATTTGGGGATACAATGATCCCGATCTGAGTTGGGATGCTGATCTGCTGGACATGCAATACAACGATCTGCATCTGAAAGGAGGGGGAATGAATTCAGTTTAACTAACATCCATCTGGTGTTATCTAGAACATTCTGTGTTATAACACATTTATATGGAAAATTACTGGATTTCAGGACATGAAGAAAAACCTGCCAGGTTCGATGATTCCCAAAGATCATGTCTTCTCTTTCACATCCTTCATGGGTTCATTCCACATTGCCTGGTTGCCATGCCCTACAAAGCCAGTAATGCTGACAGATGTGGTGAGTTTTGGAATCCATCTCAGCTGTGCAACCCCAAGACTTTGGATGCCGCAGGAAGCAGAATCCCACAAGAACAACTGTTGGGAGGGTGCTTCTTCCCTTCCCTTTACTTCTCCTGTAGTTCTAAATGCAGCCTTCACAGTCCTTTTTTAAGACCGACAAGCTCACAACCAGCATAAATCAGAGTAACAATCCCTTTAGTAGTGGGAATAGCATCCTCCCATGAGAAGGAGAATCTGACTCATGGTCTTTTTGTCTGGCACCTCGTGATTGGCCGTAGGAAATACCCTTGAACTTTCCCCTACCTCTTCCATGATAGTTTGTTTCCCACACTCTGTCTAGTCATCTCATCCTGTGCCGTTGCTAGTTCAGTGGCCACTGCTAATTCCTACCCACTCATCCTCCATGCTCAGCCTGGACTCTCTATCCTGAACTTGACTGGCTCGGAACTCCTTGCCACAGCTGTGGGGATCTGCTAAGCCAGGTCCCTTTGTTGCTTATAAAGGAGAGTAGATGGGTTGCCATGGGAAGAGTGGATAGAGAAGTCCAGCTCTGAATCCCATTGGCAGACTTTAGGCTTCCTTGGTTAAAATGTGCTTTCCTGGAGTTTCTCACTCAGATCTCCAGGTAGTGGACTGTGTGGTCATTAACAAATCCTATTGTACACTAAGGAAGGTTCAATGGGTTTTAAGATTTGATGTGGCCTGGGCTTTGGAGGAGTAAACCCAGACTTCTGGACTGCTTGAATATGTTCAGAACTGGCCTTAAATGGAGGTATCTTAGTATAGCTTTTTCATGCTAGTGTCAGACATTTGGAGTTCCTTTCTCTAGAACCCATACCCAGATTGGGTCCAGAGGCTGGAAACAATTCCAAAAGCCCAATCAAGAATTTCATACCCATCCCCGGGAGCTGTTGCTCACAGATATTAAATAAACGAAGCTGTGGAATGATCTGAGTCACAAAAGAAGGGCGTTGTTTGAAGAAAAAGGACTTTGTACCTGGATCCATCCTCTATTCACAGAACAATACTTCTCTCTTCAATGCAGTCAATGACCTTGAAGAGATCTGACTTTCTTTTGAAGGTGGCCCAACCCTCTGAGGAAAACGTCTGGTCATGGGTTGAGCATGATTCAAGCTAGGATAAGGGTGTGTTCAGCCCCATCCACCTTGCAATGTTTTTCAAAGATTGACCTCCAAACTCATTTAATTCATACAACTGTATGGAATTAATGAGTGAGCCTCGAGATACAAATGCCAGGACAGGATCTAAGCAGGAAAACAGCTTTAAAGAGGTTATTGATCAGATAACCATGCTCAACTGGATTTTTACTAGCATTTCAAAATCAAATCTCTAGGTGTGATATAAAAAGTGGAACAGCAAAAGATCAGGATTAATACCAGAATTAAAACAAAAGAGACCAAGATTAAGGAAGATGGATAAACCTGACATTACAATAATGAATGAATGAATGGACATTTTAGTAGACAGAAGCTTCCCAGAAGCTTTCCTGGGAAGTGCAATCCATCAGTAGGGGGGCAGATCCTCAACATATCCTCTAGGTAAACACTGAGTGTTCAGGTGGACTTAACTCTTGGACTGTCTTGACCACTAAAAGTGGTCCATTCCTCTGAAGACACCTACCCTCCTGAGAAGAGATGGTGCCTTCTGGACAGGGGGCACAGGCATAGCAGCAAGGTGGCTTCCCCTCCTGACCCTTCTTGACAGATCCAGGGCAACAGCTCTTGACACACTTGGCTTCAGGTACTGTCTGCAAAGAGAAGGAGCATCAAGGAAGAGCTCGTCAGCTTCTTTGGGTCTATGGAAATGGATCACCTCACTGAAGAATGATCGAATGGAAGTTCCTTTCCCAGGGATCCCTGGCAGGCCATTTTCTCAAGGGGGCACTTCTCTTGCCCCTGGAATGAGATTGAAAAGTCTTGGATTCTATCATGTTCAAGGGTGACAATGTTGGGGAGGGTGAGATAGGAGTTTCTGGAGCGAATCCTCATTTTGCCAACTATTGGTGTGAAGTTTTGCTCAAGAAAAAAGTGCTTACTCTGGGACAGGGGTCTTCAAACTTTTTGAACAGGGGACCAGTTGAAAGGCTGCAGTGACTGTCGCAGGCTGGTGAGGAGGGGGAACCAGGGGGTGCGGGCTAGTGAGGTGCCATCGGGCACTCACAAGGCAGCATTGGGTGCATGCAGGATGGTATTGGGCATGTGGGGCAGTGGCTCGCTTGCTCAGAGATCTCTCAGCGAGGGCAAAACCATCTCTGAGTGAGCAAGTCCCCCCCCCCCCGGCTGCGCTGCAAGTACGGGAGGCAGGCAACAGCAGCTTGCTTGCTTGGAGACCATCTCCGAGTGAGCAAGCCACCACCTCCCCACCCATGCAGCAAGCATGTGTGTAGGTGGTAAACAGCAGTGCGGGCCGGATGGATGGCCATAGCGGGCTGGATTCGTCCTACGAGCCATAGTTTGAGGACCCATGCTCTAGGGGCAGAAAAAAAGATGCAGCTTCTCCATCCTTTTCTTGTGGGCATCCAATGTGTCTTGGTCCCTCCTGTTGCAACTGAAACACCTCCTGATATCCATCATCTATTCTGATGTAAGTGTTGAGTGGGAGAGGGTATAAAATGGATCTTTGTCCAGGTACACATTTTTCGATGAGAAGTGCCTCAATATTCCTTAAGAATTGCTGCATGCATCACATTGGAAATATTCAAAAAAACATTGGAACTTAGTGAATGTCAGAGCAAATGGAATGCAAGGAACCATGAGCCAACCTAGTGAAACGTCTTTGGCCACATGATGGCCTCTCGATCCACAACAAGCTTCATGTCCTGGGCTGCTTGTCCCATCAGGCTCCCAACGGTCACTCTAAGATAGGTCCTATTTGGGAAATAGATCCTGTTCCTGATGTCATAGTTCAACAACAGCTCCCCATTCTCATATTAATACAGGCCACCTTGGGAAGCATTAGCATGCTGGATTTTCCTCAGGAAGGTGTGAAACTGGAGCGATAGAGAAAAGAGCCAGCATTCAGAGCATGAGAAAGTATGATGATGTCTGACTCTATTCAGTTTGCACCCGGGTCTCTTAAGAAAAAGAATTGTTGCATGCCTGGCCTAAGCCATAGGAACAGTATCTTTTTTGCAGTATCGCAAGCAGTATATGCTCTCAGCTTCCTCTTTCTGTACCAGCATTTTGGCTGCAATGTCCCATGTCTGTGGCATCCTTTGTGTTTTGCCATCCTTGGTTTGGAAGCCACATCCAGAACCTTCTCACGCTACAAGGAAGTAGTGGCTGATTCACGCCAATCCAAGAGACCTATACAAAAATGCCCTAGTGAGGAATGCACAAAATAGGCCCCGAATACCTGGATTTCACTGAATATGGTAGGAACAAGTATGGAAAATGTGACAAGAGTCTTTGGTGCGGGAATAGAATGGAGTTGTCTGGACATGGTGAGGAGTCAGGAAAGTGACCTGGCATAGAAATCAGTGGAAAAATTCACAATTCAAATATAGTTCCATCTGCTGTGCCCTGCAGTGCCAAAGGATCCAACAATCTAGCAGCAAAGACATGAATTCATGCTTGAACTCCTCTCTGAATAACCTTCCTCTGGCTGAGGAGCCAATGGAAGGGTAATCAGTGTAGATTGAGGAATGATGAGGTGAGGCCAGCTGCACCTAGAAGATGATTCCAATCAAGGCACCAGGAAAAAAAGAAGGGACAAGTATCTTGTGAAATCCATACTGCAGGCACAAGAAAGAGCATAAATCTCCAGAAAAGCTGCTGAGGAAGCAATCATGATCTCCAAAACAGAAAATAGAAGAGGACACGAGGTCGCACAACATTTGCAAACATATATTTCCCTGAGAAAAGGCAACTTTCCCCCCTGGGATGCATGCCTCAATGTGGGGGGGGGGGTGCCAGGAGGGCAGGCTGTCTCACTAGGTTAGACCCCTAGTGGATGACCCTACAAAGAACGGTCAAAGCTGAGACACCAGACTAGGATGCATCCATCCATCCATCCATCTTATGTGATAGTATAGCATCGCATCCAAGCAAAGTATTGCAACCATGCATATTTCCCCATGGGGAGGGAGAAATGCCTGTTGTTCAAGTTGGATTCTGAAAAGGAAGAGGCACTCAAGGTGAAATGGCAAATACACGTTGGCTCCTGGAGTGCAGCAGAGTATTCCAGAAAAAGATCCGTCTGTGCATCCTAGACTACAGCAAAGTCTTTGATTGTGTGGATTGCAAGAAGCAATGGATGGTCCTGAAAGAAACAGGGGTATTTTAGCACCTGATTGATCTGATCCGTAAGCTGCATAATGGACAAGAAGCCAAAATATGACTGTAGCTGAAAAGGAAGAAAACAGAAATCATGCCTACACAAGTAGTACAGAACTTCACTGCCCACAGTGAGGACTTTTGTATGGTGAAAGATTTTACATGCCTTGCTCAGTCATCACTTTGAAGGGAGACTGCAGCCAAAAAATTGGAAAAAATCTCAGACATGGAATGACATTGGTGAAAGAGCTGGAAAAGATAATCAATTGTAAGGATGTTTCACTGGCGAGCATGGCCAAGATCATTTGCAGCATTTGATCATTGGTCATCATGTATGGGGGCACAAGCAGGACAGTGAAGAAAGCTGATAGGCAGAAATGTACGCACTCAAAGTATGGTGCTGGAGGAAAGCTTTGCAAATACCCTGGACAATCAGAAAGACAAACTGAGATGAAAACAAGCCAGAGCTTTCCCTAGAAGCAAAAATGAGAAAATTGAGGTTGTCCTCCTTTGGACACATCATGTGGAGGCAAGGGAAAATTGAAGGCAGAATAGGAAGACCAGAAAAGAGATGGTTGGATTCAAAAAGCTAACCACAGGCTAGAAGTTAGAAGTTACACAGGGCTGTAATGTATGGGACATTGTGGAGGGATTTTATGTGTGTGGTCGCCATAACTTGGAGTTGACTTGATGGCACAAAACAACTGTAAATGCAGCTTCAGAAGTAACTATCCTGAGTGAGAAGTATAGCGCATCTCTTCCAATGTGGAACTCTGTAAACTGGTATGCTTGGTCTGTAGGCAGGAGGTAGTGACGGGACACTTAGAATCCTTTGTAGAATTTAAGCTAGATTTACACTAGACAGACCTTCACACAAAGACCATCTTCAGAAAAGCTGAAAAGAGGAATCAGGGCAGAATTCAGTGAAAAGGAACAAGCACCCAACTGGATTTACCTCAGAAGCAGGCTTTGAGATTTATCTTATGACATGGATTGAGTCTGGATTCAGGATCATGTTTCCATTGGTCAATAGATTTTCATTTGGACTGACAGTATAAAAGGAAAGGGGACACCTGCCATGGCTGTAGTCTTTGCCATTCCAGCCTGTCTCCTCCATGCATACTCTTGGATTGGGACGTATATGCGGCATTTAAGGCATGTGCCACGACTTAGACACTGTTGTAAATATAGTAGCTGTCCTGAGACAGGATCCTTTCAATCTCTTCCTCGGACAGCATCTCCAGGTTTACCTCCTCTCTGCATCTTATCCAGCCTTTCCTGGACAAGACATGCTTGGAAGAGAAGCAATGAAAAGCCGTCAGCCAAAAATGTGTCATATGTGCTGACACGGGACCAAAGGAGTCATATTTTCTCTCTCTCTTGCTGTTCACCACAAAGGAAAAAGAGCCATGGAGATGCTGGAATGACGAGGGATGGCTAAAGACATTGATGCAGATGTCCTGAAAAAATGTTGTGATCCAGACTTTCATCCCAATCATTTCCTCTTCAAGGGTTTTCTGTAATAAGAATATTGGACTAAATCCATAGCTAGAGTCCCATACATAAATGAATGCATTGACTTGTTTCCACAGGATAAGTGCCTCACTCCAGAACAAGTCTAAATGATTCTGTTGCTCTTCTACTCTTTTGGTGAAAGCCACACAAATTCCACTGGTGAGAAGGAGAGGAGTCAACATTCTCAAGAAGCTTTCTCCATTGTCATTAGTTGGAACAGCATTGTGGCCACTCATGGTGTGCCTCCAAGTGTTTCTTGGCCATTGGTGGGGCTGCTGGAAGTCCTGCTCTCCATTCCATCTAAAGGTTAGAGAGGGGGAAGGGAGAATGTGATCCCATAGCCCTTACTTCACAGCAAGCCATATAATATCCCTGGGACCAGCTTTCCAGGAAGCCTGCATCTCAAACATCAGTCTTGAATATACATTTTGAATAAACAGACTGGGCATTTGAAAATTTTGGGTTCATTTCATCTCTCCCTCCCATCCATGTCAGCTTGCACTGTTCAGTCTAGTTGCACGAGTCGTCAGAAGTGTTTCCTTGAAAGATGGGCCTGCCAGGGGTGAAATCCCATTGAATTGTCTCCAAAAGGAGGTGTTTCCTTTCCAGAGTTGCACAGACTGGCCTTGCTAGAGACATCCAAAAGTGTCTGGGCAGTCAGCTGAATAGGATGGTAGAGTTGAGTGTCCTATAACAGCAGGGAGTTGGACCTGATGACCTTCTGGCCCCTTCCAGCTTTTGTAATACCAAGACTGACTATATAAGGGATGATGATGAAGCCTGAGGGAATCCCAAAGTGATGGACAGAAACTGGAGAGCAGAGAACATATATCAGCTTCTACCATGTAAAAATTAGATGCATGAGACCCAGTGCAAACTGAGTGAAGCTGAGGAATTGCTAATGCTTTCCTCTCCTTGAAATGTTGGCTCTCTGCTCTTGCATTCTAGTTTCACACTCTCCTGAGAGAAGTCCAGTTTGCTAATTCTTCCCAGAACGGGCTCTACTTGTATGAGGGAGGGGAACTGACAGTCAACTATGACATCAGGAACTGGATCTTCTTTTCAAATATGTCCCATCGTAGAGTGACTATTGTGAGCCTTGTGGGACAGTCAGCCCAGGATGTGACGCTTGCTGTGGATCTTGAGGCCATTGTGTGGCCCAGGAAGTTTAACCAGGTCAAGGAAAGGAATTTTTTTGCATTTCTTTGTCTCTCACATCCATCAAATTGTAAAAACAGGATAAATGGTAGACATGCAAATTCGGTTGCCCTTAGTTGGAGCAAAGAGACTGATCCAGGTCCACCCAAAATGCAGGAGAAGTTTGATCATTCCCACAACCTGAATTTCTTCTTTTGGGACCATCCGGTAGATAAAGGGAAATTGTGATTTATCTTGAAGAACAGGAGCAACAATAACTCAACTAGCCCAAAAAGAAAGTAACGGGTTGATATTCTTGTGATAACATTCAGATTCTTGCTAACCTGAAAATTATTACACACTAACACCAAATGTGGTTGTCCAATCTTTCCTTGAACACCCTCAGTGGTGCCTCACACACCTCCTGTGGAAGCCTATGCCATATGCTAGGGGTCCTAACTGTCAAGGAGTGCTTCTTGACATCCAACCCGAAACTTGGTTCCTTGAGCTTTGCCCCATTTGGTTGATGCAGCCCCTTGAAGAGGGACATGTGGATTGCTTCAGCTGAGAAGCATGCAACCTTAATTGCCATCCACTCCCTGCACCTGCCATTCCAGGAATTCCATATGCTTCCCATTCTTGATATTTTCCTACTCTTGCAACCACAAACAGAAAACCAAACCTAGTGCAACTACAAAATAAAAAATCCCTGTGTTTGTGCATTTTTGCATTTAATGCTAATTTAAGTCATCATATTATCATAAATTGAAAAATCAAAGGATGCTTGCTGTGTAGCCCACCCACCTCCTCTCCCCCTGCTTCCCAGTTCCTACCTGTGGGATTTTGTAGATGTCTGACATGGCTGAAATATGCATTGAGATGTCAGATGTGGCCCCTTCCACAACAGCCAGTGGGTTCTTCTGCCCTCTGCAGCTGTAGTTAGGAATGTTGCTCTCCCCTCCAGCAAACAGGTCCACCATGGTGTCAGACGTGATTCTCCCATGGAAGTGGGTCTTGTAGATGTTGAAGCCCAGGATGAGGTTAGCTAAAAGCCTTGCACTGTGGTTGACCTCACGGATGAGAAAGAGGAAAGACAAAATGTTCCAGAACTTGACACAAGACTTTCCTGGCACACTGGAAGAGGAAAAGGGGGAAATGGTGACAATGCTCTCCTCTTCCATTCAGCAAAGGAAAAATACTGTACATTCCTGCACATATATAAATATTTTCATGCAATCTGTCTGACAAGTGGTTCTCCCTCACCCCAGAATGGATTATACTTTTGCTGATGGCAGAGCCACAAGCTATTTCTTTCTCAGGTTTTCTTTTTTAAGATACCAAGACTTGTCAAAAAAGAAACCACTCAATATGGAATTTGGAAAGAATAGTCTATAGTTAAATGATGTTTATACTGTCTAGAGAGCTTGAACTATGGAGTGGTGTAGCAATGGGGTAAATCCAAGAACAATAATAACTGTTACTGAGAATGAAAGAGCTAGGAATGGAAGCTAGGAAAATGCTAAAAATAGCCTAAATTCCCATTGATGAATCAAATTATCAGTGGAGTGTAATGCCTGGTGAAACTAAAGTGTCTTCTTGCTGCATGTTCCCAGCAATTCTGGGGCAGCTCCAGGTGAAATCCAACCCTTCCCACCCCAAGCAAGAAGCCTCTTTGCCCGTTTCTCCTTCAGTGAAGCTCAAGACTGCTCATGTGGGCAACAGAACTTCTATATCCCAGAAGCAACCACATGTCAGGTCCTTTGCAGATTAACAACCTTCTTTGGTAAACAGTCAGTAGAAGTGCCAGATATGGACTGTACTGCATAAGGGGGACCAGGAACATGAGAAAATGGACTTTCTCCTGTAAAGGGTGGGGAAGATTGGAAGGCAGATGTGAGAGCATCTACTCTGCCCAGAAATCTCCTCTCTGAGTGGCCAGAGCCAAAGGTGGAGAGTGGGAGGAAAGCATGTTTGCAAAAACTCAACAAAATTACTTGATTGTCTGAGATGTGTTCACTGAAGGGGAAATGTGAGTGCCGTTTAACCCTCACTAACCAACCTGCTTCAAAGGTGCTTGGCTGAAGATCATGGTTTTGGTTGCACATGAATTTATTCACAGCACTGAGTGGCCACTAATGAACATTATGAGTGCACAGACCTTCTTCCGAGGCAGTCAGATGAAGCTGCCACCTTGAAGTCCTGCTGCCTTGCAGGGTCTTGAGGATCTGAACATGGCCTTCCCTAGCCTGCAAGGCCTTGCCAAGCCTGCAACAATCACACCCGAGGGGAGGTTCTCTCCAATTCGTGCAGACTGAATAAATTTCAGAACCTTAGAGCAGTGGCAAAATGTCTTGGCCTCACTGACAACTGAATGAGCAAGTGAGCAAAAAGCTGATGGCTATTTAGAAGATGGCTTAAAGCAGAGTAGTAGTTGAAGAAAGGGCCCTCTGGGATATGTGACATGACCGAGGAGAGCATCTCAAAGTGTGGAAGCTGCTTTCCTGGCTTCTGCTCAGAAGTTGCTTTCAGCTGCCCAGAAGAACCCATGGAGAGATCCCAGATTTAGAGTTGCTCAGGGTGCCCATTCCACCCCACCACATAAATACATATGTAAAATCCATATTTCCCATGGGCCATCTTTTATAACACTAATATTCAATTCATAAACTCTATGAAAGGAATCTTTAGATACAAATATATAATCTATTCTGGAATGGACGCACCAGAGAGGTTCACCTGGCACTGATTTTATACGCTTTTTGGTGTCAGGTAAAAACCTTTTTATTTAACCATCTTTTTAAGAACTAAGGATTTTAGATGTTTTAAGATTGCAGTCGCATTCTCTTTCTTTAGCTAGCTGAATTACGAATGTTATTTATTTATTGCTTTGGTTTTTATTGCTTTAACTATTTTATTATTATTGTTGAGTGCAATTTTATTATTATTACTGTTTTTAATTATTGTAAACCGTTCTGAGAGGTTTTATTGGGAAGGATGGGGTAAAAATGTTTTAAATAAATAAAAATGAATAAATAAGTGCAATGTATCGAGTAGAAAGTAAACCGTTTAAAATATCCGAAATGTTAATATCTAACTGCATGTTCTAGGCAAACAGAATTAAATAGATTTCATGTTGAACAATAAAAGATTTATTTAACAAAATTCGAACAAGAGATTCAAAGGGATGTAGATTGTATAACTTATTTCACAAAGCTTCACAAATGTTCAATATGCGCACCGCCTGTGACACGACACACGTCAAGTTGGTAGTTCACCTCCTGCCAAACACGCTGTAGCATGTCTTGCGTAACATTGCATAACTAACATTAGTAAGTTTTTACACATTTTGTTAAAATTTGAGATCATTTGAGCGAGAATTGGCTATGTTCTTGGACTATGAAATGATGACAATTTTTTGGGACACCATGTATATTAAGTAATGTATAACATTCTCCTCTTATTTCACCCTCAAGTTCAAATATCTTCCTCTTTCATCTTTCTTTAGTTTTAAAAGTTTAACTCAATCTTCTTTGAATTAATAATTGCTACCCCCCTTGATTTTGCAGATCCAAATACTTTTTCATACAAATTCAAACATGTTGCTTTCAGTTCATATATCCCCTCATTTTTCTGATGAGACTCCTGTAAAAATACAATATCTGCTATTTCTGCATTCATCATCACTTCAATTTGTTTCATTTTGACTACAGTCATTAGACTGTTATCATTTAAAGATATTCACATGTGTTAAGCATATCATCTTAAGAACATGTATCCTAATTGACTCTTAGTGCACCTTCTGCACAAATATATAAAGAATAAGACCCTTCCCTTCCCTTCCCTTCCCTTCACCCCTATATATGACCAGTATCACACCCTCTCCCCTCAGGGAAAAACCACTTGAGCATCCTCAAATTGCACTTTGGTGGAGGGAAGGAAGAAGGGACAACAGCCACTCCCAGCACTTTCTGCCTCTATCACTTAAATAACTACTCCTAAATATTTGCTGTTATACATTTTACACACCATTCTGTACCTCTGCCTTATCATCTCATCCCCTGTATTTTAATCTATCCTACCATCTTGAAATGAGATAGGGATAAACCAGAGAAAGAAATTGGGAGGAAGATGAAGTAGTAACCTCCCCCTCCAGCCCCATTTCTTCCCATTCTTCTTCACCACCTGTTCTTCTGCCTGATTTGATCAGTCTTCCTCCAAGGGAGCTGCTTCCTTGAATTGGGGAACATCCATCAATTGCTGCAACATCTTTGCCTCTTTGATGTCTTTATTCTACTGCTTTTGATGCCTCCTGTTCCACTAAACGAATACTTTGAGTCACTGAACGTCCTTCATTTCTTCCATGTCTCCTTGACTGTCACCATCTGATGCTGTTTCCCATCCTTTATCTTCAATTTTTGCTACTTCTTGCTTCCATTCATCTTCATCTATCAGAATTTGAAGAGCATATTTGAATAGCATGTTTAAACCTTTTGACAGAGGGTTGGTACTACTATATGTCCCACTGTAGAAAACTCTCATACATGTAATGGATATCCCCAATGACATATTATTCTTTTAAATATAAACTGATTATATTCAAAGAACGCCTAAGCACTACAGAGTGATGATAAAGATTAAGATGGATTCCCACATAATCATACCATCTCAACTCGCAATTTTTACATGATCCTCTCCTTTTTATACTTATTAGCAAATTTGATCAATATTTCTCTGAGGAAAATTCTAGAGCCATGCTTGGGACCTGCTCTGTATATTTTTTCCATAACTTCATCTTCCCATTTCTCATTTGGAAGGAGTTATCTAACCCATTCCAACACATCAGTCTAAAGATGTCTCATCTGCGTACGCTCATTCCAAAATGCCATGCATTCAAATATTAGATTGGTGACTCTTGTCCCCCAGTAGAACCAAACTTTTTTTTCCATTTTTTAAAATTCTTTTAGATTGATGATGACTCTCCTTTGTTCGCTCTGGTGAACATTTCTGTCCATTTATTTTTGACAGAAAAAGCTGGGAAATGATATTCCAAAAACTGTAAAAAACAACTTTTTATATTATTATTTTCAACTTTCATTTGTGTTAAAATAGAATCTGCCATCTCATGTGCGATCACCAGTTTCCCATGTTGCATTCTTCCTTCCATCCCCCCACTCCTGCTTTTAAGACATTTCAAATGTTGGTTGACCTTTTCAGTCTCCTCTCTTAGACCTTCAATGCCTGTCTAAAGCATTTTCCTATTGCCTTTCATCTCTAATTCCATCTCTTTCTTCCCTTGGAACCCCGATGTCTGGGCATCCATTTCTGAAGATGCAATTCTAGTTAGAGACAAATTTGAAGGCCTTCTATTTGTCCTTCTTGGATTTCTGTATGACACTAGGTATGAGATCTTGACTGAGGTGTTTCTCCAAGCTGCCAGGCCTTTCTGGCATAACATTAATCTATCAAAACTTTTCTGGCATTTCAAGTTTGTCATTCGCTTGCTGATCCAGCAGAGGGAGTGCTTTACACAGTTCTCTTCTCTTTGCCATTTCTATTTAATTTGCCTCCAGCCCTAACTCTGCTGTAAACATAACGAACTGCTTCCTTGGTTTCTGTCCTCGTTTTGATCTCTACACAACTCTGGAACATGTAATTTGTCAAGCATTCTTCTTTGGAGTTTTAACTTTAACAATCAGCTCAAATTAACCAAAACTGTTGCAGCATTTTGCTTCTATTTAGCCTTGAGAACAAACTTCCAGAACTCTTTCTCATACCTTTCCCACGCTGGGACAAATCCTCCCTGAAAAAAAACTAAGATCATTTAAGATATAATTAACACTGGTTTCAGATCTTTCTCTCTACTTAAAACTAGAATGTTCTTCTTGACTTACACAAACAGCCCTCTCCCCCACCACCCAACTCTGATAAAGTTTTTATTCAAGCTCCTCATAACATTCTTAAGTCGTCTGTGGGAATGTCCATTGCCATGGAGAATGCCCAGCTGAGGAGACTTTGGCACTTGAGCCAATTAGAAGAGAGGAAAAGTCAAAGCAGGAGGGAGAGGAACTTACCTTGCCCCTGGGGGGAGGTTCGTTCCTGTCGAGTTGAGAGTGCATCATAAATCTGAGAGAGGTGAGGAGGGGGGCAACTGTGATGCTTAGAATCACCATAATGGGTCACTTTATTTCTTGTACAGGACTTCCCTCAGCCAAAACCACGGCCTTCCTTTATTTAGCTCATATTTATAGACTAGATGGGTGGCCTCTTGCATTAATTTCTGATAGGGGCACTGAGTTCACCTCCCATTTCTAGAGGGAAATCCTCACCTTGCTCAAGGTCGAGTTTCACCTCTCTTCGGCGCATCATCCTCAAACAGATGGCCAAATGGAGCATTTGAATGCAACCCTTGTACAATTCCTTCGTTGGTATGGTAGTCAAAGAAAGAGGGAGAGGAGTTTGTCTAGCCTCCAGGGGGAGGTTCATCCCCGTCGAGTTAAGAGTGCGTCATAAGGGGTGGACATTCAAAGAGTGCTGTGGTTGAAGGGGCTGACTTTTTGTGCAAGTGTGTGTAATTTTGTGATAAGCTCAACCCTCAGATTTAGGGTGGCTTGGAGCTAAATTTTATGAGTTTCTCCTTAAACTTGAATGCCGTGAGCACAAATTGAAGCTAGCCTCCATTTTTGTTTGTAAGCAGACTGTTGCTGACTATGCCCGCATGAGAACTCTTACCAGCATCCACCAAAGTACTCATATTCATGCCTCTGCCTAAGCATGGGTTTATTTCAATAAGTAGTCCCTTTTGGTACAAGTGTGTAGGAGCTAAAAGTCCCTGCTGGGTTTTTCCTCCTGGGATGTAGCAGGAAACTGAAAACTTGGGATGCTTTTCTTCACACTTCCGTAAATGTGGTTTCCTTAGAATGTGAACTTGCTGTTTGAACAGTGCTGCAAGAAGGGTAAGTTGCTGCTGGATTTCCCCTGGAGGTTTATGTATTTCTTTTAAAACTTTTCTATACCATCCCATCTCAGATGAATTGGGATGGTTTACAACAGATTAATACAATTAAATAAAAATAGCAATAAGAGGAACAGTTGCACAGCATCCGATATTAACATATAAAACCACTAAATAGAATAGCTTAACTATTAAAATACTGGGAGAATAAAAAGGTTTTCTTTTTTATTCTGATGCCGAAAGAGAAGTGTTGGTGCCTGGTGAACCTCTCTGGGGAGTGTGTTCCACAACGGGGGGGGGGGGGGCACAACAGAGATGGCCCTCCTCCGAGTAATCTCACCCTTGATCTCTTTCAAGGACGGTTCCTGGAGGAGGGCCTCTGACTCATATCTCAAGGCGGGGCTTAGGGAACACAGATACTCCTTCAGGTATCCAGGACCCAGGCCATGTAGCTCCCATCTCAATAGCTATGACATATTACAGTGCATTCTGTGCACATAGGATCACCTGCCATCATTTGATTTCATCATGAGATGCTCCTTTGAATTCAGCTCAGGCCTCAGGACAATGTTGTAGCACTTGGGAAGAAAGATGCAGGCCAGCAGCCCAGCACTGGAGGCCAAGATGGAGAAGATCTGCATGGCCACTGTGTACTTGGTGCTCAGGTAGGAGGGCACAAAGGACACCCAGACACTGCAGAAGGCCAGCATGCTGAAGGTGATCAGCTTGGCTTCGTTGAAGGCCCCCAGCAGCCTTCTGGCCAGGAAAGCCACCATGAAGCAGAAGGCAGCCAGGAAGCCCATGTATCCAAGGGCAGTGTAGAACATGGCCATAGACCCCTCATTGCATTGCAGGATGATGTGTCCAGGCTTGGTGTGCATGTCAGAGTTTGGGAAAGGTGGAGAGATGCCCAACCAGATGGAGCAGATAACTAGTTGCACACTGGAACAGGAAATGACTGTGGCATTGGCCAGGCTCTTTCCCAGCCACCTTCTCACCTTGTTCCCTGGCTTGGTGGCCAGGAAGGCCAACACCACAGTGATGGTTTTGACCAACACGGAAGAGACAGCAAGTGAGAAGATGATGCTGAAGGCCTTTTGTCGGAGCTGGCAAGTCAGTTTCTGTGGCTGCCCAATGAACAGAAAGGTGGACCAAAATGAAAGCAAGAGGGAGCTGAGTCCCTGTTGTTGGCTTTGACTAATGGGGTGTCCAAGTATTTGATGAATATTCCTAAGACGCAGCCCGTGGTGAAGGAGAAGAATAGGGAAATGGAAGCCAGGGTAATCCCCAGAGGTTCTTCATAGGGCAGAAAGCTCAGAGACTTGGGGACACAATGACATTGGTTGGACTTCGGCTCCTGATCAGCTGGACACGCAATACAATGATCCGTATCTGAAAGGAGGGAAAGTGAATCTGGTTTCACTAATGGGCATCTGATGTTATCCAGAACAGTCAGTGTTATAACGCATTTGGATAGAAAGTTTAGGGAAATGAGGGAACTGTAGAACACCAGCAGAGGTTGATGATTCACAAGTACAGTGGCTTCTTTTTCTCATCCTTCTTGGGATGCTTCTACATCACTCACTTTTCCTAATTATGCCATGCTATCCAAAGCCAGAATGGCCTGAAGATGTGGTTTGTTTTGGCTGCACCTCATCTGTCCAACTCCCAAACACTGGATTTCACAGCAAGCAGAATCCCACAAGAGTAACTCTCCCCTGCCCTGTCCTTCTCCAGCAGTGCTGGATGAAACCACAGGCCTTTATTGAACCGCACATGCTCACAACCAGCATAAACTCGGGTAATACTCCCTTCCCATGTGAAGAGTTTAATCTAACTCTTGGTCCTCTTTCTTGGCCTGGCACCTCTGGACAAGCTCTGACAAATCCCCTTGATTTCCACTCCTTTCCAGGACAGTTTCTTTTCTAACTTTCTAGAGCCATATCATCCGATGACCTTGCCAGTCCAGCAACCTCTGCTCTTCCTGCCCAACCATCTCCCACACTGAGTCTGGACTCAGTATCTGGAATTCTAAACTCGGCTGGCCAGGAACTCCTTGTCACAGTTGTGGCAATCTGGTGAGCCAGTTCCCTGTGAGGCTGTTTGATGAGACTTGGAGGGGCCAGCATGGGAGGGGTGGACAGGAAAATTAATCTCAGCTCTTTATCCCTTATCCAGACTTTTGTCTTCCTCAATCAAACTGTGATTCTCTAGAGTTCTCACTCAAATCTGCAGGTAATGGTCTGTGTGGTCATTAACCTATCCCATTGTAGGCTCAGGGAAGTTCAATAGGTTTGTAAGATCTAATGTGTTGGCGACATACAGGTATGTGAGGGGATGTCACATGGAGGTGGTTAGAGACCTGTTCTCCCCTGTAGAGGAAGGCAGGGCATGCTCCAATGGAGCAAAGCTCAGGGAATCAAGGTTCAATTCAGATGCCGGGAAGCACTTCCTGACAGGACCCTGAGGGTATGGAACGGGCTTCCACGGGAGGTGGTTGAGACACCATCGGTTAGGGTGCTAAAGGATAGGCTGGACATGCACATGGTGGGCATGTCGTGAGTGGAGCCGGCTAGAGCCGGGGGTCAGACTAGATGGCCCAGGGGACCCCTTCTGACTCGCTCTGTTTCTACATTTCTATGTAATATCAGCTGGGCTCTAGGCTAAAAAAGCCAATCTTCTTGACAGTTTGGATATATTCAGAAGAGAAAGAAGCTGTGGAATGATCTGAGTTACAAAAGTAAGGTTTGTTCAAAGAAAGAACCTGGTGTACCCGGAACCCTCCTCGATTCATACAACAATATTTCTGGCTTCCATGGAACCAATAAGCTTGAAGTGATTTTAAGTGTTTCTAAAGATGGCCAAACCCTCATGATGAAAACATAAGGTTGTGGGATGAACATGATTCAAGCTAGGAGAAGGGTGCCGTGAAGCCCAGGAGCCATGCAGTGTATTCCAAAGATTGTTCCCCTGAGTCATGTAATTCAGTGCACTGTATGGAATTAATGAATGAGATTAGAAATACAAAGGCCAGGAAAGGCTGTAAGCAGAAAGAAAGAAAAAATTAAAAATTTAATTCAGTAGATGACCATGTCCAACTAGATATTTATTAACATATAAAAATATTTTTCATGTGTCTTCATGATGTCTACTGGTGTCCTCTTGTTAATATATAAAGACTGTGTGTTCAGGTGCACTTAAGTCTTTGACTGGCTTGACCAGGAAAAATGGTCCATTCCTCTAAAGACACTTACCCTCCTGAGCAGAGACAGTGCCTTCTGGACAGGGGGCACAAGCATAGCAGCAGAGCGGCTTCCCTTCCAGAACCTCCTTGGCAGATCCAGGGCGACAGCTCTCAACACACCTGGAGTGAGGCACTGTCTGGAAACAAAGAGAAGAAGCATCAAGAAAGAGCTGGTCAGGACCTTTGTTTTTATGGACATGAATCAACCCAATGTTGAATGACTAAATGGAAATTTCATTCCCAGGGACCCCTGGCTGGCGCCTTCTCTGTTGTCCTCTAGAATGAGATTAAGACATCTCAGATTTAGGTTTCAAGGGTGACACTGCTTTTC
This sequence comes from Varanus komodoensis, assembly GCF_004798865.1. NCBI lineage: Eukaryota > Metazoa > Chordata > Lepidosauria > Squamata > Varanidae > Varanus > Varanus komodoensis. The sequence continues at coordinate 21,109 of NW_025335742.1, read as the reverse complement.
TCAAGTGGATTCTTCATATTGTCTACGGCTCTTTAGAAGTTTTACTCAAGAAAACAGTTCTTACTCTGGGGACAGAAAAGATGATGAGTCCTCTGCTTCCCATTCTTGTGGGCCTTGAAGTGTGCCCTGGCCCCTACCATGTCCATTGGAAGTCCTGTGGAACTCTATAATCTGTGGCCTTCGTGAGCAAACCTCCTAGTCTCTCCATTGTGATGGACACATAGAAAGGGAGAGGGCAGAAAAAGGACACACTTTTTGATGGGAAATGCCTCAACAGTACTTGGGACTTACTCTCAGGGAAGCATGCAGAAAATAGCTGTCTGTATGGCATAAGAAATATTTGATGAAGTATTCAACTTTCTGAATGCAAGAGGGACCAGAATTCAAGGAATCCTTAGCCAATCTGGTTAAACTGCCTGGGCCACACAATGGCCTCTGGATCCATGGTGAGCTTCACGTCCTGGGCTGCCTGTCCCTCCAGGCTCCCAATTTTCACTCTACGACATGACTTATTTGAGAAGAAGATCCAGTTCATGATATCATAGCAGACCTCCAGGTGCCAGTCCTCATAAAAAAAGAGCTCACCCTGGGAAGCATTTGCAAACTGAACTTTCCCCAGGAAGGTGTGAAACTGGAAGGACAGAGAAAAAAGAGTCTCTTCAGAACAAGCTTGGTCACATGCCCAGCATCAGCAACAATCTCTTTTTCCTGTATTGCAGCCTGGATAGGCTCTCAGCTCCCCTTTCTCTTTTCCAGCACTTTGGCTAAAATGCAAAAATGTCTGTTGCATCCTTTCTGTTTTGTCTTCCTTGGGTTTGGTCGCCACATCCAAAACCCTCACAAAGTACAAAAGCAGAACTGTGGCTGAATATGAAGAGAAAACAAATCCTGCCTACCCAATTTTTGCAGAACTGCACTGTCCACAATGAAGATATTGAAAGGAGGAAGATTTCCACATGCCTGGCACAGGCATCAATTTGAAGGGAGGCTGCAGCCAAGGAATTCAAAGAAGGCTGAGACTTCGAATGGCATTGATGAAGGATCTAGAAATATCATCAAATGTAAAGATGATACACTGTCAGGCAATGCCAAGAGTATTCATACCATTCTGTACTTGATCACCATCTATGGGTGCATAAGCAGGAGAGTGGAGAAAGTGGTTTGGAGGAAAATGGAGATGTTCAAAACATGGTGCCGGAGGAGAGCTTTGCAAATACCCTGGACTAACAGAAAGACAAAACAAGATGGAAGCAAGCAAGTGCTCTGTCTAGAGGCAAAAATGTGAAAACTTACGCTATCATTCATTGGACACTTCATGCACAGACAAGGCAAAATTGAAGACAGATAAAAAGGAAGGCAGAGAAGAGATGGATGAATTCACATGGAAAGCCACAAGCTAGAATTTTGAAAAGCTATGCAGGGCTGGCAAGATTGGGACATTTTGGACAGCTTTCATTCATGCGGTCACCATAAGCTGGAGATAACTTTTTAAAACAAATTTTTATTGTTTTCTCTACAATCTAACTTTAAAAAAATGGTTATTTAAGACATTGGATATGCTGGGTTGACATCTTCCTCATTTTAACAATCAGTAGCCATATTCAAATCCTGTTTCTCTAGCTAATAGTAAAAAATGTCAGCCTTCTTTTTCACTTCTATCTTTTGTTCATTTTGTTTTATTTTAATACCAGAACCTGCAAGTTGATTCATTATCTTCAAGAAATAACTATCCAAATTATCCAGTCTGTTCAGACTTTCCTTTTGTTCCAAAGCAAATTCTTGTATAGCATTTTTCATAGACTCTTGAGATGATTGCAGAGATGTTAGAGATGCTGGTATTGCCAAAAGTGTTGTTCGTAAGCTTTGAGAAGCAGACGTAGGTGCCTAAGATGATACAGGAATTTTATCCATGAATTTTATCCATGATGGAAGTAAAGAGTTTAATTAAAACAAGTTTTAAATAACCTGTTGTGGAACTAAATGGCCACGAAATAGCAGCAAAAAACAACAAAGAGAGAAAAATAAAGTTTTTTTTTTTTTGGCATACAAAGTACCTGTTAAAGAATAAAATGACCACAGCGTGGCAGTAAAGGATATGTGTTGGTATAACAAAGACAAAAAGATCTTCAACCATACAGGAACTGGAAAAATCAGGTTACCATGTCAAGCTGGAGATCACGTGATGACACAGTAACAAGAGCAAATGCAATTTTAGAAGTAATTATGCCAACTGATTGAAACTCAACATTATGAAAACTAAGATCGTGGCATCTGGTCCTCTCACTTCCTGGCAAATAGATGGGGAAGAAATGGAGGTAGTGACAGATTTTATTTTCCTGGGTTTGAAAATCACCGCAGATGGGGACTGCAGCCAAGAAATTAAAAGATGCTTGCTCCTTGGGAGGAAAGCTATGGCAAATCTAGACAGTATAATAAAAAGCAGAGACATCACCCTGCCAACAAAGTGCGTATAGTTAAGGCTATGGTTTTCCAAGTTGCAATGTGTGGCTGTGCAATTTGGACCATAAGGAAGGCTGAGCGCCAAAGAATTGGGGCCTTTGAATTGTGGTGCTGGAGAATACTCCTGCGAGTCCCTTGGACTGCAAGGTGATCAAACCAGTCAGTCTTAGCGGAGATCAACCCTGAGTGCTCTTTAGAAGGCTAGATACTGAAGATGAAACTCAAATACTTTGGCCACCTAATGAGAAGGAAGGACTCACTTGGGACGAGCCTAATGCTGGGAACAACTGAAGGCAAAAGAAGAAGGGGATGGGAGAGAATAAGACTAGATGGAGTCACTGAAGTATTTAGTGTAAGCTTCAGTGGACTCCAGGGGATGGTGGACAGGAAGCCCTGGAGGAATGTTGTCCATGGGTCGCGATGGGTTGGACACGTCTTCACGACTAAAAACAACACATCCAAATTGAGCTAGAAGTAGAGTGCATGTGTCCTGCGTGGAACATAGCTCAGTCTGTGGGCAGGAGGCGAAGAGGGGCACTTGCAAATCCTTTGGAGGATAGCAACAAGATTTGGACTGGACAGCCCTTTGCATGCAGGACACCTTCTGAAAAGCCCAAAATTCTGTGAAATGGGACAAGTTTCCAACTGGATTTGCACCAGAAATAGGCTTTGAGATTTACCTAATGACAGGGATCGAGTCTGGATTCAGGATCATGTTTCCATTGCCTGATAGATTTCAATCTGGTACATTGTTGCAAAGGGAAAGGGGATACCTGCCATGGCTGCAGCCTTTGCCATCCCAGCCTGTCTCTTCTATGCAATGTCAGCATCCTCTTGGATCGGGATGCATAAGCGGCATTTAAGGCATGGGCCACGACTTGGACACTG
>NW_025335742.1:0-17661 GCF_004798865.1 Varanus komodoensis | reverse complement strand
GGTCCATGTTCATAACACAGTTCTGGCCCACTTCTACTGGCTGCCTGTACACACCTGAGCCCAATTGCAGGAGATGGTTTTTAAACTAGAAAGCCTTACTTTAATGGTTGTGTGTCTTGCCTCATGCTGCCTTCTGAATTCTGGTACCCTGTTTTACAGTGTATGCTATTGTACTTTGCAAATTACGCTAATACATTTTGTAAACTGCTCTGATGGCAATTTGAATATTTAATTTCATAATAATATCAGCAGCAGCAACACATGCTTTGGGCTGCAATACTTTGATGGAATGCTTCTCCCAAGCACCTTCTACCCGAACATGAATATGGGTATCCAAGGCTTTCCTCCAGGTGCAACCACTGAGGGAGGCTTGCTTGGTGGTAACAAAGAGAAGGGCCTTTTTGGTGGTAGCCACTGAACTGTAAAATGATCCCTCCCCCTGATGCTCAGTTTACCATCCCTTCAGTGATAGACTACCTTCTCTTGACAAGGGACATCAGGATGTTCAGAGAAACATCTTCATCTCAGCTCTCTGTTGCCTCAAAAATAATTTTTGAGCTTATCCCAGCATAAATAGCCCATTTCTCAGGTAGGTCAAGGGGGAACATTCCAGATTTAGGTAGAGAGAAAGATCAGAGGACTGTTAATTGTATCATAGATAAACTCAGTCTTTTGTGGGAGAGGATTTGTCCCAGAGTGAGAAAAGTTTGAGTAAAAACTCTGGATGTTTGACTTAAAAGCTAAAAAGAATCAAAATTCTGCAACAGCTTTGGTTGATTTGAACTGAATGTTAAAGTTAAGACTTTACAAAGAAATGTTTGACAAATTATGTGTTATAGAGAGCTGGAAAAATAAAAAAAGGATGGAAACAAAGGAAGCTGTTGTGTCCATAGCACAGCTAGAGCCAAAATAGATAGAAAAGGCTGAGTATGTTGTAAAGAACTCCCTCTGCTGGATGAATAAGCAAATGACAATCCTGAAATGTCAAAATAGCTTTAATGGATTAATGGTATGCCAGAATGGACTAATAGCTTGCAGAAACATCTCAATCTAGATATAGAAACTCAAGTCACATAGAAATCCAAGAAGAGTGAATTGGAAGCTTTCAAATGTGTGTCTAACTAGAAATGGATCTTCAGAATTGGAAGTCCAAGCATCGGAATTCTAAGGCAAGACAGAGAATGAATTGGAGATGAAAGGCCTTAGAGAAATGCTTGAGACAGGCACTGAAGGATGAAGAGAGGAGTCTGAAAAGGTCAACCAACATTTGAAACATCTTGAAACTAGAACTGGAAAGATGGAAAGGCAAATGCAACAAACAAGCAAGAACATTAGAGATGGCAGATCCCATTCTAACACAGATGAAAGCTGAAAAGGAAAAAAAAAGTTAGATTTAGGCAGAAATGTTGGCTAAAGCTAACAGGATAGAGATCCATCATCAATTCAGAAGTTTAACAGAATTGGGGAAAAGGGTGGCTTTATTGAAGAACAAGAGTCACCAATCTAATATTTGAATACATGGAATTTCATAATGAGCATATGCAGAAGAGAGAGATCTTAAGACCAATGTGTTGGAATGGCTTAGAACACTCCTTCCAGATGAGAGATGGGAAGCTCAAGGTACAGAAAGAATATACACAGCACGTTCCAATTGCGGATCTAGAAAGTCCCCAGAGAGATACTGATCTAATTTGCTAATAATTATACAAAGGAGAGGGTTATGAAAAAATTGAGAGATGAGATGAAGCAATTGAAATGTAAAGAACCCCCTCTAGGAGTTTATCAAGATCTTTGTCACCAAAGTATAGTGCTTAGACATTATTATCGTGGAACAGGGAGATGACCAGGGCAATTGACACAATCATTCCTAAGCATCCTCTCCCACCTAGCAGAGCCCGCTCGGCTCCAAAGTATATGCCTGAGTTGCAGGCGATGAACAGGTAGGAGATGATTAGAGCGCAGGTGGAGGAAATCTTGGGACGAATCTGACTGAACACACTTACATGCTCTTTATTGAGCCTATGCTGTGGCAGTGAGGGCTGCAAAGAGACAATTCTTCTCCGCTTCCATTACGTCCTCACAGTGCCATCCAGCGGAGCTTTTCCAAGTGGTTCGGGTCTGATACACTCTGACCAGGAAAAAGATGTGCTGACACCATCGGCAACCTGCTGTGATGACTTTGCCCAGCACTTTCAGGAAAAAATTGCTCAGATATGCTATGATCTGGACTCCACAGTTGATATGACTCCAGTACCGAAGTGTACAGAGCGCTGTCCGGTCCATCATTATTGGATGAGTTTCAGTTACTGCAGCATGAGGATGCGGACAAGGTGCTTGGGATGGTACACCCTTCCACCTGTTTACTTGACCCTTGCCCTTCTTGGCTACTTAATAAAGCCAGTTACGGAATTGGTCCCTGGGTCCAGGAGGTAATCAATGCCTCATTGAGGGAGGACTGGGTCCCTGCCCCCTTGAAGGAGGTGGTGATCCAGCCTGTCCTGAAGAAGGCATCCCTGGACCCAGAGGTGGACACCAACTATTGATTGGTCACCAACATTCCAAAGCTGTTAGAGCGGGTGGTGGCGGGACAACGCCCAGCTCTCATGGATGGAACTGATTATCTGGACCCATTTCAGTCCAGCTTCAGACCCGGTTATGGTACTGAATCTGCCTTGGTTACCCCGTATGATGACCTGTGCAGGGAAAGAGACAGGGGGAGTGCATTCCTGTTGGTTCTCCTGGACCTCTCAGCAGCTTTTGATACCATCAACCATGGTATCCTTCTGGATAGGATGGCTGGGTTGGGAGTAGGAGGCTCTGCGTGGCAGTGGTTCTGCTCCTACCTAGCTGGTCAATTCCAGAAGGTGGGACTGGGCGACTATAGCTCTGTGTCATGGCAGCTTTGCCATGGGGCTCCACAGGGCTCTATTTTGTCCCCCATGCTCTTTAACATCTACATGAAACCGCTGGGAGGGGTCATCAGGAGGTTTGGGCTGCGGAGTCACCAGTACGCTGACGATACCCAGCTCTACCACTCATTTACATCTACTCCAGGTGAGGTAGTGGCTGAACTGAACCAGTGCCTGGCTGAGGTAATGGGCTGGATGAGGGAACTGAGCCTCAGTCTAGATAAGATGGAAGTCCAGTTGGTGGACAGTTCAGCTTTACAGGTAAGTGATTTTGACTTTGTCCTTGATGGGGTAGCACTCCCTCTAAAGGACAGAGTCTGCAGTTTGGAAGTGCTCCTTGACCCAGAGCTGTCACTGGAGACCCAGGTGGCAAGGAGTGCCTTCCTACAGTCCATCAGCTGTGCCCTTACCTGGATGAGCACTGCCTAGCAACAGTGATTCATGCTCTGGTAACTTCCTGGTTGGATTACTGTAGTGCGCTCTACATGGGCCTGCCCTTGAAAACAGTCCAGATACTTCAACTAGTACAAAATAGAGCTGCCAGGCTGCTGAGAGGGACAGGTCTTTACTCTCACATAACGCTGGTCCTCAATCTGCTCCACTGGCTTCCAGTTGAAGTCCGGGCCCAATTCAAGGTGCTGCTTTTGACCTATAAAGCCCTAAATGGGTTGGGACCAGGATACCTGAAGGAATGTCTCCTTCCTTATATGCCCTCACACCCCTTAAGATCTGTGGGAGAGGCCCTGCTCCAGGAACCACCCTTGAAAGAGGTAAAAAGGACATCTACTGGGAGTAGGGCCTTCTCCAAGATGGCACCCAGACTGTGGAATGTGCTCCCCAGAGAAGTTCGCCTGGCACCAAGTCTATATTCTTTTCAGTGTCAGGTTAAAACCTTTTTATTTAAACATCATTTTAAGAATTAGAGTTTTTAGATTTTAAAAGTTAACAGGCGCGTTTTAGTTATTTTATTATTTTATCCATTTTATTAATTTATTTTTCTTATGGTTGTGGTTTATTCTCTTTTGCTTATTATTGGTTTAATTTGATGGTATTCTCTTAGTAATGATTGTATTTATCATAATCTATTCATTATCATTATTGCATTATGGATTGTATTTTCATTGTTCTGATTTTATATTTTGTAAACCGTCTTGAAACATTTAGTGAAAAGATGGGATAAAATGTTTTATTAAATTAAATTATTTGAATATAATCAAGATCATTAAAAAGAATAATATAAGATATTGCTGGGGATATTTATTATAAATGATAGTTTTCTGCAATAGGAAATATAATAGAATCAACTTTCTGAGGAAAGGTTTAAAAATGTCATTCAATTGGGGCCTAATAGATGGAGATCAAGGGAAGCAAGAAGTAGGAAAAATGGAAGAACAAGAGTGGGAAAACAGTATCAGAAGGACATGATCAAGGAGGCATGGAAGGAATGGTTGGAGCAGTGCGAGGATGTTCAGCAAGCCAAAGCACCCGTTCAGTGGAAGAGGGAGCACCAAAAGCATTAGAAGAATATCAAAGAAACAAAGACGAAGATGTTGCAGTGACTAGTGGACGTTTCCCAATTCGAGGAAGCAGCTCATTGGGTGTGATTGCTGCAGTCTTGCCTAGGCCTAGCAGGCTAGGGAAGACCACGTTCAGATCCTCAAGACCCTACAAGGCAGCAGGACGTCAAGGTGAGAGCATCATCTGACTGTGTGGAAGGAAGATCTATGCACTCTTTATGTTCACTAGTGGCCACTCAGTGTCATGCATAAATTCATGCCCTTCTCAAAGCATGATCTTAAGTCCAGTGCATTTGAAGGATGTTTTCCAGTGAGGGCTTACTGGCAATAACCTTTCCCCTTCAGTGAACCCATCTTAGGCACTAGACTACTTTCAATGAGTTTTTGCAAACATGTTTTCCTCCGGCGCGCCACCTGTGGCTCAGGACATTCTGAAAGTTCAGCAAACTTGACAGGTGATGCTCCTTCACCTTGTAATTACCTGCACCACAGTGATTTCTCTTCCTTTCTTACCACTGCTCATGAGATTGCCCTGGGGACCAAGAAACTAAGCATTGCAAACAAGTAACTTGTTTCCTGGTGCCTGAAAAGTTGGCTGCATGAAATCTCTCCTCAGCTGCTACAAATCACGAGTGAGACAGGCAGGAGAAGGATGCTTCTGTGAAATTTAAATGAGACTGTCTTTTGGTCTGACCTCCATATATGTATCAAGACAGGGCAGCCTTGGTCTTGCAAGAATTTCCTGTCTTCCTCTCATTAGTGGGTGAAGGGAGCAGATATGATGGAGGGCTAGAAAGGACAAGGGCCCCCAATGATAACCCGGGTGCTCCTTTCACTGTTCCTGCTGCCCAGTGCAGCCCTGAACGGGCAGGAGGCAAAATGTCCCCTGAATCTGATCCGAGATCAAAGCAATGCAGAGAACTATTACAGGCCAGGAGACCAGCTCATCAGTGGCATCCTCGCTACAAAGCATGTTGTTCATCAAGACCCACATAACTTTTCTGAACCTCCTCTGACCAAAATTGAGAGGTAGATGCGATTTCTTGGCAGATTTCATGCTTTCACAACAGCTGTCCAATCTCCCCCAGCCTTTACCAGAGAAAGCCCAGTTTCTAATGTCTCTGATCACCCTTTGTGCAGTACAGGCCACATCTGGCACTTCTACTGGGTCCTCACAAAGGAGGTTTTTAATGTGCAAAGGACCTGAGACGTGGTCACTTCTGGATATCGAAGTTCTGTTGTCCATATGAGCAGTTGTTGGCTGCCTTGAGGAAGAAAGGGGCAAAGAGGCCTCCTACCTGAGATGGAAAGGTTTAATTTCTCCTTGAGCTGCCCCAGGACTGCTGGGAACATTCAACAAGAACACACTTCAATTTTAGCATGCATTACACTCCATTATTGCTGATTTGAATTTCTAATGGAAAGTTTTGGTATTTATTGTGTTTTCCTTCTGCTTTCAGCTGCTTCTAAATTATTGTTGCTGTTGATGTCATATTTATTTCATTGTTATACCATCCTGTAGCTGAAGCTTTCCAGGAAGTTTAAATATGATTTAGCAATAGGTTATTCTTTCCAAATGTCCATGTTTTGTAACATTTTGTGTAACTCCTTTTTTGACAAGCGTTTGTCCTTCTCTATTTGTATATTATCCTATTTTGGTGAAAATTAAAAAAAAAAAAAAACACTTGAGAGATGTCTATTGCCTGGAAAGAATGGAAGAAGAAAGTGTGTAATCATTCCCCTCAACACTTTTTTCTTCCAGTATACCAAGAAAGATCTATGTCCGGTACTGGAACACTGTGTCTTTCCTCTTTGCTGTCCATGAGGTCAACCAGAGTCCTGGGCTCTTGCCCAACCTCACCCTGGGCTACAACGTCTATGAGACCCACTTCCATGGGAGAATCACTTCCAATGCCTTGGTGGACCTGCTTGCTGGAGGGGACAGCAACATTCCCAACTATAGCTGCGGAGGGCGGAAGAACCCGTTGGCAATTGTGGAAGGGGCTGAATCTGACATCTCGATGCACGTTTCCGCCATGTCGGGTATCTACAAAATTCCACAGGTAGGAACTGCCAACAGGGAGGAGGTAAGCTGCATGCAGTTTCATCTAGGAGAGCAATAAAAGGACAACAGAAGGCAAGCCACACTGAGATGCAGCAAGATGCAGTGAGACCAGAAGGATGGTGAGCTCCCTTTCATTTTGCTACTCAAGATATTATGATTTTCATTAGTATTAAATGCAAAAATGTACTTGCTGATGGATTTTTTTCCCAGTAGCATTCAGGTTTTTTTTCCTTTTGTGGTTGTAAGTGTAACAAAATATCAAGAATGGGGAAGCATATGGAATTTATGGAATGGCAGTTGCAGGGAGTGGTTGGAAATGATCGTTACCTGTTTCTCAGCTGAAGCGATGCATACGTATGCCCCTCTGACAGTGACTGCATCAAACAAGGGCTGAAAACAACCCAACTGAGTAGCAGTTATGATCAACCCAGATCTAGTGATGTTCCAAAGGAACCACGTCATCCTTTTTGAATAAGTCAGGGGGTACCATTAGCAATTCACAGGATGAAGCTTTATTTATGATTGCAGGCCTTGGATTGGTGCCTTCAACTGGGGTGCCCTGGATTCTCTGGCCCCCACTAAACCCCTCTCACTGAGGTTGCATTGTGCTACTTTCATTGCAATACACAAAAAACCACTGCACCAGATGATGTCCACCAGAGGTTTTATTATGCCGGAACACTAACCCCAAGCCTGACCCCAATCCCCATTCAATCTGGAATCCACATTAAAAGAGGGTCATAACAAGGTTAGAATCAGTTCAGCACAGGGCCACAGGGATGGTAGCTGGATTGGAGGGTGGGGAGATGAAATATCAAATGACAATGAGGGATCCGGGTCTTTTCAGCCTGGAGAAGAGATTTAGAGGGGGTCTTATAACTACATATGAAGGGTTCTCACATGGTGGAGGGTTGTGACCTGTTCTCCATTGTGATGGAGTAAATGATGGAGCATTCCTTGAGAAATGCAGCAAAGCTCAAGGAACTGGATTCAGGTTGAATGTCAAGAAGGACTTCCAGATGGTTAGGACCCCTTGGATATGGAATGGGCTTCCACGGGAAGTGGTGGGGACCCATCAATGAGGGTGTTCAAGGAAAGCTTGGACAACCACATGTTGGGTATTACACAAGCAGAACTGGTTGGATCGGGGGTAGGACTAGTTGACCCAGAAGGCTCCTTCTTAGTTCCTGTGTTCCTGTGTAAACCTCGGAACACCCAAAAAGAGAGAATTTGTTAAAGAGCATCCTTTTCAGGTTAGCAACTATCTGAATATTGTCATTAATATATCCCTTCCTCTTTCTTTTTGGGCTAGATGAGTTATGGCTTTGTTGCTCAAGCTCTTCAAGATAAATCACAATTTCCTTTTATCTACTGGATGGTTCCCAATGAAGAAATTCAGGTTGTGGGACTGGTCAAACTGCTCCTGTATTTTCAGTGGACATGGGTCAGCCTCTTTGCTCCAAGCAATGACAATGGAGAAAGGTTCTTGAGAACATTGACTCCTCTGCTTCTCACCAGTGGAATTTGTGTGGCCTTTCTAAAAAGACTAGTAGTGCGGATGAATTATGTACCCTTGATTTGGAGTGAACCACTTCTTCTATGGAAACAAGTCAATGTATATATTTATGTATGGGACTCTAGTTATGGCTTTAATCCATTCATCTTAATACAGACAAGGCTGAGAACGGAACAGATTGAGATGAAAATCTGGATCACAACATCTTTTCAGGACATCTTCATCAATGTGTTTGGTCATCCTGAGTCCTTCCACTACTTCCATGGCTCTTTTTCCTTTGTGGTGAAGAGCAAGAAAAAGATAAATTTTGACCACTATGGTCCAATATCAGCAGAGACGACACAGTTTTGGCTGACGGCTTTTCATTGCTTCCATTCCAAGCATGGCTTGTCCAGGAAAGGCTGGACAAGATGCAGAGAGAAGGAGAACCTGGAACTGCTGTCCCAGGAGCAGATTGAGAGGATTCTTTCTCAGGACAGCTACAGTATTTACAACAGTGTCCAAGTCGTGGCCCATGCCTTAAATGCCGCTTATGCATCCCAATCCAAGAGGCTGCTGACAGTGCATGGAAGAGACAGGCTGGAAGGGCAAAGGCTGCAGCCATGGCAGGTATCCCCTTTCCCTTTGCAACATTGTACCGAATTGAAATCTATCAGTCAATGGAAACATGATCCTGAATTCAGACTCGATCCGTGTCATTAGGTAAATTTCAGAACCTATTTCTGGTGCAAATCCATTAGGAGACTTGTCCCATTTCCCAGAATTCTGCCCTGATTTCTCCTTTGGGCTCTTCAAAAGATGGCCTGCATGTGAAGGACTGTCTAGTCCAAATCTAGCCAGAATCCTCCAAAGGATTTGCAAGTACACCTCATCACCTCCTGCCCACAGACAGTGCACCACACCCAGTTTAAAATGTTTCGCACAGTACGGATGCGCTCTAATTCTAGCTCAATTGGGATAGTTACTTCTAAAATTGCATCTGCTCTTGTTATGTGTCATCAAGTCACCTCCAGCATATGGTGACCACATGAATGGAAGCTCTCCAAAAATTTCCCATCCTTGCCAGCCCTGCTTAGCTTTTCAGAATTCTAGCCTGTGGCTTCCTATGTGAATGCATCCATCTCTTCTCTGGCTTCCCTTTTCATCTGCCTTAAATTTCCCCTCGCCTTCGCATGATGTGTGCAAAGGATGACAGCCTCAGTTTTGCCATTTTTGCTTCTAGAGAAAGCTCTGGCATGCTTTCATCTTGGTTTGTCTACCTGACAGTTCAGAGTATTTGCAAAGCTCTCCTCCAGCACCATGCTTTGATCATGTGTATTTTCCTCCTATGAGCTTTCTTCACTCTCCTGCTTTTGCACCCTTACATGGTGGACAAGCCTACAAGGTGTGAATAATCTTGGTGTTGGCTTCCAGTGCAACATCTCTACATTTGTTGATCTTTTCTAGTTCCGTCCCCTATGCTATTTCGAATCCCAGGCTTCTTCACTTTTTTGGCTGCAGTCTTCCTTCAAATTGATGACTGAAGGAAACATGGGGAGTCTTTCAGCATTCTGTCTTCATTGTGGACAGTGCAATTTTGTAACACTTCTGCAGACATGGTTTGTGTTCTCTTCATGTACAGCTGCAGTCCTGCTTTTGCACCTTCTTTCTTCTTGGCACCTTCCATCAGGAGCTGTTTCAAGTGTCATAAGTACAGGTTAGGGGACAAGTGGCTGGAGAGCAGCACTTGTGAAAGGGACCTCAGAACGCTTATTAACTGCAGGCTAAACATGGGTCAGCAGTGTGATGTGGTGGTCAAGAGGGCAAATGCCACCCTCGTTTGCATAGCCAGAAGTGTGGCTTCTAGATCAAGAGGTATTACTACCACTCTATATGACTCTGGTGTGCCCACAACTGGAGTATTGTGCTCAGTTTTGGGCCCCTCATTACAGGAAGGAGATAGCCAGGTTAGAGTCAGTGCAGAGTAGGGCCACAAGGTTGGTGTCAGTTTGCAGGGGAAGCGGTATGTGGCGAGACTGAGGGAACTGGGTCTCTTCAGCCCGGAGAAGAGGAAACTCAGAGGGGATCTGTTGGCAACATACAGCTATGTGAGGGGGTGTCACACAGAGATGGGTAGAGACCTGTTCTCCCCTGCAGAGGAAGGCAGGATGAGCTCCAATGGAGCAAAGCTCAGGGAACCAAGGTTCCATTTAGATGCCAAGAAGCACTTCCTGACAGTTAGGACCCTGAGGGTATGGAATGGGCTTCCACGGGAGGTGCTTGAGGCCCCTTCGGTGAGGGTGTTCAAAGATAGGGTGGACATGCACATGGTGGGCATGCCGTGAGTGGAGCTGGCTGGAGCCGGGGGTCAGACTAGATGGCCCGGGAGGCCCCTTCTGACTCACTCTGTTTCTATGTTTCTACTCGTAAGTCTTTGCTGCTTTCTGCCAGCCAGATGGCACCTCTGCTTTCCCTAAATTATTCACCTCTCTGTCTTCTTCCAATATTCGCTTCTTCCTCTGAACCTAATCCAAATTTCCTTCTGTTATCTATATAGGTTGAATGGATAGCCAGATACGGTGTGCCCTTGCCATTTAGAAACCACTCCGGTTCTCCATATTCTGTCCTCATAGTCCATGATGCAGATTAAGCATCGTAGCAATCAAGTGCTGAGGTGCCTCCATTTCTTCCATGACCAACCATCACTTCTTGTGATCCACATAATCAAAGGCTTTGCTCCAATCTATAATACACAGACACATCTCCTGGAATGCTCTCCTGCACTCCAGTGCACAACGTATATTTGCCCTATGACCTGGAGGGCCACTTCCTTGTGGAATCTGGCTTGAACTACAAGCATTTCTTGCTCCAATATCCCTTGCTGCAGCACTTGGCTTGTGTGGGATGCTCTCTACAATCCTCTGGATGGATGCATCTGTCTGGTCTCTCAGCTTTGACCATTCTTCCTTGGGTCACCCTGCTAGGAGACTAGGCTAGTGAGATCATCTACCCTTCTTTGCTTTGCCTCTTGGATGCTCTCAGGCCCTTTCATCACATTGAGCCATGCATCCCAGAGGGGGAAATTTGACTTTTGTGGGAGAAAATAATGTTTGCACATGTTGTGCGACCTGCTGTCCTCTTTTCCTCTTTTTTGGTGATCATCAAGACCCCCCAGCTACTGCTCTGGAGATTTCTGCTCCTATTAGTGCCTGAGATATGGCTTTCTCCACATTCTGCCACTCGCCCCTTTGTTTCTTCTTGATGCCTTGATTGACACTGAGTCTTCTCAATGCAGCTGGACTCACCTCATCACTCCTCAGTCTACACTGATTACCCTTCCATTGGTTCCTTGCTGGAGGAAGGCCATTCACAGCAGAGTTCAAGCAAGAATTTGTGTCTTAGCTGCTCGATTGCTGGAGCATTTGGTGCTGGGAAGCCCCATTGGATTAGAAACATAGAAACAGAGCGAGTCAGAAGGGGCCTCCTGAATTGTGCATTTCTGTACTGGTTTTCCTGCAGAAGTATCCCTCCAGACTCTTCCCCATGTTCAAAACATTTCTGTCTATTCCCACATTAAACAGTCTGGACTTATTTTCCACATTGCTCATGCCATATTCAGTGAACTCCAGGTATTATGGACTCCAGGTATTATCGGGCTGTTGTGAGCATTCCTCAGTAGGGTATTTTTGTGTAGCTCTCTTGGATCAGAGTGAATCAACCAGTGTGTGAGGGTTCTGGATGTGGCTTCCAAAGCTAAGGATGGCAAAACACAAAGAATGCCACAGAAATACAGTATGTCCATTTTGGCCAAAAAGGTGAAACCAAGGCAGGCGAGCTGAGAGCCTGTCCTGGCTGTGACAATGCAAAAAGATACTGAAGCTGATGCTGGACACGCAACTGAGCTTACTCATAAGAGACTTGGGTGCAAATGGAACTGAGCCAAGTATCCACCCTGCTTTCTCATTCTCTGAATGCTGGCTCTTTTCTCTGTCCTTCCAGTTTCACACCTTCCTGATAAAAGTCCAGTTTGCAAATGCTTCCCAGAGTGGGCTGTTTCTATATGAGGACGGGCAGCTGGCGCTCAACTACGATATCAGGAACTGGATTCTTCTCCCAAATGGGTCCTATCGTAGAGTGACCATTGGGAGCCTGGTGGGAAAGGCAGCCCAGGACGTGAAGCTCACCATGGATCCTGAGGCCATCGTGTGGCCCAGGCAGTTTAACCAGGTTGGCTTATGATTTCTGCATTCAGTTCACTCTGACATTCATTACGTTCAAATAACCTGTAGAATATTTCATATGAAATTCAGGCTATGATCCACCTCATGCTTCCTGAAAGTCCCAAGGAATACTGAGGCACTTCTCATCAAAAAATGTGTACCAGGACAGGGTCCATTTTCCACCATCTCCGTCGCTACGTTCCCAGAAGAAAGGAGAAGCCAGGAAGTTTGCTCAGGAAGGGCATGGACTACAGAATCCAATAGAACTGCCAGGGCACACTTCAAGGCCCACAAGAAAGGGGTGCAGAGGCCACGTCATCTATTCCAGAGTAAGAATAGATGAGGAAATCTATTTTCCTCAGTGCAACTTCAAAGCAGTGGTTGGCAATGAGCAGGATTCACTCAAGAAAAACTCATCTCACCCTCCCTGACGCTGTCAGCCTTGAAACCTAAATCTGAGATGACTTAATCTCATTCCAGAGGACAAGAGAATTGCTCCCTTGGGAAAAGGAACTGCCAGGGCTCCCTGGGAAAGGAGCTCTTTTTTAATCATTCCACAACTA
Organism: Varanus komodoensis; assembly: GCF_004798865.1. Classification (NCBI taxonomy): domain Eukaryota; kingdom Metazoa; phylum Chordata; class Lepidosauria; order Squamata; family Varanidae; genus Varanus; species Varanus komodoensis. Next base: position 4,892 of record NW_025335742.1, on the reverse strand, counting down.
GGTGATTCATTTCCATACACACAGAGATCCTGACCAGCTGTTCTTTGATACTCCTTCTCTCTGTTTCCAGACAGTGCCTCAATCCAGGTGTGTTGAGAGCTGTCACCCTGGATCTGCCAAGGAGGTTCTGGAAGGGAAGCCGCCCTGCTGCTACGCTTGTGTGCCCTGTCCAGAAGGCACCATCTCTGCTCAGGAGGGTAGGTGTCTTCAGGGGACAGGACCACTTTTCAAGGTCAAGTAGGTCTAAGACTTGTGTGCATCTGAACATTCAGTGTTTAACTAGAGGACAGATTGAGGATCCAGATCCCACTGATGGAATGCACTTCCCAGCTCCCCACTGGTATTCTTGGATACCCTTTCAAGAGAAAGTCCTTGAGCAAGAGGTCTCCTTTTGCCACCATTCAAGTACACAGATTGAATCCTGGTTTAATGTTGGATTTTTCCATCCTCCCTAATCTTGGTCTCCTTTCCTATAATTCTGGTATTCATCTTGATCATTTGCTGTTCCATTTTATATACCGCACCAATAGACTTGATGAAGGTAAAATGATAAATATTTTTTAAATGTTATAAATATCTAGTTGGCCACGTTTATCTACTCAATGAAGTTTTGAAAGATGTTTTTCTGCATAGATTATTTCCTGGCTTCTGTATTTCTAATCTCACTCATAACATGGGTTGAATTAAATGCCTTTGGAGGACAATCTTTGAAATACAGTGCAGAATGACTTAACTAACCCTTCTACTGACTTTAATCATGTCCATCTCAAGACCAGAAGTTTTCACCACAAGGGCTGAGCCATCTTCAAGAAAATTTAAGGTCCCCTTCAAAGTCATTGACTTAAAGGAAGACAGAATTATTGTTGTGCAAAAGGCAGAGATATATGGGTTGAAAGGTCTCTTTCTTCAAGCAACCCCCTTTTTGTATCTCAGATTATCTCACAGCTTCTTTCACTTAATATCTGCTAGCAACACCTGCGATGGTTGGGCATGGAACTCCTGCTAGGGTGTGGAACCGTTTTCAGCCTCTGACCCTAATCTGGGAATGGGTTCTCCAGGAAGGAACTCCAACAGGCAACTCAACCCTCATTTGAGAAAACTAGACCAAGATCCCTCCTTTTAAGGCCAGGTCATAACATATTCAAATAGTCAGGAAGGCTGGGTTTACTCCTCCAAAATCCAGAAGATCTTACAAACCCATTGAACCTTCCTTACCCTACAAAAGGATAGGTTAATGACCACACAGTCCATTACCTGAGGATTTGAATAGGAACTCTAGAGAAACACATTTGAACCAAGTAGCAAAATGTCTGTCAATGGGATCCAGAACTGAGTTGGACTTCCGTGTTCCCTCCTCCCATAGTGGCCCATTCTGTCCAATGAAAGAGCAACAGAGGGAGCTGTCTCACCAGATTCCCACAATTGTGGCAAGGGGTTCCTCACCAGACAAGTTCAGGACTCCCCAGATAGCAAGTACAGGCTGAGTGTGAAAGGTGGGTGGGCAGGAATTGTTGTAAGCCATCCTGGAATGTCTCATAAAAGATAGAGTATAAATATTGCTAATAAATACATAAATAAATGAGAGGATTAGACAGAGAGTGGGAAACAGACTGTCCTGGAGAGGGCAGGGGAAAAGAGCAAGGGGGTCTCCTAGAGCCAATCAGGAAGTGCCAGGCTAAGAGAGAGGACCAAGAGTTGGATTCAGCTCTTCACATGGGAAGATGCTACTCCCAACATCAAAGGGATTGTCACTCTGATTCATGCTGGTTATCAGCTAATGGGGATGTGTGTGTGAAGGTGTGTGAAGGTTTCATCCACCATTACTGGAGAAGAAAAGGGGAGGGGAGAGTCCCCCCCACCCCACAACAGTTGCTCTTGTGGGATTATGCTTCCTTCAACATCAAAAGCCTGGGAGTTGTGCACCTGAGGTGGCCTCCAGAACACTCCACATCTGCTGACCTGTATGGCAGGCAGGCATGGTAACTACCACACTGTGAAGATAATTTGCAAAAGCAAGTGATGTGGAAGCAGCCCGTGGAGGATGAGAAAAAGAAGTCATGGTCCTTGGGAATCAGTGAACCCGGTTGGCTTTTCCTCAAATCCTGCATATCCCTAAATTTTCCATCTCAATGTACTATAAAACAGACTGTTCTGGATAGCATCAGATGCCTGCTAGTGAAACTACAGTCACTTTCTCCCCTTTCAGATGCAGATCATTGTATTGCATGCGCAGGAGATCAGAAGCCAAACTCCAACCAGGATTGTTGTGTCCCCAAGTCTCTGAGCTTCCTGTCCTATGAAGAACCTCTGGGGATCTCCCTGGCTTCCCTTGCCCTATTCTGCTCCTTCACAACAGGCTGTGTCTTAGGAATCTTCATCAAATACTTGGACACCCCATTAGTCAAAGCCAACAACCGGGACCTCTCCTACATTCTCCTCATCTCCCTTCTGCTTTCCTTTTGGTCAATCTTCCTTTTCATTGGGCAGTCGCAGAAATTGACTTGCCTCCTCCGACAAACAGCCTTCAGCATCATCTTCTCAGTTGCCACCTCTAGTGTGTTGGCCAAAACAGTCACTGTGGTGCTGGCCTTCCTGGCCACCAAGCCAGGGAAAAAGGTGAGAAGGTGGCTGGGAAAGAGTTTGGCCAACTTCATTGTCATTTCCTGTTCCAGTGTGCAACTGGTCATCTGCTCCATCTGGCTGGGCATCTCTCCACCCTTCCCAGACTCTGACATGCACTCCCAGCCTGGACACATCATCCTACAGTGCAACGAAGGGTCTCTCATGATGTTCTACACTGCCCTGGGCTACATGGGCTTCCTGGCCACCATCTGCTTCATGGTGGCTTTCCTGGCCAGGAAGCTGCCAGGTGCCTTCAATGAAGCCAAGCTGATCACCTTCAGCATGCTGGTCTTCTGCAGTGTCTGGGTGTCCTTTCTGCCCTCCTACCTGAGCACCAAGGGCAAGTACATGGTGGCTGTGCAGGTCTTCTCCATCTTGGCCTCCAGTGCTGGGCTGCTGGGCTGCATCTTCATCCCCAAGTGCTACATCATTGTCCTGAGGCCTGAGCTGAATACGAAAGAGCACCTCAGGATGAAAGCCAGAGAAGGCCTCTGATCTGAAGTGTGTGGGATTCACTGTACTGCATTGTTTTCCATTAAGCTCTTACGGATCCCCGGAGAGCCTCAAATGCCTCAAACACGTTTAACTTTTGACTTTGTTGTACCTCCTTTGAACGTCATTGAAGCAGGCATTTGCTTGCACTGTGCTCATAGCTGTGACCTTTGAAGAAAGACATTGTAATCTGGTAATCAAAGTGGCACTGCTAATCTTAACTAGAAAATTCAGGGGTATTGCTATACAGTGAAAACATCCACTTCGCTTTCTTTCCCAGAAGATACAAAATTGTCCATTCCTGACAGTCCTTCCTCCCTTCCTTGTTCTATCTTGCCAAAGCAGCCATGGTGGCTGCAAATCCATCCCTCCTGCCTAAAGTTAGTAGAAAAGCTGATTTTATTTTACATTATATTGCCCATTGCTGAAGCTCTCTGGGTATTTTACGACATGTAAGTCATCCATCCAGCTTTCAACCAGGCCTGGCCCTGCTTAGCTTCCAAGATTTGGCAGGATCAGGCACTTCAGGCTATAGGGAAGTTACATCCCTCATAGTTGTTGTGTCATCAAATTGTTTCCAAGTTATGATGCCCCTTTGAATAAAAGCCCTCCCAAATCTCCTGTCTGTGACAGCCCTGATCAGTTCTTCTCAACTCACACCTGTGGCTTCCTTTATTCAGTCAATCCCTCTCATATTTGGATCCAAATTTAGGCTCCCCAAAAACCTATAGGATTGGCTAGGCTGAGCAGTAATAAATGGTTCTAGGTCTGTGCAAGGATGGCTTATAAGGAACTTCCAGAATGATCTAGTGTCATGCCAGAATCTACACATCGCCAATATGTGTGATGTGTATTTCACATCATCTGTATGTGAAATTTCTGTATTTCAGGCCAGAATCTACACATTACCAATATTTATTTTATTTTATTTACTTATTTTCTGGTTTATATCCTGCCTTTTTCAAGGCAGCTTACATCATTCTCCTCTTTCATCTTATCCCCACAATAACAACCCTGTGAGGTAGGTTGGGCTGAGAGTCTGTGGCTGGCCCAAAGTCACCCAGTTGGCTCCATGGCTGAGCGGAGACTCGAACCCAGATCGCCTGAGTCCCAGTCCCATGCTCTTCACCACTGCACCCCACTGCAATATGATAGCACAGCTGCTATGCTGCGATGCGCTAGCAAGTCATCTCCAACTTATGACAACCCTATGAATGATCAGCCTCCAAAACGTCCTATTTTCTGCCTTCAACCTTCCCTAGCATGATGGTCTTCTCCAGGGAGTTTTGGCTTTTCAGTTGCAATTTCATCATGGTACGAAACACCTGCATCGGTAGGCATGATGATAAATTTTAAACTCATGCACAAGTAACCAGTTGCTTTTATTTTGGCAATCTGTTTTGCACACAGATGGAAAATAAAGGGGTGCCTTAATTCTAGACAGCTGTTTGTACCTCCTCATGTCTACTGCATGTACTCCTGGACCAGGGCAGGGGGGAAGGCTGTGGCTGGTTTCCCGGGAGAGGCAGATGCCCCATTTCCCTCTGGGACAATTTCTCCTGCCATGCAGATGTAGCCCAGAAAGTCAGACAAAAATAAGGGGCTGAAGAGAGTTAAGCATCAGCACACCTACGAGAGGCAGTACATACTTGCTGGGGAACATGGGCAGGAGGGTGCGATTATGCTGATATAAACTGCCCAGAGTGCTTTGGCTAATGGGCTGCATAGAGATGAACGTATAATTATGATAGTAATAATGTTGCATAAATTACCCCCCC
>NW_025335741.1:39761-40974 GCF_004798865.1 Varanus komodoensis | reverse complement strand
TCCCAAGGTCGACGTGTGCATGTCAGGGCCGAGTGGGGGCTCGAACCCGGGTCCTCCACCTCCCCAGTCCAGCATGCTCCCCGCCACCCCAAACTGGCTCTTCCCGGGGAGCCGCCCGCTGCTTACTGGCTCACGCATGCTGGGGGGGGGGGCACCAAGGAAGCCGAGGCAGCCGGGTTGCTTTGGCCCTCTTCGCCCGGTTGTTGTAACCCTGGAGCTGGGGGGTGGGGGGAAGAGGTGGCGCTGCTGGTCCCCTGCTCAGGAAGGGCCTTGGGACCGGTTTGGGGTGTTGCAGCTGCCCCCCGCTTCCAGCTCCAGCAGCCCCCCTGTGCAGGGGGCCCCGTCCACTTCCTCTTGTGACCCCACGTTGCCCCACTGCTGCTTGTGCGCTTTCCATTTCCACAGAGAGCAGAGAGGGGCAGAAAGGGAGGCATCCCAGGCAGGCAGGGCCTCCTTGTGGAAGGCCCCCCCCCCATTCATGGCCAAGATGCTTCCGGGATCTGCAGAGCAGAGGCTGACCGACTTGCCGCCATGCCTCCACACACTGACCCAGCAGGAGGCCCGGCAGAGCTCACTCACTCGCTTGGGTTTGTCTTCCACAATGTACATGGACCGGGGCAGAGAACCCCGGTGGAAGGGCAACGGGAGGGAGCAGCCCCATCTGACTGCCCCCCGTCTCCTGCCTGTCTCTTCCAGGGCTCCACACCCTGCAGTGGATGTACGGCTGTGAGCTGAGGAGCGATGGGAGCAAAGGAGGGTACATGCAGTTCGGCTACGACGGGAGGGACTACATCAGCCTGGACAAGGAGACCCTCAGGTGGACGGCGGCCGACTTCAAAGCGCAGCTCACCAAGCAGAAGTGGGAGAAAGACCCTGCCATTGCTCAGGGATTCAAGGCCTACCTGGAGAAGACCTGCATTGAGTTGCTGCAGAGATCCCTGGACTACAGCAAGGAGACCCTGCAAAGGACAGGTGTGTGGGGAGACAGAGGGGCCTTGGGGGGCAGTCCTTCTCCCCTCCCCTTGTTCATCACTGGGCAGAAGAGCTGGAAGAGGGCAGGAGCGTACCACTTCAGCCCTCACTGGGGGGGAGCTCTTCGTTTGAATGCCCCTCCCAGATTTTCACTCTCTACATCCTGCCCAGAAGTCAAAAAGTATCAGAGTACTGCCAGGAAGCCTCGATAGCAGCTGCAGCAAGGATAACCAGGTTCGGG
>NW_025335741.1:37308-39452 GCF_004798865.1 Varanus komodoensis | reverse complement strand
AGAATTATTTGCAGTTTGGATCCTGCTTAAACATGCAAATGTGTCTGGTGGAGGAGCCAGTCAGGAAATCTGGTTCGACAGCCACACTGTGCAAGCACCTGCCTCTGTGGGAACAGATGCATAGGTGGGTCCATTCAGAATCAAACGGACACCATTGTTTCAGTTTCTCTGCAGCTGATGAGAAGACATGTATCTCCTCACAGATAGCGTTAGCCTCCAGTAGTTTCTCGGTCCAGTTAAGAATTCCATCTTTTTAAAGCACCAAACAGTAACCTGGCTTGGAATGCTGGTGCTTTCTGAGAAAGGGGTGCAGCTATTTTTATAGCTCAAAGGCACATAAAAGCAACCCTTTTCTGCCAGGATTTATCTGAATTTTCCCAACAATATGAAAGCTGGGAGGTCTGGAAGTTCCCCCCCCCCCCCCCGGCAAATTTTTGTCATCCTGTGGGATTCCCCCCAGGAACCCTCTGCCCCCCACCCGCAGGCCTGCAGCCCAGCTTTTGACTGGGCGGGGCCATTGCAGGAGGGCTGGGGGGGGCTGGGCACGTGTGGGGATCCCCTCCCCGAATCTCTCAGGCCAGAGTTTATCATATGCATAAAGTTCCTGCTGGAACAGTCTCGAATATTTACTGAGGCAAATGTTCTTTTGGATTATTTACATGTTTCTGGATGGTAACGCAATCAGCACAAATAATGCCTTTTTTCAATTCTATGAAGTTAAATATTAAGATGTCTTTTCCTCGCTTTGATTTTGTTTTTTGCAAAGTTAGGGTTAAGGTTATGTAAAAGAAAAAAAATATTTCTCTTTTACATTTTTCTTTTTTCTGTATGCTGTTTCTTTTATGACAAAATAAGAATTATTTCTTCTTTAAAAAGATAATAATTAAAACTTACTTGGCAGGAGAGATAAGTCGGATGGGGATTTTTGCCTCACTCTGCATATGCTCAGCAGAAAACCCCGCAGCATCTCTCCTTGTGAGGTTGTGACAGTTCCCTCAAAAAAGAATTGGGCGGAGGGGGTGGGGAGGGGCAGTGTGGGTCCACTGGCTGCCCGGCCAGCTGGACGGGCTCTGGGGCTGTCGGCACATCTGGGGGGGGGGGGGCCTTTNGCATCCCCTCCCAGACTGTCTAGCCCGAGCAGGACAGAGCAGCCATGCTAAAAGGGCTTTTAAGCAGCATGAAGCCATAAAGCACATCAAAGCACCAAGAGCTGCAGTTCCAGCCTGTCCCTCTGGGGGAGCCAGCGCGCTGCTCCCGCCCTTCAATGGAGGGGGTGGCGGGGCGAATTCGCTCCAGGCAGGGATTTCTCCTCAAGTCCCCGTTTCAGCATGTTCAAAACGTTTAAAAACAGAAAATGTTTGGGTGCCTGGGAACTCCTTTCTTTGGAAGATTTGTTTTCTGGGCATGCTGAAGGTGTGGGGCAGCCCCTCGCGGGAGAGCATTGAGGAGGCCCCATGAAACCCTGACCTGCTATTCAGATAGGCCCCATTCTGCCCATCACTGGAGAGATTCTGCTGGCAGTAATAACACCGAGTTTGCCCACTTTGCAGAGCCCCCCGAAGTGAAGGTGACTCGCCACGAGTCACCCATGGAGGACACGGAAACCCTCGTCTGCCAGGCCCACGGTTTCTACCCCAAGGAGATTGACGCCACCTGGACAAAAGATGGGCAGAGATGGGAACACGCGACCTTCCGTAGACGTGTGGTCCCCAATCCTGACGGGACTTACTACATCTCGCTCTACACTGACATCGACCCCAAGGAGCGGGGCCACTACCGGTGCCGTGTGGCCCATGCCGGCCTGTCGCAGCCCCTGGTCTTGGCCTGGGAGGGGCCTGCGGGTGAGAGACGGCTGGGGAAGGGAGAAGGGGCAGGTCGGGCGCTGGAAGTTGTGTTTCCCTTGAGAGAGATGGGAGAATCCAAAAGGAGCGCCATGTGTGGTCTGGGGTGCAAAGCAAGGGATTGAAGTTAATGGGGAGGGAGGGTGTGATTCTTGGCAGGAGAGCTGGCAGATTAGTCCCGGGAAGGAGATGCTCTGTCTCTGGCTGAAGTCACGGCAAGGATGGGGCCAGTTCAGCCCTCGGATGCCCAAAGTTGGACCGTTGCAGGTGGCCGTGCGATGCCTTCCTTAATAAAAGCCATGC
>NW_025335741.1:33998-36896 GCF_004798865.1 Varanus komodoensis | reverse complement strand
ATCATCGTCATGAGTAAGTAAGCTGGGGCTGCCTTTGCTGGGCTGCAAGTGGACATGCGTCACTCTGTTGGTGGCCCTCACTAAGAAACGGTGGATCGTGGCCCCTCCATGAGGGAGGCAGCCCCAAAAGGCGCCTCCCTGAAAGTAGCTTCAGGAGCAGGAGCAGGGAAAGACCTGAGGGAAGGCCGTGGGTCGCTGCCCCCTGCGCGGGAACGGCCTCCCGGTGTCCACCCACATTGGAGAGGGAACCCCTAGGACAGCAGCGGCACCCCAAAGTCCACCAGCCACCACAGAGCACCCTGAATCAGGCTCCCTATTTTCTCCCCTGGGGTAGTTGCCTGATAGTGATCCTGTGAACGTACATTTAACTTTAGTGAGGTCTTGGGGATGCTTCTGAATTTTAACAGCCTTTATCTCTTTTTTATGACAATTTTAAGGAGCTCATTCCTTGCCTTGTGAGCTCTGGCTGTCCCTCTTCCACACTTCTAGGCAGCCCTTAGCATAACATTGCAAGTCCTCTGCATATTTGTTCTAGAAAAATCAGTTTCCTGTATGTGGATTGATCGATCTATCTATAAAATTTGTATGCCGTCCCAATTACTAATGTCTCTTGCCTCCAATTGCTCCTGAAGTTGGTCAGGAGGGGACTTAAGAAGGTTTTGACTGGGGCCTTCTATGTTCCAAAAGGCTTGGATCATTGGAAAAGGCAGCGTTTCTCCAGGGTCTCCTCCAGCTCTAATTGTCGGATCCTTTCTTTGCAGAAAAACGATGAGCCAATGAAGTCCACATGCCACAAACTTGTGAGTATTGTCTCTCGCCCTGAAGGATCAAAAAACCCATTGAATAGAAACATTAGATTCCCTAGAGAGAGAAAACGCAGGTGCCAGGCGTGTGCTTTACCAGGCATTGCGGCTGCTTCCACACTCGGCCTTCCCCAGCACCCCTGTGCTCCAAAGGATCCTGCATTTCAATCCTCCCACACTTTCCCGGTGCTGCTGCAATTGGTATTACCGTCCCCTGCAGGACGTCCCTCTCGAGGGGGCAGCAGCGTGAGCCTGAGAGGCAGAGGCGCCCCCTGGACTATCTTGCGTGTGTTTTGAGGGGTGCGGCTTTGGCCTGAGTTTCGTTTCAGCAGGCGGACCTGTCCCAGCTCTGCCTTCAGCCACTGTGGCTGTTGTGGAGGCGCCAGAATCACAAGAACATTCCCTGAAATAGGAAGTAGCCCTTGCAGCAGCATTAAAATGCTTTAGTGGACGTAATTTTGGGGGAAAAATATAATGGACTCCTGCCGTGAGCTGGCCCCTTCCCTCTTTCCTTCAACAAAACTTAAATGAAAAGGGCAGCAGCAGGAGGCAGCCCCCCCCCCCCCGTGTTACCGCTGGGGCCCCGTGGGAGGGGATTGCGGAAGCTGGCTAGAGGGCCGGCTGTTACCCTCCCCCCTCCAGGAAAGGGAGGCGGAGAAACCGCTGCATTGAGCTGGCTGCAGCCCTCGCGCCGCCCGCCTTTGCCTGCGGCTCCCAGAGCCGCGGGGCGCTTGGCCAAGCCGCTCTGTAGCACGTTGGCCTTAGCACAGTCCCTCACACCTGGGCCTGGGCTCCACGACGGGGCGCGGGTGCTGAACACGGCCTGCAACGGGCCGCAGCTTGTCAGGGGGCCCATCAGCCGGAAGGCAGGCCTGCGGCCAGAACTGTGGCAGCTTGGACGGGGCGCGAGGCTCCTGTGGCTGCTTAGCGAGCCCGTCCTGCTGCCCTTGCAATGCGGGCGGTTGCGAGGGAGGAGGGCAGGCAGGTGGAGGCCGCAGTCTCGAGCCCAGAGGTGCCCGGGGGACTGGGCCACGTCCCCTCGGCTGGCCAGCCTCCCCCTGCGCCCGCCGTCTCTCGCTCTCCCTCGGTTGGGCCCCCCTCACAGCCTCCTCCCCAGGCCCATCCCTTCGCTCCAGGCACATGCTTGGCCACACGCAAGTGGATGAGCCGCCAAGCAGCCGCACAGCCAGGGGCGAGCAGGGGGAACGCAGCGACCCTGGGCCTCGGGGCACCCCGGAGAGGCACGTGAAGGGGTGTGCCCCTTGGCCGCCACTTGCGTTGGGGACCCCCTGCCAGGGCAGCCTCCCAGTCGGGTTCCATCCCCCCCAGTGGGCTGCCTGAGAAGCCCCAGGAGGCTGCTGGGTGATGGGGGCCCAGTGAGGCCGCTCTGCGCTGGCTCGCTCAGCCCGAGGTCAGCGAGGGCTGCACAGGGGGAGGCGGCTTGCAGCCCGTCGGTAAGGCGCAAAGTGATCCTCCTTCCCCAAGTTCCCGAAACCTCCTTGCCCGTCTCAAGGCTGCAGTTCGTCTGGGCTGGATCCCCTTGACCAAGCAGTCGTCCCAGGCACCTGGGAGGTGCAGGAACGTGCGGAATGAGCAAAGGACCAAATCCAAAATGGGAGGGAAGGAAGCTGGGGGGGAAGGGGACCGGGGAGAAGGGGGCTCCTCCCCTGAGCAGAAGCACTGGTACCGATTCCCTCTTTTTGCTCCGTTTGCAGCAACCACCACAGAGCTGCTGTCGTCTGGCCGGTGTACGTGCGCATCCCGCAGGGAGACAGGCTTGGGTGTGCAGGGGAAGTGCCCAGATTTTAAAGGCTTCCTCCTTCCGTGACCTGGACCTTGGGCTTTCCAGAGCTCAGAGGCTCTGGGGCGAGAGTGACGTTTGCCCAGCCCCTCCGTGGCCTCATCGGAACTGGCGGGATCTTCCTCCTGTCACTCGGAAGGACCACTTTTTCCTGGGGCCAGTATGGGAGTCCTATTTCGGGGACAGGGTGGGGTTTTCCCCTTGCTTGAGCATGCAGCTTGGCTCACTTGCTTGGCCCGTCTGCCACAGGTGCCTTCTGGGGGCGCTCCCGCTCTTTCCCCCAGCGCATGTTTT
>NW_025335741.1:31906-33557 GCF_004798865.1 Varanus komodoensis | reverse complement strand
CAGCCGCACCTCCTGTGCTTCTGTGCCTGGGGCACCTGCTGCCCGGCTGGCTTGTCCCTCCTGCAGGTGGGAACCAGCCTGTTCTTCCAAGCCAGAGCAACTCAAAAGAGGCTGTCCTGGGAATGTGTGCCTGTCCTCGATGACCCAAAGCCGGCAATGGATCATCAACCATCAGCCATTCCCCACTCCCATCTCTCCTTCCCTCCTGGGGGAGAATGTGACACGTCGCAGAGCAGCTTCCATCAGTGCCAACGGAAAGGCGTTTACCTGGCTACCTCTCTTTGGAACTCCTGGTGTGGGAGGCTTTCTGTTTTAAAGGACTTCACTCTTTTTAAAGGCAGCTTAATGTTTTGTCATTGTTATCATTAAAAGTTATTTTTATATTGTAAGCTGCCTTGTGGGACTTTTTTCTTGGGCCAAAAGCAAAGTAGAAACAAGACCAAAAATAACCCCTCAATCCGTTAGCAGGCGAGAGGGCTGCTTGCTGGCTGCTCCACACGGGCAGGGAACTTCTCCTGGGCATTTCCTGAAATTGCAGCGGCGTCTCCCGGAAGGGCAGCACCCGGGCAGGAGCCCCCAGTCGCCTGTGCTGCTGCAGGGAATCCTCTGCGGGAAACCTGCCCCTGGGGCACGTGCTCGGATGGCGAACGGAGCCCCGCCAGGGCTGAGGCAGGAGGGGCGCAGGCAGGGGGGCTCCGCCAGGGGCTGCGCATTGCACTCAGCCGGAGGCTTCAGCGTCATCCTGCCCACAAGGTGCCCAGAGCAGCCCTCACAAAGCTCTTGTTCTCCCTGATTTTGTCTCGGTGGGAGCAGCTCAGTGGGGCCCGTGACCCAGGGAGGTTTGGGCTCCCTCACTGCAGGCCCTCCAGCTGCCCCTGGGCAGCCCCCTGAGAGGGAGGGTCTGCCTGAGTCCTGCCCTGAGCAGGGACTGGACCTGATGGCCCTCCGGCCCCTTCCAGCCGCACCTCCTGTGCTTCTGTGCCTGGGGCACCTGCTGCCCGGCCGGCTTGTCTTTCCTGCAGGCCGGAAGCAGCCTGTTCCTCAAAGCCGGAGGATTGCCTTAAAACAGGCTCTTCAGGGAACGTGTGCCTGCCCCCAGTGACCCCAAGCTGGCAGCCCTGCCATTCCGGCTCCCTGCCTCCTTTTCCCTCCTGGAGGAAAATGAGAAGCCTCACAGAGCAGCTCCCAGCAGTGCCATTTCTGCATCTCCTCCGTTTCCCCGACGGCTGACATTCTCCCTGGTTCGCAGCCAGTTTGTCCGCAACGCTCGCCTGCCTCTTGCGCCGCTGCCCGTCTCACGAAGCGCTCGGCTTGGGGGCTCCGAGCTGCAGTGGCGGAGACTCCCGAGGACCAGAAGGGGAGCAGTCGCTGGAGGGAAGGGGGAGGCCACGCGTGGGTTGCCCAGCGAAGGGGCAGTTTCCCCACAGGAGGCGGCAGCAGTGGGGAGAGGAAATGCCCCCAGACCCTTCAAAAGCTACAACTTTATGCTGCCACAAGCTTTCCGGGGGCGAAGCCCCTCCTCAGGTGGACCGAGCAAATACTCACGGGTTGGGACTATGTTCAGGACTCGTGGTGCCGTGAGGATGGCAAAGCCCGAGGGAAGAGGGAAGCATTTTATGATGGAAAATGCCCTTTTCATCAAATACTGGAC
>NW_025335741.1:29829-31217 GCF_004798865.1 Varanus komodoensis | reverse complement strand
TCGTGGGTTTCTTGTTAGGCATTGCACCGGAAAATATGAGCAAACAAGAAATGTATTTGATACTACATTTAATCACAGCGGCGAGGATTGCACTAGCTCAATACTGGAAGAGCGAGGAACTACCCACTGAGGAACTGATTTTAAAAAAGATTCTGGATTGTGCAGAAATGGACAGATTGACTGTTATTGAAGGAGAAAGAAGATACTGACTTCTATCAAACTTGGGACCTTTTTTACGATTGGCTGGAGAAACGGGACTTGGCTTAGATTTAAAGATGTCTTTAAATTTTTATAAATCGATTTGAATATGATTATAGAACGTTTAAAAGATATGTTGTAGGGGGCTGACACAGTATGTCCGATGTATTTGATGATTGATGATTTTTTAGTTTAAAATCTTAATAAAAATGTGCAACCCCCCCCCCAAAAAAAACCTCGGGGTCGTGGGAAAGACCGAGCGTCCAGACCATCTGAGGCTTTATTGAATTTACCCCAAGGTTCCCGCCGTACTCAGGATAATCGACCTCCCTCGTCCTGCCGCTTATAACCACCCTGCGGCGGGCGATGGCGCAGCCCCGGGACCTACCTTCGCATCCTCAGCCGGCGTCCAGGAGATACGAGTCTATGTACAGGGTCCGGGAAGAAGGCATCCCCTCCCTGCTAAAGCACCCGAAACCAGACTCGGCGGTCGTCGAATCCTCGCAAGGCAGGGAGGCGAGGGGACACACGGCGCCGAGGGACAAGGAGGGCCGGAAAACAGATTCCCTGGCCAGGCGGGTCCATGCTGCCTCGGGCTTAGGAGTCGCATTTCCAACTACGAGGCGACGTTGGCGCGATATCAATATTTTGATATTTTCCGACACCGCCGTCAGCAACCTCAAAGATACCAGCAGGACCGGCGCCGATTTGGCGATCGGAGGCAGCGCCGACGGGACTGGCGAGCCACTCCTCCTGCTCCTCTAATACCCGCCCCCCTCTCATCTGGGGATCGGCCCCGAAGCCGACTCCCCATCTGGGAGTCCATCACATCTGACCGGTGGGTATTATCCATCGTTCAACACGGCTATCGAATAGAATTCGACATCGTTCCTCCACCGAGTCCGATCCGGTCTACTTCATGTTCGCCGGTACTTCTCGACGAAATACACCAAGTTCTCCGAAAAGGAGCGATTCCTCAAGTATTTCCATCTGACGGACTTCATGGATTCTATTCCAGATACTTTACGGTCCCCAAGCGGGATGATGGTCTACGTCCGATTTTGGATTTACGGGACTTGAATAAGTTTATTATACCGAGAAAGTTTCATATGAGGATCGGACGCTCCCCGGCAGCGACGCCTGGCTGTACAGCGTTTCAGGCTGTTTCAGGGTGAAGTTGGGGGTGCCCC
>NW_025335741.1:20151-27769 GCF_004798865.1 Varanus komodoensis | reverse complement strand
AAGCACGGCACTCTGCAGCACTCCAAGGCTGGCTGACAACAACATTCTTTTGCATGCCGGAGACCCTCAGCCAAGCCTTTTGAGGCGGTTCTCTGTGAGGTAGGAAGAGCAGAGCCATTGTGCCACAGCACCCTAACACCTCGATTTACAATAGCCTTCTGGTGATTTTTCTCTACAAGTCCAGCTGCCTGCTGTTGCGGGACACCCAGTTATGCCATCCCACTCAGGTGACTGTCCAGCTTCCCCTTGAATGTCTCCAGTGTGGGAGGGCCCCCCACCTCTCCAGGCAGCTGGTCCCACTGTCGCCTAGCTCTGGCAGTGAGGAAGCTTTTCCTGATGCCCAGCCTGAATCTGTGCTGTCACAACTTGAACTGATTATTCCGTATCCTACACTCTGGCATCAGCAAGAAGAGATCTTGACCTTCCTCTTTATGACAGCCTTTGACGTACTTATGGAGGGATCTCATGTCCCCCCTCAGGCTTCTCTTCTCAAGGCTGAACATGCCCAGTTCTCTCCGTCTCTCCTCACAGGGCAGTGTTTCCAAACCCTGCATCATTTTTGTCGCCCTCCTCTGTACCCTTTCTAATTTACCTGCATCTTCCTTAAATCTTGGTGCCCAGACCTGGACACAGTATTCCAGGTGAGGTCTGACCAGTGAGGCGTATAGGGGAAGTACTTTGGAAGTAATACTTCAGTTAACGTATCCCAAAATGGCATTTTCCCTTTCGGCAGCTACATCACATTGTTGGTTCATATTTAGCCTAAATGGCCACAATTACTCCCAAGATTTTTTTTCTTTTTCAGTTCTGTTGAGCCTCGTATTCCCCATCTTGTGTTGATGCCTTTGCTTTCTTTCTCCTAGGTGGAATACTGGGCACTTGCCCTTTTTGGATCTCATTCGTTGCTTTCAGCCAGCATTTAAGTTTATCAAGTTCACCCTGGATGCTCCTTCTGTCTCCTAGGCTGAGCAAGCCCTGCGGGGACCCCCCACCGGCCCATGGGGGGTGGGGGAGCTTGTGAAGCACCTCCTCTGCTGGGTTTGGGCATCACACAGGGCTGCTTGTGGGGAGGCTGGTGAAGCAAACTGGGCCAGCAGGCAGGTGGTCACCCTGTTCTCTGTGAAATGAACCACATGGGCTGCGTCACCTGATCACACCAAGGGGAAGACGCTTTCTCTGCTCACTCTCTAGTGTGCCTCGTCTCGTCCTCTGGGTGGCCTGGCCGGCTTGGGGGAGGGGCGGTAGCCCAGCTGCACCCCACAGCCTGGTATGTGGTGGCCCCCATAGACCTCGCTGTCCAAGCATGCGTGACGTGGCTAATGAGCTGCAGGCCAGGGAGGGAATCGGGCCGCTCGGCCAGCCACGTGTGGCCTGGTCAAGCCACTGAGGCCGGCTCACCAACCACGGCTGCGCAAACTGGTCTGCAGCTCGCATCTGGGGCTCCCCACAGGACTCCGTCAGGGTGTCCTCATCCCTGAGGGGCCATAGTGTTCAGGGGTGTCCTCGGCTGCAGCCCCCCAACTCTGCCTCCCCCTTGCCCTCCGCAGCTGCCGCCTCCCACTCGCTGCGCTATTTCCACACGGCCTTGTCGGAGCCCGTCCAGGGGCTGCCCCAGTTCGTCCAGGTGGGCTACGTGGACGACCAGCCCATCGACCTCAATGACAGCGCAAGGCAGGAGCTGCCTCAGGTGCCGCGGATGGAGCTGCACGCGGACGGTCCCTGGCCCTGGGACAGGCGGAGCCGGGCCCCCTGGAGCGCTGAGCAGGTGTCCCTGGCGAACCTGGCGACCTTGCAGAAGTACTACAGCCAGAGCGGGGGTGAGTGCGGCGCGGGAATGGCGGGGGCAGGTCCCCCGCCATGTCTGTCATTTCTGTGGGAAAGGGGGTGGTGAGAGTGGGGGCCGGGAGGAAGGGGAAGCAGGGACCCCACCCAGGGCAGCAGCTCCTTCCCTCTCCCTACAAGGCTCGCAAGAGGCCTCCCCTTCCTCCAGGGAAGGACCCGGAGCAGCGTCATCCTGGGCCCCGGGGAGCCTGCAGGGCCACTTGGAGGAGAGCTCCCCTCCAGATGGCAGCCACCTTCCTTTGGAGGGGCAGGACGCCAGCCAGGCCTCCCGCTGCCTGCAACGGCTGTGACGGGGACTTCAGGGGTGGCCCTGGCCCCACCATCGGAGGGCTCTGTGCAGCTATTTCTCTCTTCCTGACATTTTTTCCCACTTTTGTAATAAGAAAAAAGATGCACTTTACATGCTTAGAAAACACTGGCTTAGACTGAGAGTAGAAGATGGCAGTCTCACCCCTACCCTACCTGTTAAAATTTTGTGAGCAAGGACCGTCCATCAAATGGATGATTCAGGATTTCTGCCAAAGACCAGCAGAGAGCAGAATGTAAGATCATAATTGCAAATTTCTCCATGCGTTTCTTCTGCCTCTAAAGTGGGGCGACCTCTGGGGGTTTGCTAGTTTGAGGACAGGCCAGTCTTCCATATTTCCCTCATTGGAACACTTTTCCATGCAGAGCATTTCTGAGGGGTGCAAAGAGCGTGGCAGGAACAAGGCTGAGGTGAGCCGCCCGTGAGAGCCAAAGGCCGGGCGCAGCGCAGCCAGTCCCCCTTTATAGCCGGGAGCACGAAAGCTCCAAGCTGAGCCGGAAAGGAGGAGGATTCGTGCCCTCCTCTTCCAGGGCCACCTTCCTTGGCGGCAAAGGGAGAGAAGTGACTGGCCCAGTTCCAGGCACCTTTACCTGGGAGTAAGCCCCATTTAACAGAGCGGCATTTTAAAATTTTCTTTGTGATGTATGTTTTTTTACTTGTGAGCTGCCTTGGTAGGATTTTATCCCGAAGGATGGGATATCTGTCCTTGAATCCACTTGAACAGCCCCGCTTCCCCTTCCCAGGACGCTACCAGGCCAGGCATTTATGTCGCAAGGGCTCCTCCAAGGGCTGGGAGAGCTTGGGAGCAGCAGCACGGGGGAAAGGCTCCCCCCGCCGTGCCCCTGCCCCCCCGCCAGGAGCCCCCTGCCCACAGCTGGGGGGCTTGTCCCTGCACAGTCCGGGAGCAGCTGCGCTGTGTTGTGATGTGGTTCTGGACGTGACCTGCGCTGAGCCCCGTGAGGTCTGCAAATGCCTCCCGTTCGTCCACACGGCCGGCTCCTCCTCGCCACGCAGCTGCCAGGTTCCGGGTGCTGGAGCAGCGGGGGCAGCCCTGTCGGTTTCCCCAAGGCTGCTTGCGTGTCCCGCTCGTCCCTTTTAGAAGCCCCTCACTGTGGACTCGGCCACGGAGACGGGAAGGAAGCAGGTTTCCTGCTGCTGGACACACGCCCTGAGGAGTCGGCATCGCAGTCCCACAGCATATGGGAGGGGGCGAGGGGGCAGGGCGCCCAGCAGGGGCCTGGGACTTGCCTGTGGCCCTCCTGCAGTGGGCCGAGATGGGCTGCCAGTACCGGCACGTCCATGGCCCTCGCACAGAGGTGGAGCAGGGATACTCGGGATTGTGCCACACCTGCTTTCAAGGTGCTCTCAGAACTCATTTTAAGGGACCTGGGGCAAGTCTACCTGCCGTCGTCGCCCCATTATTATGAAGTTGCTGCTTTTCCTCCTGTCAGGAGCTCAAGGGTGTTTCCGCAGCAATGCTGCATCCTCACAGCAACGACGGCCCTGTGGGGAAGGTCCGGCTGAGTCTGTGGCTGTCCCAAGGTCGACGTGTGCATGTCAGGGCCGAGTGGGGGCTCGAACCGGGTCCTCCACCTCCCCAGTCCAGCATGCTCCCTGCCACCCTGAACTGGCTCTTCCAGGGAGCCGCTCGCTGCTTGCTGGCTCACGCGTGCTGTGGGGGGGGGGCACCAAGGAAGCCGAGGCAGCCGGGTTGCTTCGACCCTCTTCCCCCGGTTGCTGTAACCCTGGAGCTGGGGGGTGGGGGGAAGAGGTGGCGCTGCTGGTCCCCTGCTCAGGATGGGCCTTGGGACCGGTTTGGGGTGTTGCAGCTGCCCCCGGCTTCCAGCTCCAGCAGCCCCCCTGTGCAGGGGGCCCCGTCCACTTCCTCTTGTGACCCCCACGTTGCTCCACTGCTGCTTGTGTGCTTTCCTTTCCACAGAGAGCAGAGAGGGGGAGAAGGGGAGGCGTCCCGGGCAGGCGGGGCCTCCTTGTGGAAGCCCCCCCCATTCGTGGCCAAGATGCTTCCGGGGTCTGCAGGGCAGAGGCTGACCGACTTGCCGCCACACCTCCACACACTGACCCAGCAGGAGGCCCGGCAGAGCTCGCTGGCTCGCTTGGGTTTGTCTTCCACAGTGTACATGGACCGGGGCAGAGAACCCCGGTGGAAGGGCATCGGGAGGGAGCAGCCCTGTCTGACCCCCCCCCCCATCTCCTGCCTGTCTCTTCCAGGGCTCCACACCCTGCAGTGGATGTTCGGCTGTGAGCTGAGGAGCGATGGGAGCAAAGGAGGGTACATGCAGTTCGGCTACGACGGGAGGGACTTCCTCAGCCTGGACAAGGAGCATCTCAGGTGGACGGCGGCCGATGCCACAGCCCAGCTCACCAAGCGGAAGTGGGAGGCCGAACCTGCCATTGCTCAGGGATGGAAGGCCTACCTGGAGGGGGAGTGCGTGGAGTGGCTGCGGAGATACCTGGAGTACGGCAAGGAGACCCTGCAAAGGACAGGTGTGTGGGGAGACGGAGGTGCCTTGGGGGGCAGTCCTTCTCCCCTCCCCTTGTTCATCACTGGGCAGAAGAGCGGGAAGAGGGCAGGAGCGTACCACTTCAGCCCGCACTGGGGGGGAGCTCTTCTTTTGAATGCCCCTCCCAGATTTTCACTCTCTACATCCTGCCCAGAAGTCAAAAAGTATCAGAGTACTTTGGTTAAAAAGTTTAACGCCCCTGCTGACTGTATCTGAGCATGTGCAGAGTTTCTTCAATTGGGAAAGATTGCTAAATGTAGAATGCTTTGGTACAGCAGCTTCCTATAAAACATACAAAAATCGCTGAGCACATCGTGTTTTTCTGGATCTGAAAGGCTGAACAGGCTCGATGGCAATCTTGAGATGGCATCCCCTCCCAGACTGTCNCCAACTACAAAGCCACAGCCCATGTGCAGAGACTTTTATGACCTGCTTGTCACATGCACGATTACAGAGTGTTAAGTTTCCAGATAATGTTAGTACAATCGCATCCTGACGTCTTTAGGCATGACATAATGTTCTAAACCAACCAGAAATACAGGTAACAATAGTATTGAGCAGGACAGAGCAGCCATGCTAAAAGGGCTTTTAAGCAGCATGAAACCACAAAGCACATCAAAGCACCAAGAGCTGCAGTTCCAGCCTGACCCTCTGGGGGAGCCAGCGCGCTGCTCCCGCCCTTCGATGGAGGGGGTGGCGGGGCGAATTCGCTCCAGGCAGGGATTTCTCCTCAAGTCCCCGTTTGAGCATGTTCAAAACATTTAAAAACAGAAAATATTTGGGTGCCTGGGAACTCCTTTCTTTGGAAGATTTGTTTTCTGGGCATGCTGAAGGTGTGGGGCAGCCCCTCTCGGGAGAGCATTGAGAAGGCCCCATGAAATCCTGACCTGCTATTCAGATATGCCCCATTCTGCCCATCACTGGAGAGATTCTGCTGGCAGTAATAGCATCGAGTTTGCCCACTTTGCAGAGCCCCCCGAAGTGAAGGTGACTCACCAAAAGTCATCCACGGAGAACGTGGAAACCCTTGTCTGCCAGGCCCACGGTTTCTACCCCAAGGAGATCGAAGCCGCCTGGACCAGAGACGGGGAGAACTGGGAACATGGGACCTTCTGTAATCGTGTGGCCCCCATTCCGGATGGGACTTACTACATCTCACTCTACACGGACGTAGAGCCCGAGGAACGGGGCCGCTACCGGTGCCGTGTGGCCCATGCCGGCCTGTCGCAGCCTCTGGCCTTGGCCTGGGAGGGGCCTGCGGGTGAGAGATGGCTGGCGGGGGGGAGAAGGGGCAGGTCGGGCGCTGGAAGTTGTGTTTCCCCTGAGAGAGATGGGAGAATCCAAAAGGAGCCCCATGTGTGGTTTGGGGTGCAAAGCAAGGGATTGAAGTTAATGGGGAGGGAGGGGGTGATTCTTGGCAGGAGAGTTGGAAGATTAGTCCCGGGAAGGAGATGCTCTGTCTCTGGCTGAAGTCACGGCAAGGATGGGGCCAGTTCAGCCCTCAGATGCCCAAAGTTGGACCGTTGCAGATGGCCATGCGATGCCTTCCTTAATAAAAGCCATGCAGGACTGAATAGCTAGACAAGCCTTGGGGGGGTAATATGTGGCCTGGGGGGACGTGGCCTTGCATGGTGCTGCTGCCGCCGCTGCCCCTACACTGCGGAAATTTGGCGGAGTTGTGGCCAAAACGTGGGCAGTTTGCCACTGAAAGAAGGCAGCAAGTGGCTCAAGCTTCTGAATGGCCGCTTTCCTCTCTACGGGGGTTTGCTGCCGAATTTGGAACGCAAACCGCCATTGTGCTGTTCCTGGGGGGCGAGTGCTGCAGCAGGAGGGGGGCACGCAGGGTCTCTGCGTTCGGCTGGGACGGCTGCCGCTGCCCCAGACGTGTGTCTGTCCCCTTTCAGGGAACATGTGGATCATTCTAGGAGCCGTCACAGGGGCTTTGGTTCTCCTGCTGCTGGTTTTTGCAGGCATCGTCATGAGTAAGTAAGCTGGGGCTGCCTTTGCTGGGCTGCATGTGGACATGCGTCACTCTGTCGGTGGCCCTCACTAAGAAACGGTGGATCGTGGCCCCTCCATGCAGGAGGCAGCCCCAAAAGGCGCCTCCCTGAAAGTAGCTTCAGGAGCAGGAGCAGGGAAAGACCCGAAGGAAGGCCGTGGGTCGCTGCCCCCTGCGCGGGAACGGCCTCCCGGTGTCCACCCACATTGGAGAGGGAA
This sequence comes from Varanus komodoensis, assembly GCF_004798865.1. NCBI lineage: Eukaryota > Metazoa > Chordata > Lepidosauria > Squamata > Varanidae > Varanus > Varanus komodoensis. The sequence goes on along the minus strand of NW_025335741.1, from coordinate 20,881 downwards.
CCCCCAGGACTGCAGCGGCACCCCAAAGTCCACCAGCCACCACAGAGCACCTTGAATCAGGCTCCCTATTTTCTCACCTGGGGTCCTGCCTGATAGTGAACCTGTGAAGTCTGGAACAGAAGACCCAAATCCCAGGGGCTGGAAGGCTCCGGAGTGTCTCTGGGTTTGGCGTCTCTTTTCCACTGCCAGGATTTTCACCAGGATTCTCAATATATTTAACTCTAGTGAGGTCTTGGGGATGCTTCTGAAATTTAACAGCCTGCATATCTTTTTTTACTATTAATTTAAGGGGCTCTTTCCTTTCCCCCATGAGCTCTGGCTGGCCCCAGATTCTGGGGGAAACTCTTCCATACTTCCAGGCAGTCCAGCACATGACATTGGAAGTTGTCTGCATATTTGTTTGGAAAAAAATAGATTTCCAGGGTCCCCTATGTGGATCCTGTCTCAAATTACTCCTGGCAGTAGTCAGAAGAAGACTTAGGAAGAACATGGCTGGGGTTTTCTATGTTGCAAAAGGCTTGATTCATTGGGATCTCTTCCAGCTCTCCTTTTCTAATTCTGTCTCCGCAGAGAAACGACGAACCAGCAACTCCCACACACAACAGTCACGTGAGTATCACCTCTCTCTCTGAAGGATCGAAATGACCATTGAGGAGAAATGTTAGATTCCCTAGAGGGATGAAATGCAGTTGCTGGTTGCGTGTGTTTCCAGGCATTCTGGCGGCTTCCA
>NW_025335741.1:19007-20032 GCF_004798865.1 Varanus komodoensis | reverse complement strand
AGAGGCAGAGACGCCCTCTGGACTTTCTTCCATGTTTTGAATGGTGCGGCTTTGGCCGGAGCTTCGTTTCGGCAGGTGAACCTGTCCCGGCTCTCCCCTCATTCACGATAAATTTGTTGTGGGGCAAAAGAATAGCAACACCATTTGCGGAAATAGGAAACGCTCCTTGAAGCAGCATTCAAGCCACAGAAAGGGTTGCTTCCACGAGGCCGTCCGCTACTTCTGTGGCAACTCTTCCACTCTTCCAGGCGGCCCTGTGCATGGTGTGGCCAGCCCTCTGCGTGTGCGTTCTTGAAAAATCGGGTTTCCAGGCTCCTGTGTGTGGATGCTGCCTCAAATGGCTCCCGAGGGTGGTCAGGCGGAGACTTAAGGAGAACATGGCTGGGGTTTTCTATGTTGCAAAAGCCTTGGTTCCTGGGGGGAGGCAGGGCTTCTCCAGGAGTCTCTTCCAGCTCTAATGGTCTAATTCTGTCTCTGCAGAAGAACAGGGAGACAGCGAGTTGCTCGAATGGCAGCCACGTGAGTATCGTCTCCCTCTCTGGACCTTTAATTCCATTGAAGAGAAGTTGATAGATTCTGCAGAGAGAGAAAATGCAGGTGCTGGGCTTGTGTTTCCGGGCATTCCGGCTGCCTCAATCCAGTACCCATTTCAACCCTCCCTTACATTCCCAGTGCATCTGCCATTAGTTTTATTCTCCCCTGCAGGACGTCTCTCTCCAGGGGGCAGCAGCGTGAGCCCCCCACACCAAAGGCTTGCTGTGGGCTTCCCATTTCCTGCTCGCCTTTAACCCTGGGCGGATTCACGCAACAGGAGCCGTCTGGGACTTGTGCTCCCTGACTTTCTCTCGGTGGGAGCAGCTCAGTGGGGCCCGTGACCCAGGGAGGTTTGTGCTGCCTCCCTGCAGGCCCTCCAGCTGCCCCTGGGCAGCCCCCTGAGAGGGAGGGTCTGCCTGAGTCCTGCCCTGAGCAGGGACTGGCCTGATGGCCCTCCGGCCCCTTCCAGCCGCACCTCCTGTGCTTCTGTG
>NW_025335741.1:16894-18093 GCF_004798865.1 Varanus komodoensis | reverse complement strand
AGAGGCAGAGACGCCCTCTGGACTTTCTTCCATGTTTTGAATGGTGCAGCTTTGGCCGGAGCTTCGTTTTGGCAGGTGGACCTGTCCCGGCTCTCCCCTCATTCACGATAAATTTGTTGTGGGGCAAAAGAATAGCAACACCTGAGCAGGGACTGGACCTGATGGCCCTCCGGCCCCTTCCAGCCGCACCTCCTGTGCTTCTGTGCCTGGGGCACCTGCTGCCCGGCCGGCTTGTCTTTCCCGCAGGCCGGAAGCAGCCTGTTCTTCCAAGCTGGAGCTCCTCGAATCAGGCTCTTCAGGGAACGTGCTTGTCCCGGATGACCAAAGCTGGCGATCCACTGGATCTTCAGCCATCAGCCTTTCCCTGCTCCTGTCCCTCTTTCCCTCCTGGAGGAGAATGTGAAGCATCGCAGAGCAGCTTCCATCAGTGCCAACAAAAGGGCTTTATCTCTTGTGTTTCTGTATCGTCCGATGGTTTAAAGTTCTCCCAGCGGTTTGCAGCTGGTCTGTTCGCAACGGTTCGCCTGTCTCTTGCACTGCTGCCCGTCTCATGCCCAGGCCTCCTGCCCAGGCCTCCAGCACAGCACAGCCCCCGACCTGCGACCCACGCCGGCACAGCACAGCCCCTGATCTGTTTCATAAATGCAATGCACTATAGTCTTTTAATATGCAGCATAAAGATAAAAAATTATATATACAGTGTTATCTTCATTTTAGATGTGAAAAGGGTTTTTCGGCTCTAGGTGTTTTCTTTATTTATTTATTTAGAAAATTTCTAGGCTGCCCCATTCGCCGAAGCCTCGGGGCGGCTTACAAATAAATAAGTTAAAATACATAAATAGCAATATAAAATACACGTAACTGTATAAAATAAGTCGCCGTGGCCAAAAAACTTTAAAATAAAAATAACATTAACAATCAAAATGACTCTTGAATAAAAAGGTCTTCGCCTGGTGCCGAAAAACAAATAACAACGGCGCCAGGCGGACCTCTCTGGGGAGCGCATTCCATAGATTGGGCGCCACCGCAGAGAAAGCCCTCCTCCGAGTACCTATCCTCCTAATTTCCGTCACAGAAGGTTCCTGGAGAAGGGCCTCTCCCGCTGATTTCAGGGGGCGGGCGGGCATATATGGACATAAGCGCTCCTTCAGGTAGCCAGGACCCAAGCCGTTTAGGGCTTTATAAGTGATCACCAACAC
>NW_025335741.1:14177-16878 GCF_004798865.1 Varanus komodoensis | reverse complement strand
GACTTTTCTGTGGGAAACGGGTCCAAATGGCTCTTTGAGCGTAAAAGGTTGCCGACCCCTGGCCAAGGCCCTCGCCTCGCCTGGCCTCTGCCTCCTCCCTGGTTCCCAGATAATGAGCGGCATAGCCCCACAGCAGCAGGGGCTGCAGGTTTTGGGGCAGGGTCTTCCCTCGCTGCTCCCGTCTGGCTGTCTGTGCTGGCTCCTGTTGGAAAAGAGGGCCGAATAAATCCTATTCAAACCTCAGGAGATAAGGGGGGTTTTGGAAGATAAGCATAGTGCAACTCAGGAATCCATTTGAAATGTCAGCTGAAACTATGGATATTTCCTTCCCTCTCCCTGGCTATGGGCCAAGAGCAGACAGGAAGAATTTGGGGTCTTCATTCAGTCAAATTCATTCACATTGTTGTTATCTGATCTCTTTTGGAATTTACAGCTTGTCAGGAAGCAGCTATTTGTCATCCTTTACTCAGGGACTCAGACTTTCTGAATGTAATACAAGACCTTACGATAGCCCAAATTTACATGTCTAAGTAGACCCGGTGATGGATCTACGCCTCTGGAAGTTACTCCACCGATACGTCAAAATTGCCTTTTGAGATAGTGTAATCTTATTTTTCTGTATGATTGACTGACATTCCTTTATCTTTTCTGCATATGCTGACCGCAGAACTTTATTGTAATACCTGTATTCTGTCCTTAATTGCTCTGTACCTGTGTACGTGACCAAGAGGGTATAAAATACCATGTAATTGTATTAAAACTTGGCAGCAAGTTCACCTCTGCCTGCCCGGTAACGCCTTATCGTGAGTCTACCGCGGGAACCTGGGCCAAACAATAAAGCCACGGATGTTCATAACGATTGATCTTTCCCATGAACCAGAGTTTTATTCCCTCCTCACAAACTGAGATTCCGGGATTCTGACACTCCCCAAAGCACTGAGAGCTTGACAGGTAAGAGCCAACGCTTGAAGCGAGTGTCGAGAACCAAATCGAGAGCCAGCTGGCACCAGTGTTCTTGACACACGACTGAAGGAATCGGGTCCAGGTTGCACACACCAGCACCAGCCTGGCTCCTGCGCTTGCCCTAGCTCCAGCTTCCAGCCCTCCCAGGCCAGCCCCACAGGGGCCGTGGGGCACTGGGGCCAGGCTGTTTCTCCAGGAAAGCGCCAGTCGGAGCTGGGCAGGGGCGCTTCTGGTCACACATCCTGGGCCCGTCCCGGGGCCAGCCGAGAGCAGCGGGGCCTGCCCAGACGACTTGGCTGGTGCACGTGGACTCGCCTGGGAGCTCCCCACTTTCAAGCACCTCTGGAGCGCAGATGGGGCACTTCCAGTGGACAGCAAGGGCCTTGATGCTTTTCCTGGGCTGACGGAATTCGGTGGGACGTCAGTCGCAACCCTCTCCCCCTTGCTTTGCAAGCCGCCAGCAGCAGGGAACGCTTTCTCAGCTTCCTCTTACATGGTGCCTGGTTCACAACACCAGCAACCGCACCCCCGAAAATTGCATGGTTAACAAGGAAGGGGATTCCGCGTTTCGCCCGGCAACGTGTTGCTACTCCCCTGAATTCCAGGTTGACTCTGGGGGCCTTCCTGCCACTCCCAGCCCTTTCCCTGAGCTTGGCTGCCTTCGTCCTGCACGGAGCGTGAACCCCCAAAGCTTTTTCTTTCTCAGTCGGCAGAAGTCCTATGCAGAAAGCAGCCACGACAACCCCCTGCGGTTGCAGAGGAGAGCCAGCTGTCTGCTGCATGTGTGGGTCAAGACGGGCTGGCCCTCGCCCCGGACGGCACGTGTGTCTCCCGCCCCACGAGGAGATGTCCAGAGAGGCAGCTGTGGGCCAGGGCACAGGCTTGGCTGCAGTGGGGAAGCTGCTCTCTGGAGCCACAGCCCCTCCTGTCCCACAACGGCAAGCGTGTGGCCCCCCGAGCCTGCAAGGGTTCCCTTTCCCTGGCCCGCGTGCCCCAGGTCAGGCTGCCAAGCCCCAGGGAGCCCCTCTCGCGTTCCTGGCACCCCGCAAAGCTCGCTGGCAGCCTGTTCCTGGGCCCATTGCTCCTCCTTCCCCGCCTGAGCGCTGGCCAGGCTCGTGCAGAGACATCCAAGAGGCAGATTTCCCAAAAGGAACACGCCCCACACACCCATCCTGGCACCCGGCAAGCCACACCGGTTCCTTGGTTCAGACGTGACCCGCAATTCTCTGAAGAGGCTCTGAATCTCCAGTGTGGGGAGGGAAGATGGGCCAGGCTTTGATACCCGCCCCCCCCCCCCCCAAGATGGACCGCGATGTGGTGGGACCATGCGCCGTTGCTCCCCGGCTCTGCAAAGAGGAAGGCGGCACAAGGAAACCTCGTTTCCCTGCGACAAGCATAAGAACATGCCCTATTCACAAAGGAGAGCGGGGGCCTTTCTTCGAGAAAAGAGCTATGGATCAAACGGTAAAGTATGCATACTTAAACCTGCACGCCTTGATAAGCACTTAATTGAGCATGTTTATGCTTGAGTTAATTGGAAGGATGTTGTTAGAGTTAAAGAGGTAGAATCAGAGGTAACGCCTCAGAAATGCACATTTCTTGTTCTAGTGGTGTTTACAGAAAGTCACCGGACTGGGTTACCCCCTGCTCCTGTGCTTCTGTGCCTGGGGCAGCTGCTGCCCGGCTGGCTTGTCCTTTCCTGCAGGCGGAAACAGACTGGGCACCTCCAGACAGGCTG
>NW_025335741.1:6893-13063 GCF_004798865.1 Varanus komodoensis | reverse complement strand
GCTGACCGGGGGCTCAGGAGCAGCCCTGCCCACATGGTGCCCAAAGCGACCCTCACGGAGCTCAGGGAGAGCTGCCGGTGCACCAGCTCCAGCTTCCGAGCCTTCCCAGGCCAGCCCCTGTCAGAATCTCAGAATCATAACTTGAGAAGAGGGAATAAAACTCGGGTTCGTGGGTTTCTTGTTAGGCATTGTACCGGAAAATATGAGCAAACAAGAAATGTATTTGATACTACATTTAATCACAGCAGCGAGGATTGCACTAGCTCAATACTGGAAGAGTGAGGAACCACCCACTGAGCAACTGATTTTAAAAAAGATTCTGGATTGTGCAGAAATGGACAGATTGACTCTGTTATTGAAGGAGAAAGAAGATACTGACTTCTATCAAACTTGGGACTTATTTTACGATTGGCTGGAGAAACGGGACTTGGCTTAGATTTAAAGATGTCTTTAGATTTTTATAAATATGATTATAGAATGTTTAAAAGATATGTTATAGGGGGCTGACCCAGTATGTCCGATGTATTTGATGATCAATCACTTTTTAGTTTTTAGTTTAAAATCTTAATAAAAACGTGCAAAAAAAAAAAAAACCCTCGGGTTCGTGGGAAAGACCAAGCGTCCAGACCATCTGAGGCTTTATTGAATTTACCCCAAGGTTCCCGCGGTACTCATGATAATGCATGCATTACCGGTCAGGCAGAGTGAACTCTGCTGCCAAGCTTCAACACAACTAGAGAGTTTGTATATACTCCCAGTCACATACAGGTACAGAGCAATTGATGACAGAATGCAGAGATTAGAATAAGATTCTGAGGTCATCACATACACAACAGATAAAGAAATGTCAGTCAATCACACAATAACAATGAGATTACAATATTTCTAATTGCCTGTATTGACACTTTAGTTCAGTAGCTTGAACCCATCTCCAGGTCTGCTTAGACATGTAAATTCAAGCTACTGAAACTATGCATGAGCTCAAGACTCTTATCTAGACTCGAGACATTCTGAATTGGCCAGGGCACATGGAGCCTCTGGGCTATCAAGATGCTTCCTTGTAAACTGAATTCGGAACAATGATTATTTACAATGTATATTTGGACTAAATGGCCTGTCTACTGTAGCTTGCAGCTAAAGGTGAGAGGAAGGAGCGGGGGATGAATGCCATTTTAAACAGTGACTTAGCTTGGTTTTGAGAAGGAAGACAGGATTTGATCCCACAATGCAAAAAGCACACACAAAAGTAATGCTTTTCAGACAGGATTGACCCAAATTTTCCCAACACCCCACAGAGACCGTGGGGCACTGGGGCCAGATGGTTTCTCCAGTTAGAGCTGGGCAAAGGTGCTTCTGGCCTCAGCCCCAACAGACCCTCCAGGAGAGACACCCATCCAGAAGCCCCCCCCCCCTCCCCTGCAGGGGTCCTTCTGAGGGGCTGGCTGTACTTTGAACTGGCGTTTGGCAAACGGCTCCTTCCCGCCCCAGCCTTCCCCCGAGTCTGGTGGGGGTTGCTCTGCCCTGCTTTGCCGGCTGCCATTTGCACTATGAGGTGATGCCCAAAGACTGTGCTTCAGAGATTTCAGATGCCTGATGCAGATTATTGCTATCACCCCAGTGGCTCTCCGGACTTTCAGGCTGTGCCTTCCCTGGCCCTGCCTGCTGAGGACCCTTTTACTAGAAAGGCGGTGCACACGTCCCTACCGACTGGCATGGGGAGGTGAGGCAGCTTCAGCAGCAGTTTGGCAGGACGTGCTCCAAGGGAGCCAAGCTCAGGGAACCCAGGTTCCATTTAGATGCCAGGAAGCACTTCCTGAGAGTTAGGACCCCGAGGGTGTGGAATGGGCTTCCATGGAAGGTGGTTAAAGCCCCATCGGTGAGGGTGTTCAAGGACAGGCTGGACGTGCACATGGTGGGCATGTCGTGAGCGGAGCCGGCTGGAGCTGGGGGTCAGACTAGATGGCCTGGGAGACCCCTTCTGACCTGCTCTGTTTCTATGTTTGGCACATGAGTGATCCAGAGATGAAATCAACCTGGGGAACGCAGGTCCTTCCAGGAAGAGTGTCCTCGTTTTCTCCACTGAAGGTCTGGCAGGAAAAGACAAGAACTCCTTTCAGCCTTTCTAGTAGCATCCAGAATCTCTCTTCCAGTCTTCTTGCTTCATCTCTCTCAATCAAAGTTGCTCTCACTTGGGGTCTTCTGCAATCCTTCCTGTCCTGGATTCTTCTGAGCCCCCTCCCCTCCCTGACTTTCCCGAACTGAGTCACTCCCCTTAACCTTCAGTTTTCAGGTATGATCTTTTGAGCAGGATGGCAGGAACTGATTGGACGAAAGGTGATATCCATGCAAAGGATCGCTATAGCTAAAACTGTTGTTGTTATTTGGGAAGTCGTGTCCGATCCACCATGACCCCATGGACAACATTCCTCCAGGCCTTCCTGTCCTCCACCATCCCCCGGAGTCCACTCAAGCTCACACCCACTGCTCCAGTGACCCCATCCAGCCCCCTCATCCTCTGCCATCCCCTTCTCCTTTTGCCCTCAATCGTTCCCAGCATGAGGCTCTTCTCCAGGGAGTCCTTCCTTCTCATTAGGTGGCCAGAGTATTTGAGTTTCATCTTCAGGATCTGGCCTTCTAAAGATGGATAGCTAAAACTATAGGCTACAAATTCAAAGTACCAGTGGATAAATCCACATGGTCAGTTGTTCCACAAATCTATAGCCCCTGCCCTCTCTTTCAGTCCTCCATATTACCAGATTTCCTTTTCAGAAGAGGGCAGAGTCCTTCATGCAGACCAAGTGAGGAATGTCTGAGGAACAGTCTTAACTTCTTCGTCGTGGCCTCTGTGCATCACACATATGAGTACTGCGCCTGCCCAGTGCCTTTGGCCGGAAGATTGATAGCTAACTGTTTTTGGCGAGAAGCTCCACTCCCCCTCCCCCTTGTGGCCAATAAAGAGCGGAGCGTCCGCCATTTTGTTCAGTCTTTGCGACCACCGTTCGCTGTGCCTCGTGCCGCTTTCGACTTTCGCTTTGGCTATTCTTGGTTCTCTTCTTATATATTGCCCTTATACTACTTTCCCCTTACTTCGTTTCCTGCTTCTGTGTAGTTTTTCTCTTGTTATTTCTTCTTTGATCTATCAAAAAAACCCCCAAAAATATATACTTACCCTCTGCACTATCTCTCTTTTTCTTCTTTTCTTCTGCAATGGCGCATCAAGCGGCTTTCTGCAAATGTGCGGACTGTGGGTCAAAAATGGCACCTACTGACCCGCATGACCTATGCCTCCTCTGCCTTGGAGAGGGACATAGGATGGATAAGTGCGTTCATTGCCTAGCCTTCTCAAAGCAGGCTAGGAAGAACTGCGAGAACTGGCTTCGGAGGCTCCTTTGGGATAGGGCTCTGATGCAATCAGATCCGCTCGTCTCTGTCCCAAAACCTGGCTCCGCTTCTGTGGCTCCACCCTCATGCCCTTCGGATGAAGGTGCGTCCGCTTCGGTGGCCCCCTCTGCTTCACCAAAAAAGAGGCATGAGAAGCGGAAGCATGCCGAAGAGAAGCCGGCAGGCCATAAGAAGGCCAGAAAGAAGAAGGCCTCTAAGCCTCCAAAGAAGGCTAAGTCCACGGACCGTTCTCGACATCGGGACTCAGAGCCGAGGGGACCCTCGGTACCGGTGGCAGTTACGATACCGACCCCGCCCGAACCGATCCTTCAGGAGGCCATGCGCGTTACCCCTCAGGGGTCTCCCCGATGTGCGGTCGACCTCCCGCTTGCATCCCTTCTAACTCTACAGGGGGCTATCTTGGATGGGGAAATCCAGGACTCCCCTCCTAGAGCGAGGTCACTGACACCGATGCCTGCGGTGACATTGGAGACAGAAGCCGGCCTGTCCCCACCAGGGAATCAGAGGAGCCGCTTGGTAGAGCAACGCCCGGAGAGTTGGCATTGTCCCTACTACCAACCTTGGGGAGACCCGCTCTCTGTGGGGTACTACCCTGCTCCCAGGGCGCAATCCTGACCTCCGCCCCGCGACCAACCATGGTCTGTGGATTCGAGGAGGCTGCCACCTCGTTCCCCACAAAGCGGAAGCTCCTTCTCACCGGCGGAGTCATCATCTTCTGCCCCACCATACTATGGTGCTGATTCGGATGACTCTGAAGTAGACTCAACCTCCCCGGACATCGTGGTGACATCCCAGGATCCTGTGTCAACCGATGAGTCACACGTCTCCTTCGCGGAGCTGATGTCGAGGCTTGTCCAGTCCCTGGACATCGACGCTGCCCAGAGCCCGGGACCGTTGACGGACAAGTTTTCCGACGTCGTCCGCGGGGAGCAATCGATCTCCATCGTTCTGCCACTTATAACTACCCTGCGGCAGGCGATGACACAGCCCTGGGACCTACCTTCACATCCTCAGCCGACGTCCAGGAGATATGAGTCTATGTACAGGGTCCGGGAAGAAGGCATCCCCTTCCTGCTAAAGCACCCGAAACCAAACTCGGCGGTCGTTGAATCCTCGCAAGGCAGAGAGGCGAGGGGACATACGGCGCCGAGGGATAAGGAGGGCCAGAAAATAGATTCCCTGGCCAGGCGGGTCTATGCTGCCTCGGGCTTAGGACTTCGCATTTCCAACTACGAGGTGACGTTGGCGCGATATCAATATTTTATTATGCAGCACCTCCAGAACGTCGCCTCCACCCTCCCAGACCACCAGGGTGACCTTGTGAAGGTCCTAATCAAAGAAGCCATGCAGGTCGCAGTGCAGCAGTTGTCCACAGCATGTCACACGTGGACACTGACTCCCGGGCCTCAGTCGGTGCCGTTTCCCTCCGGAGACACACGTGGCTTCGGAATTGTAATTTCCCAGAGGAAACAAGCGGCGAATAGAAGAGATGCCTTTTGATGGTTCCGGGCTCTTCCATTCGCGTACCGGCCACAAACTCAAGAAACTGCACGAGTCAAGAATGACGGCGCGCAGGATGGAGATCCAGTCACACAGCAGACGTAAGTGGTCCTGGAATCGGCCATCCTACAGGCAGTCGTACCAGCCGAGACAGCTGCCGCAACACCGCCAGCAACAACAGCATCAACAGCGCCGCCGCCCTCAGCCCCAACAGTGCTTCCAACAGGGCCGCCGTCGTTTCGACGATCGGAGGCAGCACTGACGGGACTGGCGAACCACTGCTCATGCTCCTCTAATACCCTCCCCCCTCTCATCTGGGAATCAGCTTCGAATCCGACTCCCCATTTGGGAGTCCATCACATCTGACCGGTGGGTATTATCCATCGTTCAACACGGCTATCGAATAGAATTCGACATCGTTCCTCCATCGAGTCTGATCCGGTCTACTTCATGTTCGCCGGTACTTCTTGACGAAATACATCAACTTCTCCTTAAAGGAGCGATTCGTGAAGTATTTCCATCTGATGAACTTCACGGATTCTATTCCAGATACTTTACGGTCCCCAAGCGGGACGGTGGTCTACGTCCGATTTTGGATTTACGGGACTTGAATAAGTTTATTATACCGAGAAAGTTTCGTATGACTACCCTTCAAAACATTTTGCCATTGTTAAGGAGAGGGGAATGGTTTGCCTCACTGGACCTGAAGGACGCCTACTTTCATATTTCAATTCATCCAACTTACAGGCGTTTTCTCCGTTTTGCTGTTACAAACCAACTTTATGAGTTCATAGTTTTACCCTTTGGACTGGCTACAGCTCCGAGAGTTTTTACCAAATGCATGGCTCCTGTCTGTGCCTTCCTACGCCTTCAGGGCATACAAATTTACCCGTACCTCGATGACTGGCTGTTCGTCTCGCAATCCAGAGAAGGACTCCTAGACACCATCCATACAACCCATACCTTACTAGATAGTCTGGGTCTACGTATTAATACAGAGAAATCTTCTCTTCTTCCGACACAGACGCTCACCTTCATTGGAGCCCTCTTGGATTCGACGTTGGAGAAAGCCTTCCTCCCTCAGGACAGACAGCAGACTCTCGCTCGCCATATCCATCGAATCCGACGAGAGGGAACGGTTATGGCGAGATCCATCCAGAGGGTCCTGGGGTATATGGCCTCCTCGGTTGCCATAGTTCCACATGCCAGACTTTGGCTTCACCCACTACAACTATTCTTCAACAAGGTGTATCATCCACAAAGAGACA
>NW_025335741.1:3011-6835 GCF_004798865.1 Varanus komodoensis | reverse complement strand
GAAACCGACCAATCTCGTGATGGGAGTCCCCTTCAGGGTGTGACCTCCTTCGATAACTCTCGGTACCGACGCATCTCTCCTAGGATAGGGGGCGATATGCTCTGGCCTGTCTACCCAGGGAACGTGAACTCGTCTAGAATCCACGAATCATATCAACTTCCTAGAGCTGCTGGCAGTCTTCAAAGCCCTTCGTTCGTTCGAAGACCTCCTTCATCATCGGATCATTCAAATAACTTCGGACAATATAGCGACCGTTTTTTATCTGAACAAGCAAGGAGGGATGAAGTCACCGACCTTAGCCAGGCTTTCTATGAGAATTTGGGACTGGTGCATTCAGAGACACATTACTCTGATGGCCGTTCATCTGGCTGGCACAGACAACGTGCATGCGGATCTTCTCAGCAGACACATCTTCACTTCTCACGAGTGGGAACTGGATCCTCGTATGCGCAACCACCTTTTCAGGTGCTGGGGGATCCCCGATGTGCACTTATTCGCTACTTGACGGAACAGGGTATGCGAGACTTACTGTTCGAGAGCAGGAATCGGGCAAGCATCCCTAGGGGACGCATTCATGATCCCTTGGGACAACATCAACTTCTACGTTTTCCCTCCGATCCCTCTTCTGATGAGGGTCATAGCAAAGATAGTGAGCGACCGTGCATCAGGGATACTGGTTGCCCCTTGGTGGCCACGTCAAGCGTGGTTTGAGAAACTGCTCGACATCTCCTGCGGGGAGTTTCTTCATCTTCCGGCACTTCCATATCTTATAACGCAAATGGATGGCACACTTCGTCACCCGGACTTGCTCTCATTGAACCTGACAGCGTGGCGGATTCGATGATTGACCTTCCACTGGGGCCGACGACGGATTCGAGAGCCTCGAATCCGACAGCTTCTATTAATCCATTGGTATCAACGATTGCTTCGACCGCTTCGGTTCCGATTCTCGAATCCAACCATGCGGGTGCCTCTCACTGCCACAGTCTCTCCGTACCATCCGGTTCGAGACAGACCCCGTCGAATTTGAACCCAACGCTCTTGCACCCTGAGATTCAGCATATTATCGACTCTGCCCTAAAGCCGTCCACAAGGAAGTCATATACGGCTAAATGGAAACGCTTTTCCACCTTCGCCGAGTCTCATTCATTCTCCCCACTCGTCTCATCAATCGAGCAAATTCTTCAGTTCCTTCTGGAGTTGCATCACTCTGGACTGAAGCCGTCTTCTATTAAAGTGTATATGGCCACAATAGCCTACTACCGTGGCTTAGTCGACGGATCACCCCTATTTTCTCATCTTATCCTCAAGAGATTTTTGAAAGGACTGTATAATCTTAATCCATTGATTAGACCGGTTATGCCCACGTGGAGCCTTTCTGTAGTTCTAGAGGCCCTTATGGAGCCCCCCTTTGAACCTTTGGCGACTGTGGATCTCCGATTAGTTTCGTGGAAGACGGCGTTCCTTGTAGCTGTCACGTCAGCCCGGCGGGCCAGTGAACTTTGTGCCCTCCGTGTTGACCCTCCTTACCTAAACTTCCACAGAGAAAAGGTCATTTTACGTCTCGACCCATCTTTCTTGCCCAAAGTGTCTACACCTTTCCATACAGGACAAGACATTGTACTGCCTGCCTTTTTTCCATCGCCGTCAAATCCCTTGGAAAGATCCTTGCACTCCCTCGACGTTCGGCGTTGTTTAGCCTTTTATCGATCGCGAACGGAGTCTATTCGGCGATCCAATAAACTGTTCATCAAAGAGATCAGGCTAGAGATCAGGGCGACCCAGTCACTCCACAAAGGCTTTCTAAATGGATAGTCCACACTATTGTCTTGTGTTATCAGTTAGCTAAGCTCGAATTGCCTTCAGTTCCTCGAGGCCATTCTACTAGAGCTGTCGCTACATCTTCTGCTTTCGCATCCGGGGTTCCGATTGATGATGTCTGCAGAGCTGCTACTTGGGCGAATCCCTGCACTTTCGCCAAGCATTACCGTCTCGATGTTCGGGCTTGACGGGACTGCTCCTTCAGTAGAGCTGTTCTCTCCTCTGTCCTTCGATGAGGACACCTTCCCTCCTCCTTTGATGGTAAGCTTGTTAATCTACCCATATGTGTGATGCACAGAGGCCACGACGAAGAAAAGCAGGTTGCTTACCTGTAACTGATGTTCTTCGAGTGGCCATCTGTGCAGTCAGACAACCCGCCCGCCGGCCCCACTCGGTGTCGGTGAGTGGATGCATCGACAGCTCAATGTCGATGAGAGAGGGCACTTTTGGTACCGACCATCTCCTTTACGGTACCGACAAAAAAAAATAAAAATAAAAATTCCATTAAGATACTGTAAGTTCGGTCGCAAAGACTGAACAAAATGGCTGACGCTCCGCTCTTTATAGGCCACAAGGGGGAGGGGGAGCGGAGCTTCCCGCCAAAAACCGTTAGCTGTCAATCTTCCGGCCAAAGGCACCGCGCAGGCGCAGTACCCATATGTGTGATGCACAGATGGCCACTCGAACATCAGTTACAGGTAAGCAACCTGCTTTTCCATGCCATGCAGGATCTCAAAGACCTCTCCTCTCCCTGAACCGAGTGGTGCATTTGGCTCACGAACCTGTAGAACAAACTGGTTTGAGAAGATCTGCGTTATTGGTTTATTGGTTTCAGCACCCACACCACGTAACGGATCCCAAAAACTTCTGCATACGGCTTTGGAGAGCAGAAGAGGCCACATGGCTTTGCTGCCTTTTAGCCTACATGGGATTTACTGACTGTGGGAGGCATCTTGTGGATCATTGCTGTTGTCCTGCTGGCGGCTGGAGCCGTCTTCACAGAATCATAGAATAGCACAGGAAGCCGTGGGATTACAGTGGGTCTTGGCATGCAAATGAGGGAGTTGCAATGCTGTTGTCCTGGCAGCCTGATCAGCTCTTACTCATCAGCAAGACAATAGCCCTGGCAGCTTCTTGGAGGAAGCCATCAAGTCCCACTTCTTAAAGTAACAGCAAATGCCAACCAGTAACCTGGCTTGGAACTTTCCACAATGTTTTCTGATCCACAGTCCCAAAGGCTTTAGCATAGTCAATGAAGCAGAAGTAGATGTTTTTCTGGAACTCCCCAGCTTTCTCCATGATCCAGCGTATGTTGGCAATTTGATCTCTAGTTCCTCTGCCTCTTCGAAACCCTGCCTGTACTTCTGCTAGTTCTCGGTCCACATACTGCTGGAGCCCAGCTTGTAGGATTTTGAGCATCACTGTGCTGGCATGTGAAATGAGTGCAATGGTGCGGTAGTTTGAACATTCTTTGGCATTGCCCTTCTTTGGGATGGGAATGTGAACTGACCTTTTCCAGTTCTGTGGCCACTGTTGAGTATTCCAAATTTGCTGGCATATTGAGCGTAGTACTTTTACCGCATCGTCTTTAACAATTTAGAATAGCTCAGCAGGAATACTGTCACCTCCACTAGCTTTGTTGTTGCTCAGACTTCCCAAGGTCCATTTGACTTCACATTCCAGGATGTCTGGCTCGAGGTCAGTGACCACCCCATCATGGTTATCAGGGACGTTAAGCTCTTTCTTGTATAATCTGTGTAATCTTGCCACCTCTTCTTAATCTCTTCTGCCTCTGTTAGGTCCCTGCCATTTTGGTCCTTTATCATGCCCATCTTTGCATGAAACGTTCCCTTCATATCTCCAATTTTCTTGAAGAGGTCTCTGGTCCTCCCTATTCTGTTGTTTTCTTTTATTTCTCTGCACTGTTCATTCCAGGAAAGGAAAGTTCTTTCTCCCAGATGGGACTGTCCAGCAGGGGGCAGCAGAGCATCAGAAGCAATAAA
>NW_025335741.1:0-2817 GCF_004798865.1 Varanus komodoensis | reverse complement strand
TTCTGGGTCCAAGCAGGAAAGAGGCCCTTGCAGGCATGCTGTGTGACGGCACCACATCTGTCAGTGGTAAACAACATGACAAAATTGTTGCCTCTGGTCTGGTTTCTGCAGAGAGTGGAAAACATTTGGGTAGACTTCCCCCATTTTCTGTTTTGAATATTGGAAGGTTATGAATTTCCATTCTGCCCAAAGTGAACCCGAGACAACATTTAGCTGGAAATAATTTCATATCAAAAGTTTAAATTGAAAACAAGAACTTTTACAGCATCCAGAATGGAGTAAAGCTTTTTTTTAACCCTATCAATGACAAGCCCAACAAAATGTTCTTTGCAGTCGATTGAATGCTGTCATTTAATTTGCATAGCAAGGAAGGTTTGTAACGGGGGGCTGCCCTAGTGAAGGCCCCGTCCCCAGCCATAGCAAGCTCACCTTGCTGGTAAAAGGGAAAACAAGGCCTTCAAAGACGGTCCTGCATTATATAAGGGCAGACGCAAGTAGGCATTCCTTGGTGTCCAAGCCAGTGAGAGCTTCCTAGGCAAGGAGCAGCACCCAAACTGAGCCAGACACCAGTTGGCCCAGTGCTTTTGGTACCAGTTGGCCCAGCATGGGGAACCAGGCCAGATGCATTTCCTCCAGGAAAGCACCAGCTGAGCTGGCAAGGCGCTCCTGGCAGCAGCCCTTCCTGACCCTGCAGGGTGTCAGAGTCCTGGAATCTCAATTTGAGAAGGGGAAATAAAACTTGGGTTCGTGGGAAAGATCAAGCGTCCAGACCATCTAGGCTTTATTGTATTTAGCCAAGGTTCCCGCGGTACTCACACTAATGCATGCATTACCGGGCAGGAAGAAGTGAACCCTGCTGCCAAGCTTCAATACCATTACAGGGCATTTATAGGTACACAGATACAGGGCAATTGGTGACAGAATGCAGAGATTACAATAAGGTTCTGAGGTCATCACACTCAGAACAGATAAAGGAATGTCAGTCAATCACACAGTAACAATGAGATTACAATATTTCTAATTGCCTGTATTGACACTTTAGTTCAGTAGCTTGAACCCATTTCCAGGCCTGCTTAGACATGTAAATTCAAGCTACTGAAACTATGCATGAGCTCAAGAGTCTTATCTAGACTCGAGACATTCTGAATTGGCCAGGGCACATGGAGCCTCTGGGCTATCAAGATGCTTCCTTGTAAACTGAATTCGGAACAATGATTATTTACAATGTATATTTGGACTAAATGGCCTGTCTACTGTAGCTTACAGCTAAAGGCGAGAGAAAGGAGCGGGGGATGAATGCCATTTTAAACAGTGACTTAGCTTGGTTTGAGAAGTACAGGATTTGATCCCACAATGCAAAAAGCACACAGAAGTAATGTTTTTCTGACAGGATTTATCAAAATTTTCCCAACAAGGGGAAGCACCTTGTGCTCTCATTCGAGTTGCATTAGCTCTCATTTCTCTCGCAATTTCTTTCTCCACTGGCATGAACACCCAGCGGGAACAGCAGAGCATCACAAGCAGAAACATTTGGGCTTCAAGTTCTTCAAGTTGTCCTGGCTGCTGCATTCTAGCAAAGCAGCTTTATTTTTGCACACAGACACAAGGAAGAAGGGCTGCAGGGTTCTCTGGATGGGGAAAGGCCATGTCCCTAATTTGTGTTTCTTCCCTCTTTGTGGCCATAAGCTTCAAAAAGCTCGAGGGTGTTGGCAAGGTCCGGAAGGGTGCAAAACAGTGAAGGCTGCAACTCCAACCTGTCTGCACTGTGGTGCCCTGAACAGGACGCAGGACTTGGGATGAGGCAAACCAGTGCTGAGTGGAGGGGACTTCACATTGCTTGGAAGTGAACGTCCATCAACACAGCCCAAAACTGCGCTGCTTTTTGCAGCCTCAACACATAGTTGCCTCATCCTGAATTTCTGAGCTAGAAGAATCCCAGATCCTTCTCTGTTGTGCCAAGACTCCCCTTGCCCCTCTTGCAACCTTTGGTTTCTTTTTCCGAGGTGCAGAGCGTGGCAAGTGTTCCTGTTAAACTGATCCTGGCTATTTTCAGCCCAGCTTGTCCATGGTGGGGGTGAGAGAGAGAACGGAGCTGAAGGGGGGGGGGGGGGGAGATTGTGAGAAGCTCCCCAGGAACATTGGTCAGCAGCCTTTTCTCTTCAGAGTTGCCTCGTTGCGGCCTATCCGGAACCCTACGGTCTTGACTGAATTCTTCGCAAGAAGACAGTGAGCAGGGCAGCGAAAGCGTGCGATTTCAACGGGTCCGGCTTGTTCTGATACTTTTTCTGGCGCTCACAGGAAGCAGAGCGGTGTCTTTTGCCCCTCCCCACCCAGTTCCCCCTTCGTATGAATCCCGCCTTCTCCCGCGCATGGAACTTCGCGGAAAGCCAAGAGGAAAAACACGGCGAACCGGGCGGAACTCACAGCCTGCCGCGGGGCGTTCCGCCCGGCAACCGCTGTCGAGTCCCGCGGGCGCCTTCCGATTGGCTAAGTGTTCCCTCTCGGCCAATCCGGATCCTCCGGGCACCGGCGCCCTCCTGCTCCGCCTTCCCGGCTCCGGGGCTGCGCGAAGACAGGCGTCGAGGAGCGGATGGCGCTTCCCCGGCTCTGGGGGGCGGCCGTCCTCCTGCTGGGGGTCCCCGCGCCGCCTCCGCCGCCGCCCGGGGCTCGCGGTGAGTCTCCGCGCGCGCCGCTTCCTCTGCGCCTGCCGCTGCCCGGGAGGGGACGCGGGCGAGGGGCGGCCCGGGTCAGGGCCTGTCGGAGCGGCGCGCCCCCTGCCGGGCAGCGGCGGGGCTCCGGGTGCGGCGGCCGGGCTTG
>NW_025335740.1:52562-74160 GCF_004798865.1 Varanus komodoensis | reverse complement strand
GGCGGTCCCTCCAAGCAGGCTTCCGTTTCTGCCGATACCGAGTGCGTCATGACGGGCGGAGTCCCACCCGAAGGCCAGGATTTCCCGGCCCGATCCTGACCGTGAGGGAAAAGATGTACGGAAAACAGTGCGAAGTGCGCGCTCCTAGTTGTCTTTGAGAAGCTGTTCTTCGTGCAGACTTCTGTTTGCGCCGTTCCGAGCGCGTTACGATGGTCGGAGGCCCGCCCGGAAGCCGCGATTTCCCGGCCCGGCCCTGACAAAGGCCCAAAAGTTTCCCCAAAAAGAGGGTGACGTAGACACACCTAGTCCCCTTTGAGACGCTGTCCCTCCGTGGAGGCCTCCGCATCCACCCGTTCCGAACGCGTTCCGATGGTCGGAGGACCGCCCGGAGGTCGCGATTTCCCAGTCCCACACTGAAAGAGGGCCAAAAGATGCCCCGAAAAGAGGGTGACGCGGACACACATAGTCCTCGTTGAGATGCTGTCCCTCCACGCAAAATCCGTTTCCGCCCGTACTGGGCGCGTTCAAACAGTCGGAGGCTGCCCGGAGCTCCTGATTTCCTGGCCCCAGTCTGACAGAGGGGCAAAAGTTGCCCCGAAAAGAAGGGACGCCCGCGCACCTAGTCTTCTTTGAGACGCCCTCCATCTCTCAGTCCTCCGTTTCAGCCAGTTCCGTGCGCGTTCCGACGGTCGGAGTCCCCCCCGGAGGCCGGGATTTCCCGGCCATACCCTGACAGAGGCCCAAAAGTTTCCCCAAAAAGAGGGTGACGCGGACATGCCTAGTCCCCTTAGAGACGCTGTCCCTCCACGCAGAAATCCGTTTCGGCCCATTCCGTGAGCGTCCTGATGGTCAGAGGCCCGCCCGGACGCCGCAATTTCCCGGCTCCACCCCGACAGAGGGTCAAAAGTTGCCCTGAAAGGGGGGCGATGCACACGTACCTAGTCCTTTTGAGATGCTTTCCCTCTGCACAGGACTCTGTTTGCACACATTCCGAGCGCATTCCAGTGGTGGGAGTCCAGCCCGGAGGACGCGAATTCCCGGCCCCACCCTGACAGATGGGCAAGACTTGTCCCGAAAAGAGGGCCACGTGGACTCAGCTAGTCTTCTTTGAGACGTTGTCCCTCACGCAGCACTCCGTGTCCGCACTGTCCGAGCGCATTCTGACGGTCGGGGGCCCTCCTGGAGGCTTCGATTTCCCGGACCCACACACAAAATGGGCAAAAGTTGCCCCGAAAGGAGGGCGACGCGCGCGCCCCTAGTTTTCTGTGAGAAGCTGTCCCTGCGCAGGCCTCCATTGCTGAGCATTCCGAGCGCTTTCCGAAAGTCGGAGGCCCGCCAAAGCATGGGATTTCCCGGCCCCACCCTGACTTGAAGGCAAAAGTTGCCCCGAAAACAGGGCGACGCGCGCGCACCTAGTCCACTTTGAGACACTTTCCCTCGGGAAGGCCTCTGTTTTCGCCCATTCTGAGAGCGTTCTGACGGTCGGAGGCCCGTCTGGAGACCGTGATTTCCCGGCCCCACGCTGACAGTGGGGCGAAAGTGCCCCAAAAACAGGGTGACGCACGTCCACCTAGTCCCCTTTGAGACGCTGCCCCTCGTGCAGGCCTCCGTTTCCACCCGTTCCGAGCACTTTCCGACGGTCGGAGGCCCGCCAGGAGGCCACGATTTCCCGGTAAAACCCTGACAGAGGCCCAAAAGTTTCCCCAAAAAGAGGGTGATTCGGACACACCTAGTCCCCTTTGAGATGCTGTCCCTCCGCGCAGGCCTCCGTTTCCGGCCGTTCTGAGCACGTTCCGACGGTCGGAGTGCCGCCTGGAGGCCGTTTTTTCTCAGCCCCACCCTGACAGAGGCCCAAAAGATTCCCCAAAAAGAGGGTGATGAGGACACCCCTAGTCCCCTTTGAAAAGATCTCCCTCTGCGCAGGCCTCTGTTTCTGCCCGTTCCAAGCACGTTACGAAGGTCGGAGGCTTGCCCGGAGGCCGCGATTTCCCGGCCCCATGCTGACAGTGGGGAAAACGTTGCCTCGAAAACAGGGTGACGTGCGTCCACTTAGTCCTCTTAGAAATACTGTCCCTCCGAGCAGGCCTCTGTTTCCACCCATTTCTAGTGCGTTCCGACGGTCGGAGGACCACCAGAGGCCGCGATTTTCCGGACCCACCCTGACAGAGGCCCAAAAGTTTCCGCAAAACGAGGGTGACGCGGACACACCTAGTGCCCTTTGAGACGCTGTCCCTCCGCCCAGAAATCCTTTTCCGCCCATTCCGTGCGCGTTCCGACGGTTGGAGTCCAGTCCAGAGGAGGCGATTTCCCGGCCCCACCCTGACAGAGGTCCAAAAGTTGCCCAAAAAAGAGGGTGACCCGGACACACCTAGTCCCCTTTCAGACGCTGTCCCTACGCGCAGGCCTCAGTTTCTGCCCGTACCGAGCAAGTTCCCACGGTCGGAGGACAGCCCGGAGGTTGCGATATCCCGGCCCACCCTGACAGAAGGCCAAAAGTTGCCCTGAAAAGAGGGGGATGTGCACGCACCTAGTCCTCTTGGAGACGCTGTCCCTCCGTGCAGGCCTCCGTTTCCGCTTGTTATGAGCGCGTTGCAACGGTCGGACGTCCACCCGGAGGCCGCGATTTCCCGCCCCGACCCTGACAGGGGACAAAAATTGCCCCCAAAGTGGGTGACGGGACACACACCTAGTCCTCTTGGAGACGCAGTCCCTCGGCGCGGGCCTTCACTTCCTCTTGTTCTGAGCGCGTTCCAACTGTCGGACATCCGCCCGGAGGCCGCGATTAACCGGCCCCACTCTGACAGTGGGGCAAAAGTTGCCCCGAAAAGAGGGTGACGCGGACACACCTAGTACCCTTTGAGACGCTGTCCCTCCGCGCAGTAATCCGTTTCCACCCGTTCCGAGTGCATTCCGACGGTCGTATGCCGACCCAGATGCCGCGATTTCCCGGTAAAACCTGACAGAGGGCCAAAAGTTGCCCCGAAAAGAGGTTGACGCGGATACACCTAGTCCTCTTTGAGATGCTGCCCCTCCGCGCAGGCCTCCGCTTCCGCCCGTTCCGAGCACGTTTCCGATAGACGCAGGCCTGCCCGGAGGCCGAGATTTCCCGGCCCCACGCTGACAGGGGGGCAAAAGTAGCCCCGAAAAGAGGGTGAAACGGACACACCTAGTACCCTTTGAGACGCTGTCCCTACGCCCAGGAATCCGCTTCCGCCCGTTCCGAGCGCGTTCCGACTGTCGGAGACCCGCCCGGAGGCCTAGATATCCCAGCCCCACGCTGACAGTGGGGCTAAACTTGACCCGAAAGCAGGGGGTTGCGCACGCACCTAGTCCTATAGGAACGCTCTCCCTCCGCGCATGTCTCCGTTTCTACCCATTCGAGCACGTTCTGATGGTCGGAGGCCCGCCTGGAGGCCGCGAATTCCCGGCCCCACTCTGACAGAGGCCCAAAAGTTTCCCCAAAAAGAGGGTGACGTGGCTAGATGAGGTCCTCTTTGAGATGCTTTCCTTCCGCGCACGCCTCCATTTCCGCCCTTTCCGAGCGGGTTCCAACGGTCGGAGGCCCGCCCGGTGGCGGCGATTTCCCGGCCCCAGCCTGACAAAGGGGCAAAAGTTGACCCGGAAAGGGGCCATGCAAGCACACTTACTCCTCTTTGAGAAGCTATCCCTCCACGCAGGGCCCCGTTTCTGCCTGTTCTGAGTGCGTTCCGACGGTCGGAGGCACTCCCGGAGGCCGTGATTTCCCGGCCCCACTATGACAGAAGGGCAAATGTTGCTCCGAAAAGAGGGCCACGCGGACATACCTAGTTCTCTTTGAGACGCTGTCGCTCCACGCAGGCCTCCGTTTCCTCCCGTTCTGAACACGTTCTGACGGTCGGAGGCCCGCCCGGAGGCCGCAATTTCCCAGCCCACCGAACAGAGGGGCAAAAGTTGCTCCGAAAAGAGGGCCACGTGGATATACATAGTCCCCTTTGAGACGTTGTCCCTCCGCACAGGCCTCCGTTTCCGCCCGTTCCGAGCACGTTTCCGACAGACGCAGGCCCTCCCGGAGGCCGCTATTTCCCGGCCCCACCCTGACAGAGGCCCAAAAGTTTCCCCAAAAAGAGGGTGATGAGGACACCCCTAGTCCCCTTTGAAACGCTGTTCCTCCGCGCAGGCCTCTGTTTCTGCCCATTCCGAGAACATTACGACGGTCGGAGGCTTGCCCGGAGGCCGCGATTTCCGGCCCCACGCTGACAGTGGGGCAAACGTTGCCTCGAAAACAGGGTGACGCGCGTCCACCTAGTCCTTTTTGAGACGCTGTCCCTCTGCGCAGGCATCCATTTCCACCTATTCCTAGTGCATTCGGACGGTCGGACGACCGCCAGAGGCCGCGATTTCCCGCCCCGACCCTGACAGTGGGCCAAACGTTGCGCCAAAAAGAGGGTGACGGAAAACACACCTAGTCCACTTGGAGACGCTGTCCCTCCACGCAGGCCTCCGCTTCCACCTGTTCCGAGCGCGTTTCAGACGGACGTAGGCCCGCCTGGAGGCCGAGATTTCCCGACCCCACGCTGACGGGGTGCAAAAGTTGCCCCAAAAAGGGGGTGACGCGGACACACCCAGTCCTCTTTGAGACGCTGTCCCTCGCGCAGGACTCCATTTCCGCCTGTTCCGAGCACGTTCCGACGGTCGGAGGCTTGACCGAGGCCGCGATTTCACGGCCCCACGCTGACAGTGGGGCAAACGTTGCCCCGAAAACAGGGTGACGCCGACACACATAGTCCTCTTTGAGACACTGTCCCTCCGCACAGGCCTCTGTTTCCGCCCATACCGAGCACGTTACGACAGTCGGAGGCCCCCCAGAAGGCCGGGATTTCCCGGCCCCACCTTGACAGAGAGGCAAATGTTGCCCGGAAAACAAGGGCGACGCGCGCACACCTAGTCCTCTTTGAGACACTGTCCCTCCGCACAGGCCTCCGTTTCTGCCCATTCCGAGCGTGTTTCGACGGTCGGAGGCTTGCAAGGAGGCTGTGATTTCCTGGCCCCATGCTGACAGTGTGGCAAACTTTGCCCAAAAACAGGGGGACGCGCGTCCACCTGGTCCCCTTTGAGACGCTGTCCCTCGCGCAGGCCTCCGTTTCCACCCATTCCGATCACGTTCCGACGGTCGGAGGCCAGCCCGGAGGCCGCGATTTCCCGGCCCCACCCTGACAGAGGCCCAAAAGTTTCCCCTAAAAGAGGGTGACGCGGACACACCTACTCCCCTTTGAGACGCTGTCCCTCCGCACAGAAATCCGTTTCCGCCCATTCCGTGCGCGTTCCTATGGTCGGAGGCCAGCCCAGAGGCCGCGATTTCCCGGCCCCACCCTGACAGAGGTCCAAATGTTGCCTCGAAAAGAGGGTCACGTGGACATACATAGTCCTCTTTCAGACACTGTCCCTCGCGCAGGCCTTCGTTTCCGCCCATTGCGAGCATGTTCCAATGATCGGAGGTCCGCCCGGAGGCCGCGATTTCTGGGAACCACCCTGACAGCGGCCCAAAAGTTTCCCCAAATACAGGGTGACGCGGACACACCTAGTCCTCTTTGAGACGCTGTCCCTCCGCGCAGGCTTCGGTTTCTGCCTGTTCCGAACCCGTTATGACGGTCAGAGACCGGCACGGAGGACGCGACTTCCCGTCCTCACCATGACAGAGGGGCAAAAGTTGCCCCGAAAAGAGGGCCACGTGGACACACCGAGTCTTCCTTCAGTTGCTGTCCCTCCGCGCAGGACGCTGTTTCAGCCCTTTCCGAGCGCTTTCCACGTTTGAATGCACGCCCGGAGGCTGCAATTTCCCGGCCCCAACCTGACAGAGGGGAAAAAGTTGCCCCGAAAAGAGGGTGACGCAGACACACATAGTCCTCTGTGAGACGCTGTCCCTCCACACAGGCCTCCCTTCCTGCCTGTATCACGCGCGTTCCGAAAGTCGGCGGCCCGCCCGAGGACCGGGATTTACCGGCCCCACTCTGACAGAAAGGCAAAAGTTGCCCGGAAAACAAGGTGATGCGCGCTCCTGGTCCTCTTAGAGGGGCTGTCCCTTCGCGCAGGTCTCCGTTTGAGCCCATTCCGAGAGCGTTCCGACGGTCGGAGGCATGCCCAGAGGCCGCGATTTACCGGTCCCACCCTGACAGAGGGGCAAAGGTTGCCCCGAATAGAGGGCCAGGTGGACACACCTAGTCATCTTTGAGACGTTGTCCCTCGCGCAGGCCTCCGCTTCCGCCCGTTCCAAGTGCGTTCCGACGGTCGAAGTCCCGCCCAGAGGCCGAGATTTCCCGGCCCCACCCTAACAGAGGCGCAAAAGTTTCCCAAAAAGAAGGTGACGCGGACACACATAATCCCCTTTGAGATGCTGTCCCTCCGCGCAGAAATCCGTTTCCGCCCATTCAGTGCGCGTTCCGACGGTCGGAGGCCTGCCCAGAGGCCTCGATTTCCCGGCCCCATCCTGACAGAGGCCCAAAAGATTCCCCAAAAAGAAGGTGACGCGGACACAATTAGTCCCCTTTGAGATGTTGTCCCTCCGCGCAGAAATCCTTTTCCACCCATTCCGTGTGAGTTCCGACGGTAGGAGGCCCGCCCGGAAACCGGGATTTCCTGGCTCCACCGGGACAGAGGTCCAAAAGTTGCCCCGAAAAGAGGGTCACGCGGACATACATAGTCCTCTTTGAGACGCTGTCCTTCGCACAGGCCTCCGTTTCCACCCATTACGAGCATGTTTCGATGGTCGGAGGCCCGCCCGGATGCCGCGATTTCCCGGGCCCACCCTGACAGCAGCCCAAAAGTTTCCCCAAAAAGAGGGTGACGCGGACACGCCTAGTCCCCCATGATACGCTGTCCCTCCACGCAGAAATCCGTTTCCGCCCATTCCGTGCGAGTTCCAACGGTCGGAGGCCCGCCCGGACGCCGCGATTTCCCGGCCCCACCCTGACAGAAGCCCATTAGTTTCCGTAAAAAGAGGGTGACGCGGACACGCCTTGTCCCATTTGAGACGATGTCCCTCCTCGCAGCCCTCTGTTTCTGTCCGTTCCGAGCATGTTCCGATGGTCAGAGGCCCGCCCGGAGGCCGCGATTTCCCGGCCCCACCCTGACAGCGGCTGAAAAGTTTCCCCAAACACCAGGTGACGAGGACACACCTAGTCCTTTTTGAGGCGCTGTCCCTCGGCACAGGCCTCCATTTCCGCCTTTTCCGAGCGCGTTCCAACGGTCGGAGGCCCTCCCGGAGGCCGCGATTTCCCGGCCCCACTCTGACAGAGGGGCAAAAGTTGCTCCGAAAAGAGGGCCACGCGGACACAAATAGTTCTCTCTGAGACGCTTTTCCTCTGAGTAGGCTTCCGTTTCTGCCCATACCGAGCGCGTTACGACGGTCGGAGGTTCTCCCGAAGGCCAGGATTTCCCGGTCCGACCCTGACAGAGAGGCAAAAGACGCCCAGAAAACAGGGCGAAGCGCGTGCACCTAGTCCTCTTTGAGACACTGTCCTTCGCGCAGACCTCCATTTCTGCCCATTCCGAGTGCGTTCCGACAGTAGGAGGCTTGCACGGAGGTTGCGATTTCCTGGCCCCACTGACAGTGGGGCAAACTTTGCCCTTAAACAGCGGGATGCACATCCACCTAGTCCCCTTGGAGACGCTGTCCCTCCGCGCAGGCCTCTGTTTCTGCCCGTTCCGAGCACGTTCCCACGGTCGGAGAACCACCCGGAGGTCACAATTTCCCGGCCCACCCTGACAGAGGGGCAAAGGTTGCCCCGATAAGGGGCCATGCGCGCGCACTTACTCCTCTTTAGCTGCTGCCCCTCCACGCAGGCCTCCATTTCTGCCTGTTCTGAGTGCGTTCCGACGGTCGGAGGCCCTCCCGGAGGCCACGATTTCCCCGCCCCACTCTGACAGAGGGGCAAAAGTTCCTCTGAAAATAGGCCACGCGGGTACACATAGTCCTCTTTGAGACGCTGTCCCTCCGAGCAGGCTTCCTTTTCTGCCCATACCGAGCGCGTTACGACGGTCGGAGGTCAGCCCGAAGGCCGGGACTTCCCGGCGCGACCCTGACAGAGAGGCAAAAGATCCCCAGAAAAAAGGGCGAAGCGCACACACCTGGTCATATTTGAGGCGCTGTACCTTCGTGCAGGCCTCCGTTTCCGCCCGTCCGAGAGCGTTCCGACGGTCGGAGGCCCGCCCGTGGTCCTTGATTTCCTGGCCTCACCCTGACAGAGGGGCAAAAGTTGCCCTGAACACAGGACGACGCGGGGACACCTAGTCCTCTTTGAGACGTTGTCCCTCTAAGCAGGCCTCCGTTTCTGCCCATTCTGAGCACGTTCTGACGGTTAGAGTCCCGCCCAGGGGCCGCGATTTCCTCGCACCACCCTGACAGATGGGCAAGACATGCCCCGAAAACAGGGTGGCGCGGACACACCTAGTCCTCTTGAGACGCTGACCCTCCACGCAGGCCTCCGTTTCCGCCCATTCCGAGCGCATTCCGACAGTCAGAGGCCAGCCTGGGGGCTGCGATTTCCCGGCCCCACTCTGACAGAGGGGCAAAATTTGCCCCGAAAAGGGGGCCATGCGGACACACCCAGTCTTCTTTGGGATTGTTTCCCTCCGCGCAGGACTCCGTTTCCGCCATTTCCGAGCCTGTTCAACGTTCGGATGCAGGTTCGGAGGCTGCGATTTCCCGGCCCCGCCCAGACAGAGAGGCAAAAGTTGCCCGGATACAATGGCGACGCGAGCACCTGGTCTTCTTTGAGGCGCTGTCCCTCCATGCAGGCCTCTGTTTCCGCCCATTCTGAGCGCTTTCCGACAGTCGGAGGCCCGCCTGGGGGCCACGATTTCCCGGCCCCACCCTGACAGAGGGGCAAAAGTTGGCCCAAAAAAGGGCCACGCGGACACACATAGTCCTCTTTGCGATGCTGTCCCTCCGAGCAGGCTTCCGTTTCTGCCCATACCGAGCGCGTTACGATGGTCGGAGGTCCGCCTGAAGGCCAGGATTTCCCGGTCCGACCCTGACAGAGAGGCAAAAGATGCCCAGAAAACAGGGCGAAGCGTAAGCATCTGGTCCTCTTTGAGGCTCTGTACCTTCGCGCAGGTCTCCGTTTCCACCCGTCCGAGAGCGTTCCAACAGTCGGAGTCCCGCCCAATGGCCATGATTTCCCGGCCCCACGCTGACAGAGGGGCAAAAGTTGCCCTGAAAGGGGGGCAATGCAAGCGCACCTAGTCCTTTTGAGATGCTGTCCCTCCGCACAGGAGTCTGTTTCCACACCTTCCGAGCGCATTCCGGCGGTGGGAGTCCAGCCCGGAGGACGCGAATTCACGGCACCACCCTGACAGATGGGCAAGACTTGTCCCGAAAAGAGGGCCACGCGGACACAGCTAGTCTTCTTTGAGATGCTGTCCCTCCGTGCAGCACTCCGTTTCTGCACTTTCCGAGTGCATTCTGACGGTCGGAGGCCCGCCCAGAGGCTGCGATTTCCCGGACCCACACTCAAGATGGGCAATAGTTGCCCCGAAAGGAGGGCGACGCGCGCTCCCCTAATTTTCTCTGAGAAGCTGTCTCTGCGCAGGCCTCCATTTCTGAGCATTCCGAGCACGTTCCGAAAGTCGGAGGCCCGCCAAAGCCCGGGATTTCCCGGCCCCACCCTGACTTGAAGGCAAAAGTTGCCCCGAAAACAGGGCGACGCGCGCACACCTAGTCCACTTTGAGACACTTTCCCTCGCTCAGGCCTATGTTTTCACCCGTTCCGAGAGCGTTCTGACGGTCGGAGGCCCGTCTGGAGACCGCGATTTCCCGGCCCCACCCTCACAGATTGGCAAAAGTTGCCCCAAAATGAGGGCGACGCGCGCGCCCCTAGTTTTCTTTGAGAAGCTGTCCCTCAGTGCAGGCCTCCATTTCCTCCCGTTCTGAGCGCGTTCCGATGGTATGGGGCCCCTCCTGTGGTCCTCGATTTCCTGGCCCCACCCTGACAGAGGGGCAACAGTTGCCCAGAAAACTGGGCGACGCGGGGACACCTAGTCCTCTTTGAGACGTTGTCCCTCTAAGAAGGCCTCCGTTTCTGCCCATACTGAGCATGTTCCGACGGTCGGAGGCTTGCACGGAGGCTGCGATTTCCTAGCCCCACACTGACAGTGGGGCAACCTTTGCCCAAACACAGGGTGACGCGTGTCCACCTAGTCCCCTTTGAGACGCTGTCCTTCGCGCAGGTCTCCGTTTCCGCCCATTCCGAGCACGTTCCGACGGTCGGAGGCCAGCCCGGAGGCCGCTTTTTCCCGGCCCCACCCTGCCAGAGGCCCAAAAGTTTCCCCTAAAAGAGGGTGAAGAGGACACCCCTAGTCCCCTTTGAAACGCTCTCCCTCCGTGCAGGACTCTGTTTCTGCCCGTTCCGAGCACGTTACGACGGTCTGAGGCTTGCCCGGAGGCCGCGATTTCCCGGCCTCACGCTGACAGTGGGGCAAACGTTGCCTCGAAAACAGCGTGACGCGCATCCACCTAGTCCTCTTTGAGACGCTGTCCCTCCGCGCAGGCCTCCGTTTCCACCCATTCCTAGTGCATTCCGACGGTCGGTGGACCGCCAGAGGCCGCGATTTCCCTGACCCACCCTGACAGAGGCCCAAAAGTTTCCGCAAAGAGATGGTAACGCGGACACACCTAGTACCCTTTGAGACGCTGTCCCTCCGCGCAGAAATCCTTTTCCGCCCATTCCGTGTGCGTTCCGATGGTCAGAGACCCTCCCGGAGGCCGCGATTTCCTGGCCCACCGTGACAGAGGGGCAAAAGTTGCCCCGAATACAGGGTGACGTGAACAAACCTATTCCTCTTTGAGACCTTGTCCCTTTGCGCAGGCCACCGTTTCTGCCAATTCCGAACGCATTCTGACGGTCTGAGTCCCGCCGGCGGCCGCGATTTCCTGGACCCACTCTGACAGAGTCCCAAAAGTTTCCTGAAAAAGAGGGTGACGGTCGGAGGCTTGCCCAGAGGCCGCGATTTCCCAGCCCCATGCTGACAGTGGGGCAAACGTTGCCCCGAAAACAGGGTGACGCGCGTCCACCTAGTCCTCTTGGAGGCGCTGTCCCTCCACGCAGAAATCCGATTCCGCCCATTCCGTCCGCGTTACGACTGTCAGAGGCCCGCCCGAAGACCAGGATTTCAAGGCCCCACCCTGACAGAGAGGCAAAAGATGCACGGAAAACAGGGCGAAGCGTGCGCACCTAGTCCTCTTTGAGAAGCTGTTCTTCGCGCAGGCCTCCATTTCTGCTCGTTCCGAGCGCGTTCCGACGGTCGGAGGCCCGCCCGGAGGCCGCGATTTCCCTTCCCCACTCTGACAGAGGGGCGAAAGTTGCCCAGAAAAGGGCATGCACGAGCACTTACTCCTACTTAAGATGCTGGCCTTCCACGCAGGTCTCCGTTTGTACCTGTTCTGAGTGCATTCCGATGGTTGGAGGCCCTCCCGGAGGCCGCGATTTCCCTGCCCCACTCTGACAGAGGGGCGAAAGTTGCTCCGTAAAGAGGGCCACACGGACACACCAGGTTCGCTTGGAAACGCCGTCCCTCGCGCAGGCCTCTGTTTCGGCCCGTTCCGAGCACGTTCCGACGGTCGGAGGCTTGCCCGGAGGCCGCGATTTCCCGGCCCCACGCTGAAAGTGGGGCAAACATGTCGCATCAGGGTGACGCGCGTCCACCTAATCCTCTTTGAGACGCTGTCCATCCGCGCAGGCCTCTGTTTCTGCCGGCTCCGAGCACGTTCCGATGGTCGGAGGCCCGCCCGGAGGCCGCGATTTCCCGGCCCCACCCTGACAGCGGCCCAAAAGTTTCCACAAAAACAGGGTGACGCAGACACACCTAGTCCTCTTTGAGACGCTGTCCTTCCGCGCAGGCCTCAGTTTCCACCCATTCTGAGTGCGTTCCGACAGTCAGAGGCCCGTCTGGGGGGCCACGATTTCCCATCCCCACCCTGACAGAGGGGCAAACGTTGCCCCCAAAAGAGGGCCACGTGGGCACACCTAGTCTTCTTTCACATGCTGTCCCTCCGCGCAGGTCTCTGTTTCAGCCCTTTCCGAGCGCGTTCCACGTTTGGATGCACGCCCAGAGGTGGCGATTTCCCGGCCCCACTCTGACAGAGGGGCAAAAGTTGCCCCGAAATGGGGCCATGCACGTGCACTTACTTCTCTTTGAGACACTGTCCCTCCACACAGGTCTGCGTTTCTGCCTGTTCTGAGAGCGTTCCGATGGTCGGAGGCCCTCCCGGACGCCGCGATTTCCCGGCCCCACACTGACAGAGGCCCAAAAGTTTCCACAAAAAGAGGGTGACGTGGACACCCCTAGTCCCCTTTGAGACGCTGTCCCTCCGTGCAGGCCTCTGTTTCTGCACGTTCCGAGCACGTTCCGATGGTCGGAGACCCTCCCGGAGGCCGTGATTTCCCGGCCCACCGTGACAGAGGGGCAAAAGTTGCCTCGAATACAGGGTGACGCCGACAAACCTAGTCCTCTCTGAGACCTTGTCCCTTTGCGCAGGCCACCGTTTCCGCCAATTCCGAGCGCATTCTGACGGTCTGAGTCCCGCCGGCAGCCACACTTTCCTGGACCCATTCGGACAGAGTCCCAAAAGTTTCCTCAAAAAGAAAGTGACGCGGACACATTTAGTCCCTTTTGAGATGCTGTCCCTCCGCTCAGGCCTCTTTTTCTGCCCATTCCGAGTGCGTTCTGAAGGTCGGAGGGCCTCCTGGGGGCCGCGATTTCCCGGCCCCACTCTGACAGAGGGGCCAAAGTTGCTCCGAAAAGAGGGTGACGCGGACACAATTAGTCCCTTTAGAGACGCTGTCCCTACGCGCAGGCCTCTGTTTCTGCCCGTTCTGAGCACTTTCCCGCGGTCGGAGGACCGCCCGGATGTCGTGATTTCCCGGCCCGCCCTGACAGAGGGCCAAAAGTTACCCCGAAAAGAGGGGGAAGTGCGTGCACCTAGTCCTCTTGGAGACGCTGTCCCTCCGAGCAGGGCTCTGTTTCTGCCCATACCGAGCGCGTTACGACAGTCGGAGGCTTGCCCGAAGGCCAGGATTTCCCGGCCCCACCCTGACAGAGAGGCAAAAGATGCTGGAAATCAGGGTGAAGCGCACGCACATTGTCCTCTTTGAGAAGCTATCCTTCACGCAGGCCTCCGTTCCCACCCATTCCGAGCATGTTCCGATGGTCGGAGGCCCGCCCGGAGGCCGCAATTTCCCGGCCCCACTCAGACAGACGCCCAAAAGTTTCCTCAAAAAGAGGGCGACGCGGACACACCTAGTCCCCTTTGAAACGCTGTCCCTCCAAGCAGGGCTCTGTTTCTGCCCGTTCCGAGCACGTTCCGACGGTCGGAGGCTTGCCCGGAGGCTGCGATTTCCCAGCCCCACGCTGATAGTGGGGCAAACGTTGCCCCGAAAACAGGGTGACGCGCGTCCACCTAGTCCTCTTGGAGGCGCTGTCCCTCCGCGCAGGCCTACGTTTCCACCCATTCCGAGCGTGTTCTGACAGTCGGAGGCCCGGCCAGAGGCCGCGATTTCCCGGCCCCACCCTGACAGAGGACCAAAAGTTTCCCCAAAAAGAAGGTGACGCGGACAAACCTAGTCCCCTTTGAGACACTGTCCTCCGCGCAGTCTTCCGTTTCTGCCCATACCGAGCGCGCTACGACCGTCGGAGGCCCTCACGGGGCCGCGATTTCCCGGCCCCACCCTGACAGGAGACCAAAAGTTTCCCCAAAAGCAGGTGACGCGGACACACATAGTCCTCTTTGAGACGCTGTCCCTCCACGCAGGCTTCCGTTTGTGCCCATACCGACCGCGTTACGACGGTCAGAGGCATGCCTGAAGGCCAGGATTTCCCGGCCCAACCCTGATAGAGGCCCAAAAGATTCCCCAAAAAGAGGGCGACGCGGACACACCTAGTCCCCTTGAGACACTTTCCTTCCGCGCACGGCTCTCTTTCTGCCTGTTCCAAGCACGTTCCGACGGTCGGAGGCTTGCCCCGAGGCCGCGATTTCCCGGTCCCACGCTGACAGTGGGGCAAACGCTGCCCCGAAAACAGGGTGACGCACGTCCTCCTAGTCCTCCTAGAGGGGCTGTCCCTCCGCACAGTCCTCCGTTTACACGCATTCCGAGTGCATTCCGATGGTCGGAGGCCCGCCCAGAAGCCGTGATTTCCCGGCCCCACCCTTACATAGGCCTTAAAGTTTCCCCAAAAAGAGGGTGACGCGGACACACCTAGTCCCATTTGAGACGCTGTCCCTCCGCCCAGGGCTGTGTTTCTGCCCGTTCCGAGCACGTTCTGATGGTCAGAGGACCGCCCGGAGGCCGCGATTTCCCGGCCCCACCCTGACAGAGGCCCAAAAGTTTCTCCGAGCGGAGGGTGACAAGCACAACTAGTCCTTTTGAGGCGCTGTCCCTTCGTGCAGGCCTCCGTTTCTGCCCGTTCCGAGCGCATTCCGACGGTCAGAAACCCACACGGAAGCCGCGATTACCTGTCCCCGCCCTAATATACGGGCAAAAGTTGCCCCGAAAAGAGGGCCATGCAGACTCACCTGTTCCTCTTGGAGACGCTGTCCCTCGCGCAGGCCTCCGTATCCGCCCGTTCCGAGAGCGTTCCGACTTTAGGAGCACCACCCGGAGGCCGCGACTTCCTGGCTCCACCCTGACAGAGGGGCAAAAGTTGCCAGGAAAACAGGGCGATACACACACCTAGTCCTCTTGGAGACGCTGTCCCTCCGCACGGGAATCCGTTTCTGCCCGTTCTGAGCGCTTTCTGAAGGTCAGAGTCCCGCCCAGAGGCCGCGATTTCCCGGCTCCACTCTGACAGAGGTGCAAAAGTTGCCTCGAAAAGAGGGCGACGCGGACATAGCTTGTCCCCTTTGAGACGCTGTCCCTTCACGCAGGGCTCGGTTTCTGCCCGTTCCGAACACATTCTTACGGTCGGAGGCTTGCCCGCAGGCCACGATTTCCCGGCCCCATGCTGACAGTGGGGCAAACGTTGCCCCGAAAACAGGGTGACGCGCGTATACCTAGTCCTCTTGGAGGCGCTGTCCCTCCGCGCAGGCTTCCGTTTCCACCCATTGCGAGCGCGTTCCAACAGTCGGAGGCCAGCCCAGAGGCCGCGATTTCCTGGCCCCACCCTGATAGACGTCCAAAAGTTGCCCCGAAAAGAGGGTCACGCGGACATACATAGTCCTCTTTGAGACGCTGTCCCTCGCGCAGGCCTCCATTTCCACCCGTTCCGAGCACGTTTCGATATTCGGAGACCCGAACAGACGCCGCAATTTCCCGGCCCCACCCTGACAGTGGCCCAAAAGTTTCTCCAATAAGAAGGTGACGCGGGCACAACTAGCCCCCTTTGAGACGCTGTCCCTCCGCGTCGGAATCCATGTCCGCCGTTCCAAGTGCGTTCCGACGGTCGGAGGCCCGCTCAGAGGCCATGATTTCCCGGCTCCACCCTGACAGAGGGGGAAAAGTTGACCCGAAAACAGGGCGAAGCGCAAGCACCTAGTCCTCTTGGAGAAAATGCCCACCGCGCAGGCCTCCGTTTCCGCTTGTTCTGACCGCGGTCCGATGGTCGGACGTATGCCCGGTGGCCCTGATTTCCTGGCCACACTCTGACAGAGGGTTAAAAGTTGCCCCGAAAAGAGGGTGAAGCGGACAAACCCAGTCCTCTTTGAGATGGTGGCCCTCCGTGCAGGCCTCTGTTTCCGCCCATTCCGAGAGCATTCCGACGTTCGGAGCCCCGCACGGAGGCCCTGATATCCCGTCCCCAATCAGACTGAGGGGCAAAGGTTGTCCCGAAAAGAAGGCGACGTGCGCGCACCTAGTCCTCTTTGAGACACCCTTCATTGCTCAGGCCTCCGTTTCAGCCAGTTCCGTGCGCGTTCCGACGGTCAGAGACCCCCGGAGGCAGGGATTTCCCTGCCCCACGCTGACAGAGGGGCAACAGTTGGTCCGAAAACAGGGGGACATGCGCACCTCTTCATCTTGTAGATGCTCTTCCTCCGCGCAGGCCTCCGTTTCCACCCATTCCGAGCAGGTTCCGAAGGTCGGAGTCCCACCCGGAGGCCCTGCTTTCCTGGCCCCATTCTGACAGGGGGGCAAAAGTTGCCCTGGAAGGAGGGTGACGCGCGTCCACCTAGTCCTCTTGGAGACGCTGTCCCTCCGCGCAGGGCTCCGCCTCCACCCATTCCGAGCATGTTCCGATGGTCGGAGTACCGCCCGGAGACCGCGATTTCCCTGTCCCACACTGACAGAGGCCCAAAAGATGCCCCGAAAAGAGGGAGACGCGGACACGCCTAGTCCCATTTGAGACGCTGTCCCTCCGCGCAGAAATCCGTTCACGCCCGTTCCGGGTTTGTTCCGATGGTCGGAGGCCTGCCCAGAGGCCGCGATATCCTGGCTCCACCCTGACAGAGGCCCAAAAGTTTCCCCAAAAAGAGGGTGATGCGGTCACACATAGTCCCCTTTGAGAAGCTGTCCCTCCGCGCAGGTCTCTTTTTCTGCCCGTTCCGAGCACGTTCCGAAGATCGGAGGCACACCAGTGGCCGCGATTTCCCGGCCCCATGCTGACAGAGGCCCAAAATTTTGGGGGCTTGCCCGGAGGCCGCGACTTCCTGGCTCCACCCTGACAGAGGGGCAAAAGTTGCCAGGAAAACAGGGCGATGCACGCACCTAGTCCTCTTGGAGGCGCTGTCCCTCGCACAGGCCTCTGTTTCTGCCCGTTCCGAGCACGTTCTGAAGGTGGGAGGCCCACCCGGAGAAAAGATTTCCCGGCCCCACGCTGAAGGTGGGGACAAAATTGCCCTGAAAACAGGGGGATGCTTGCGCACCTAGTCCTCTTTGAGAGGCTGTCCCTCCACGCAGGCCTCCATTTCCTCCCATTATGAGCACTTTCCGTTGGTCGAAGGTACGCCCAGAGGCCGCGATTTCCTGCCTCACCCTGACAGAGGGCCAAAAGTCGCCCAGAAAAGAGGGCCACGCGGGCACACCTAGACATCTTTGAGACGCTGTCCCTCCACGCAGGCCTCCATTTCCGCCCGTTCCAAGAGCGTTCCGATGGCCAGAGGCCCGCCTGCAGGCCGCAATTTCCTGGCCCCCACTCTGACAAAGGGGCAAAAGTTGCACCAAAAAGACGGCCACACAGACACACCTAATCCTCTTTGAGACACTGTACTTCCACCCAGGCCCCCATTTCCCCCCTTTCCGAGTGCGTTCCAACGGACGGAGTCCCGCCCGGAGGCCGCAACTTCCCGGCCCCACCTGACAGATGGGAAAGACTTGCCTGGAACGGGGCCGACGCGGGCACACCAATTCCTCTTTGAGACGCTGTCCCAAATGCAGGCCTCCGTTTCTGCCCTTACCGAGCGCGTTCCAACAAGCGGACGCCAGCGCACAGGCTGCGATTTCCCGGCCCCACCCTGACATATGGGCAAGACTTTCCTCGAAAACAGGGCGACGCCCATGCACCAAGTACTCTTTCAGATGCTGTCCCTACACGCAGGCCTCCATTTTTGCCCTTAACGAGCACGTTCCGACAGTCCAAGGCACGCCCGGAAGCCGCAATTTCCCGGCCCTACCCTGACAGAGGGGAAGCAGTTGCCCCGAAAAGAGGGCCACGCAGACTCACCAAGTCATCTTTGAGACGCTGTCCCGCCATGCAGGCTTCCATTTCCGCCCTTTTCGAGCTCATTCCAACGGTCACAGGCCCGCCCGGAGGCTGCCATTTCCCGGCCCAACCCTGACAGATGGGCAAGACTTGCCCAGAAAAGAGACCGACGCGGACACACCTAGTCATCTTTGAGATGCTGTCCCTCCACGCTGGCCTCCGTTTCTCCCCGTGCTGAGCACGTTCCGATGATCGGAGGCCCGCTTGGAGGCCACGATTTCCCGGCCCCTCCTTGAAAGAGGGGCAAGACTTGCCCCGAAAAGAGGCCGACGCTCGTGCACCTTGTCCTCTTTGAGACCCTGTCCCTCGCGCAGGCCTCCATTTCCACCCGTTCCGAGCGCGTTGCAACGTTCCAGGTCCCGCCGGTGGCCGCGATGTCTGGCCCCACCCTGACAGAGGGGCAAAAGTTGCCCCGAATAGAGGGCCACGTGGACACACCTAGTCCTCTTTGAGACGCTGACCCGCCGTGCAGGCCTCCGTTTCCAAATGTTCGGAACGCGTTCCGACGGTCGGAGGCCCGACCAAACGCGGCGATTTCCCGGCCCCAACCTGACAGAGGGGCAAAGTTGCCCCGAAAAGAGGGCCACGTGGACACACCTATTCCTCTTTGAGACGCTGTCCCTCCACCCAGGCCTCCGTTTCTGCCCGTTCCGAGTGCGTTCCGACGGTTGAAGTCCCGCCCGGAGGCCGCAACTTCCCGGCCCCACCCTGACAGATGGGCAAGACTTGCCCCAAAAATAGGGCGACGCCCGCGCACCAAGTCCTCTTTCAGGCGCTATCCCTACACACAGGCCTCTGTTTCTGACCTTACTGAGCGCATTCCGACAGTCGGAAGCCCGCCCAGAGGCTGTGTTTTCCCAGCCCCACCCTGACAGATGGGCAAGACATGCCGCGAAAAGAGGGTGACGCGGACATACCTAGTTCTCTTTGAGATGCTGTCGCTCCACACTGGCCTCCGTTTCCGCCTGTTCCGAGCGTTTACTGACGGTTGGAGACCCGCCCGGTGGCCGCGATTTCCTGGCCCCAGCCTGACAGAGGGGCAAAAGTTGCCCCGGAAAGGGGCCATGCATGCACAGTTACTCCTCTTTGAGAAGCTGTCCCTCCACGCGGGCCACCGTTTCTGCCCATTCTGAGTGCGTTCCGACGGTCGGAGGCACTCCCGGAGGCCGCGATTTCCCGGCCCCACTATGAGAGAGGGGCAAAAGTTGCTCCGAAAAGAGGGCCACGCGGACATGCCTAGTTCTCTTTGAGAGGCTGTCGCTCCACGCAGGCCTCCCTATCCGCCCGTTCCGAGAGCGTTCCAACTTTCGGAGCACCGCCCGGAGGCTGCGACTTCCTGGCTCCACCCTGACAGTGGGGCAAACGTTGCCCCGAAAACAGGATGACGCGCGTATACCTAGTCCTCTTGGAGGCGCTAACCCTCCGCGCAGGCTTCCGTTTCCACCCATTGCGAGCGCGTTCCAACGGTCGGAGGCCAGCCCAGAGGCCGCGATTTCCTGGCCCCACCCTGATAGAGGTCCAAAAGTTGCCCCGAATATAGGGCGACGCGGACAAACCTAGTCCTCTTTGAGACGTTGTCCCTCGCGCAATCCTCCGTTTCCGCCAATTCCGAGGGTATTCTGATGGTCAGAGTCCCGGCGGCGGCCGCAATTTCGTGGCCCCACTCTGACAGAACAGAAAAGTCGCCCCGAAAAGTGGGTGACACAGAGACACCTAGTCCTCTTTGAGACGTGGTGCCTCCACGCAAGTATCCATTTCAGCCCTTACCGAGCGCGTTCCGACAGTCGGAAACACGCCCAGAGGCCGCGATTTCCCGGCACCAACCTGAGAGAGGACCAAAAGGCCCGTGATGCTGACCCGCGGGTCACGACACCGAAAGTGGCAAAATTGGGCGTTTGGCAGAATGCTTCCATATTCACAGACTTTGCTCGGGGAGCGCCCCCAATACCCTGCATGCATCAGTGCCTCTGCCGAAGCCCAGAAAGGGGTGTCTGGGGAAGGCGAGGAAAATCTGTCCAAAATGCCAAAAATAGGCCCGAAATGCTGACGCCATTGTCACGACTACGAAAGTGGCAAAATTGGGCAGTTGGCAGAATGCTTTCAAAATCACAGCGTTTGCTCGGGGAGGGCCCCCGGTACCCTGCATGCGTCAGAGCCTCGGCCGGAGACCTGGAAAGCATGTCGGGGGAAGGCGAGCAAAATATGTCCAAAATGCCAAAAATAGGCCCGAAATGCTGAACCGCGGGTCACGACTCCGAAAGTGGCAAAATTGGGCGGTTGGCAGAATGCTTCTAAATTCACAGCGTTTGCTCGGGGAGGGCCCCCGATACCATGCATGCGTCGGTGCCTCTGCCGGACCCCTGGAAGGGGCCTCTGGGGAAGTCGAGCAAAATCTGTCCAAAATGCCAAAAATAGGCCCGAGATGCTGACCCCCGGGTCACGACTCCGAAGGTGGCAAACTTGGGCAGAAGGCAGAATGCTTCCAAATTCACAGAGTTTGCTCGGGGAGGGCCTCCGATACCCTGCATGCGTCGGTGCATCTGCCTGAGCCCTGGAAGGGGTGCCTGGGGAAGTCGAGAAAAATCTGTCCAAAATGCCAAAAATAGGCCCGAGATCCTGACCCGCGGGTCACGATCCTAAAAGTGGCAAAATTGGTCGGTTGGCAGAAAGCTTCCACATTCGCAGAGTTTGCTCGGGAAGGGCCCCCGATACCCTGCATGCGTCGGTGCCTCTGCCGGAGCCCTGGAAGGGGCCTCTGGGGAAGTCGAGCAAAATCTGTCCAAAATGCCAAAAATAGGCCCGAGACGCTGACCCCCGGGTCACGTCACCTAAAGTGGGAAAATTGGGCGTTTGGCAGAAGGCTTCCAAATTCGCAGAGTTTGTTCGGGAACTGCCCCTGATTCCCTGCATGCGTCGGTGCCTCTGCCGGACCCCTGGAAGGGGTGTCTGGGGAAGCATAGCTAAATCTGTCCGAAATGGCAAAAATACGCCCGAGATGCTGACCCGCGGGTCACGACTCCGAAAGCGGCAAAATTGGGCGGTTGGCAGAAAGCTTCCACATTCACACAGATCGTTCTGGGAGGGTCCCCGATAAACTGCATACGTCGGTGCCTCTGCCGGAGCCCTGGAGGGGTGCCTAGGAAGTCGAGAAAGATCTGCCCAAAATGCCAAAAACAGGCCCGAGATGCTGACCCGCGGGTCAAGATCCTGAAGGTGGCAAAATTGGGCGTTTGGCAGAATGCTTCAACATTCGCAGAGTTTGCTCGGGAACTGCCCCCGATACCCTGCATGCGTCGGTGCATCAGCCGGAGCCCTGGAAGGGGTGTCTGGGGAAGTCGAGCAATATCTGTCCAAAACGCGAAAGATAGGCCCGAGATGCTGACCCGCTGGTCACGACTCCGAAAGTGGCAAAACTGGGCGGTTGGCAGAATGCTTCCAAATTAACAGAGTGTGCTCGGGGAGGGCCCCCGATACCCTGCATGCGTCGGTGCATCATCCGGAGCCCTGGAAGGGGCCTCTGGGAAAGACGAGCAAAATCTGTCCAAAATGCCAAAAATAAGCCCGAGATGCTGACCCGCGGGTCACAACTCCGAAATGGGCAAAATTGGGCGTTGGGCAGAATGTTTCCACATTCGCAGAGTTTGTTCGGAACTGCCCCCAATAGCCTGCATGCGTCAGTGCCTCTGCCGGAGCCCTGGAAGGGGCATCGGGGGAAGGCAAGCAAAATCTGCCCAAAATGCCAAAAATTGGCCCGAGATGCTGACCCGCGGGTCACGGCTCCGAAAGTGGCAAAATTGGGCAGTTGGCAGAATACTTCCAAATTCACAGTGTTTGCTCGGGGCGGGCCCCCGATACCCTGCATGCGTCGGTGCCTCTGCCGGAGCCCTGGAAGGGGTGCCTGGGGAAGTCGAGCAAAATCTGTCCGAAATGCCGA